>NC_092827.1:95699576-96003014 GCF_039878825.1 Excalfactoria chinensis
TGCTGATAGGAGATGCTGCAGTCTACAACTTGACACTCTCAAAGCCTGGAAGTCTGAAATGGAGTCAAAGCCCATCTTTCCTGGTTGTTTGGCTGAGTAGCTGCCATGTTTGCAATGACTCCCACCCTGTGGTAACATGGAAAGTGCTGATGATGGGTGTAATAGGACAGTTTGTTCCCATCTGCCTGGTGGAGTACAGTTTGTGCTCATCTAGGATATGGGTGTGTGCTGCTAGCTTCCTGCAAGGCCTAAATCCAAAATTCAGGATAGCTGGAGTCCATTTAGGGAATGGAAAGGTTACAGTCCTGGTGTCCCAGAGCTGCTGTTTAAAGCCCCCCCACCTCAAGACAGTTTCATACAGTAAAGTAGTATCTTCTCAGCTTCTTATCAATACATGAGGCTGTATATATAAGGCCTCAGAATGGAGGGACATCTGAGTAACACAAAAAAAATGGAGGGGGTTGGCTGGGCAAGAAAGCAGAGATGGGAATGCTGTGCCAGTTCTGCCCCAGTGATGTTAGGGGTTGCATCTGGTTTGAATACTTATCTTCAGAGAACTGAGCTGACTGCTCAGAAGTAGCAAGGAGTATTAAAACAAGGGAAAGTGAAGTATAATGAGAATTTATGTCTAGACTCCTACAGCATGAGTGTGACAGGCTGTTCTTTGTTCTCTTTGTTCAAGTAAAATTAAGGTTTGACCCACCTGACTTTATTAATTTGTCCTTCAGTGAGTGACTGATGTGTATGTGGTAGGACTGGAATGGCTTTGCATCAGCCATGTGGATGGGAGCGGTGAGGAAGGATGGAAGAGCAGTGTCATGCCTTATCCCTTTAAATTGCTAGCTATGCTGCTCGTTATGTTCTAGCTTTATACTCTAGAGCAAATAAGTTCTTGAGTACTGACCTGTTCAAAAAGGCATTGCCAAAGGCATTGAGTTTCCTGAATGGTTTTTTGGGATCCACCACCAGTGCATTTCCAGGAACAATTCCTTCCACATCTCCTTGCATAACAGCTATAAAGGAGTCAGTTGTAGGCTCTGGTCCAATCCTCATTCCCGGGAAATCCTGCTCCAGCAGGTACCTGTAAGTGAAAAAACAGGGTGCGGGCATGAGACATGAGCTGCCTATGTCCTAAGTGAGTTGTGCTGGAGATCCCAGTGAAATCATGTAGCTCAAGAGTATGAATCCTTCCAAGTCTATTTTTAGTACTGTCACTCTATCATTTGATTAATGTTGCAATAGTTTTCCTACTTGGGATCTCTGCATTTAAAGCCTCTGCATTTCAGATGGATTTAAAAGAAAAAAAAAAAAGGTTGTACAGCAAGCAAGAGATTTTTATCATGTTTTGACCATTTTGTATATTTTAATCCTTAAGACATTTGGAACAGATTTAGCACAGCAAAGTGAAAACAGCAGCACGCTGCTATCACAGAGTTAATCCTGAAACCTTACTGGCCTTTGGTGCCAATATCAATTACTTCACTGCAGCTCATTTCAGCAAGCTCATCCAGCTAATGTGCTTAGCCCCCAGTTCAAATCAGTCACTTAAATGCCAGCTTCTTCTGTACTTGGCTGTTGAACTCTTCAGTCTCTCTTCCCATGTGCTTCTGCAGCGCAGTAACAAGTCTGCTATATAAACCATTCAAGCACATTCAGCACTAAGCACGTGGGTGGCAGAGTATATTTCAGTATTTGTTACCAAGCTAAATGGCACAGTAAGCAAGGCATTCCTTAGTATTTCTTAAGCTTCTGATAGCCTCTCTGAAAGTACAGCTTAGCAAGTATCAGGGAAAGATAAGTCACCTGTAGGCCTATAGGACTTTGAATAGTACCCCGGCAGCTCATTCTGACTTCACTAGCAAAATTCATGATGGGACAGTGGTGTGTGCATGAGACAGTTTCTTTTGGTTAATAAAGGAGCCAAATGGCATCACTGGAAGCAAGGCTGTCTTTATGCATACAGGTACAGAAAGCACATCTCTCTGTGCCAAGAACTGAGACTGTTTTGTCTATATTGCTTGTGAGAGAGAGCCAGAACTGGTTCAGCCCTCTGTATGGCATGACATTGGTCCACCTGGCCTGGTGACAAGCTCTGGGCTGTTATATGAGGAATATATAACTGTCAGGCTATGGAAGTTAGTACAGTATTGTGTTGCTTATTGACAGTAGATGGTGGCACTTCCTCTTCAGTTGCTTTAATCAAGATTTTATGATGAAACAAAAGGATAAACACTAAACCACAGTAATATTAAAAATAGATTCATGGGGTGGAAAAAATGAAGAGGAAGGAAGAGGTGGGGACTTTTAACGTCTGAGATAAGAACTAGCACTAGTTCACTCAAGTGAGTCTTGAGTAAGTCTTGAGAGAGTAAGTTCTTCTGTGAGGCACTACAAGACCACTAGCATGAAGGCTCTCCTTTTTTGACACAGTGTCAGCAAATACATCTTTATTTCCCAGTGAGGGAGACTAGAGCAAATGGATCTAAAGATAAAATAAGCAAGTGTATGGTCACGACAAATTGCAAGTCATCTCTGACTTGATGTGCGTTAATGAAGAGAACAGTTGCAGCAAGAACAACTGGAGCTGTGATGCCCGTAATTCCCCCAGACCATCCCTTTATTGACACATTATCATGTGTTGTCTTACCTTCCCAAAGCAATTTCAAAGTACTATGCTTACTATATGGTCACCAGATATAACAGCTTCTAATGGGATCAACTCTGAGGTGAAACAGAAGCTGTTTCTTCCCATAAAACTGAAATACTTAAGAAAGGGAAGGAAATAGCCCTTCTACCTCCTTATACTGAGAAGGGTATGCCCTATATAAAGCCTACGTAGGAGTTCTTCAAACTTCCCTATATAAGTGGGTCATTGCTTAACAGAGTCAGTTGGCAGCTAATGCTGCAGTGCCAACTCCCTTACTGATAATCACAACGTGCCCTCCTGGCAGCTGTTGTAACCACTCTAGTTTGAAGGAGAAGCCACTTTCCCCCCCCACCCCCCCAGCCAAGGGTGCTGTGATGCAAATATGCTTGGCTGAGTTCCCTGGAAAGCTCTTCACACTTGAAACAACTGCTCCCTAGGTCAGAAGCCACTTAGGCAGACGCTGGAAACTAAGCTTAGGTCTCTTGGATGGCAGAACAAAGTGTTACGACCTGATGGACATCTCTGCCGTGCTAGTCACTGCTACTGGCTTTCTTCTGCTCAGGCTTTGTACTTTGCTTTTGTTCTGACATTAAATATTTAAGAGTGATACAAAAACAGGCATTCACTGCACTTATAGCAATAAATCCTTGAGCTCTCCCCTTGCAAATGCTAGAGATGAAAGAAAAAGTAATACTAATAGCCAAGTGAAACAAATGAGGTGCATTTAGAAGCAGATCTTACCCGCCGTGCCAGATCTCAGCCTTGCTGAGATAATAATGTGTTTCTTTTATATTGGTTTGAGGTGTCCATGCAATATGATAGCACTCAAAGTGCCAAGGGAACACAAAAAACCCTGGGCTTTTTGTTTGTTGTTTGTAGGCAAGTCTTCTGAGAAAGTCTAAGCAAAAACCCTCTGTATTATAACAACATTCCTCATCCAGCCAGGCTGCTTGAAAGAATTTTATCACAGCTCCACTGAACTAAAGTTTCAAAGCACTTCAGTGTTTATTCCTTGTAAGAGACAGAACAAAAATGTCCAACAAAAGCCCGCTCAGGGAGAAGAAATTATGAGATGATGGTAATTGACTTAATGTGCAGCAAGCAGTGTGAAAGCAGAAAGATGAAGATTTGCACTGTATTCTAAGTAAAGCTTCTCTGGAAGATTTGGAGACATTGTGCATCAGGGTGGCTGCAGAACTGATCACTGCACACGGGACAAACACAAGAGGATTTATTGACACTTGGCTGGGGGTGGGGGGAGGCTTTTGCTAGGCAGTGACACAAGCTGCTTCTGCTAACAGAGGAAAGATGAACACATGCAATTGTTAAATCTGTAGGGCTTTCTGAGAGAGAGCGAGCAAACAATGGCTGTGGGAGACACAAACTGCTAGGAAGGAGCAGCTTTAAGGCTATTTCCCCTATTAGAACAGCGTGCTGAGCTACTGGACACCTTCCAGGGCCTGGGGAGTGACCTCATACCAGGTTGGGAAGCCTGCAGAAAGCACCAGGCAAAAGATGAACATTTATTTCTGGCCTATCCACTTCTTGAAGAAGCGCCTGGAGTTGGTATCTGGTTAAGAGCACTGCATTGCATGCTGCCTTTCAGAGCTGTCCTAGTGAAGATGATGAGGGCAGAAAAACTGCAGAAGGGCAGGGCTGGTCTGACCAGGTATGGTGTGGTATAGGAGCCAGGCAAGGAGATCCCAGGCTTTCCAGGCAGGAATGCCTCACAGGATGTGGGGGAGGGAGCCATTTGCTAGTGATGAGTCATGCAGAAGCCCCGCAGGATGCTGTGGCAGCAGAGGTGATGCAGGCTGGAGAGGATGAGGAAAGGGAAGGAGGGCAGTAGGAGGAAATGGTGAGAACTGCCTGGTGGAGGCAGAGATGAAAGGTTCAGGGCCACATGGGGAGGTCACAGAAGGGCTGCCTGGCATAGCTTGTGACAAGTGGTCCAGAGAGGCCAGTACATGTAAATGATTAGCTGTTAGGGGAAACAGTGGCTACACCAGAAAAGCAAGCCATGGTGACAGTCGGTAGGACTCTGGCTGGCTTGTTTATTTTATTAACAGGATGGCTGGACAGAAGCCAGGATTATTTTTAGAAAAGACCACATAATCTAAGTTAATTAGGAGAGTCATGTTCTATCCTGCATTCCCATCCTCTTACAGGAAACATTAAAAGCAATAACATCAGATGCAGGCTACAGCAGCATCCTCCTGTCCTAAGGAAGTTAACTGCTGTGGCTGTTGGTCACAGGTAGAGGTGGTGCCTTGCCTCCAGCATTCAGGTCTTTCAGATCCCAGCCCTGCAGAAAGCCAAATGGATCTCAGAAACTGGAGTGAGGAAAGAAGTTGCGGTAGGAAGCAGGAATACAGAAGTCACTCAGTGATGCTGCATTTTTGTTTTGCATAGCAAGAAAAGGGTCCAGTTCTCTAAGTTTCTGAAAGCAAGAGAGAATAACATGGTTTAGCCAGTGCTTTCATCTTGCTTTGCTGACTTTGACCCACAGAGCCACCTCACTCCTCCTCTAGGAACGTTTCTGTGACCTTGGCTGCTTTGCTCTTGCTTTTGCTTACTGATAAGAGAGCAGTTTCACTTCAAGACACCGGGTGCTCTCTTCAGAGATATTCCACCTTTTATTTTTCCTTCAGAGCTTTCTATTTCTTTGCCTTATTGAGCTTTATCTCAATAGGAACAAAGAGAAGAAGACAAATTCATCTGTAAGATAGGTGAACAGATTTGTTGTTTTGGACATGTCGTGTTTCATGCTAACACCAAGACATAATAGTGGTTTCTCCTTCTACTTCTCCCTCCCCTTTAATTCTGCCCTGCTCTCTGTTGCTAGCTCCCACTCACCTTCCCACAATAACTGGAAGCTAATCCAGTGCTTGTCCCAGTTCTCTAACTATCAGTGCCTGCAAGCTCATGCTGGAAGCCTATTACAAGCAGCAGTTTCCTGGCACCTCCTGCTTTTGGTTGGTTGGAAGCATACTGGAGTTCTCTTACTGCAAGAGACCCACAGGTTCTTCAACAGTTCAACTTCCACCTTCTCATGCAATTTTAAATAGAGAAACTTCTGCTTTCCAGCTCATCCTAGATTTGTGCAAAGAGGGCTGAGAGAACAGGACATAAGTATGAAATGTGCTGGTTGAAGGAAGGTTCAGATCGTCTTGCTGACCTAAGGCGGGGTTTCTGTTTTCCCACAGAAGAGAAGGTTCATCTCTTCCTTTCACCTGGAACATGCTTTAAGCACCAAGACTTGCACAGAAGGAGCTCTAGCTTACAGAAGAAGGAACACAATTCAGCAAAGGCAGGAATGACTGCCAACCACAGTACCCAGGTGAGACTGCAGAGAAAAGCTGATGCTGGTGATCCAGATAAGCATTAGGAAGAGACGCTCTAGTTTCATAGTCAGCAGCATCCTCACATTGCAGGAAAGTTCTGCTCTGAGACATCAGTAACTGGGAAGGTAGAAAGAGCCTTTCAAATTCATCTGGTGTGAAGTCACAGAACAAAGATCTGGGATGGAATCCGACAGTTATCCTATACAAGTCAGCCTCTCATTTTTCAGAAGAGCAACGCCCGCTCCAACCACATCTTCTCAGGGCCATTCACATCTCTTCATCATCTACCTGACCTACTCACATGAGGAAGGCTTTTTCCACTGTTACATTTTACTTGCCAGGTGCGTGCCTGACAATACATTCTGTTCTTGGCTTCTGCATTACTAGCATGAATACTACAACACACAAACACCCTGCATTTCTCAAGGTCACTCCTGGAGAGGCACAGTCAATTTGATTCACTTCTTTCTACTCTGCACAGCTCCCTCCTCCACCGATTCGTACCGGCAGAACAAAGGCCTGGCTGCTTGCGGCCTCTGTCCAGATTTACACTGGGGTAATTCCACAGATTTCAACACAGCCACACCAGAGTAATGCTGGAATTTAATGCTAAGCTCATGAATCACGTAGGAAATGCAGACAGCACAGCTTCAGCTATGATCCCAAGAGAAAGGCTGCTGCAAGCTGAACTAGCAGCCTCTGAACAGAGATCTCTGCAACAAAGTCCAGCTGGAAAAAATTTAACCCTCTCCTTGCAGGTTTCACATCAAGCCTGCTGCTGGCAATTGCTCTCCTTTGCAGTCAGGAATGAATGTGCTTCTCTTGGTATTGCAGCAGGATGCACTGTAACAGGACTAGATTTTTGGAGCCCTTACGACTGGTAAGTCTCTCACACATACACACACCTAAGCACAAGCTAGGCTCTGCGTGTTGCCTCTGGGCACAGCGCAGAACAACACCAAGGTGAGGCACAGAGCATTGCAAACCCAAGAACCCACCCTAACTCCTCCTAGGCCCGCGGCTGCCCTACCACTCAAGCACTACGATAAGATGGAAAGAATGAGTCCCCTCATGGAAAGAAAGGTCTTCCCTGACCTGAGCAGTCATAGTGGTACCCTTTGGAAGGCTTTGAGTTCTCCGTGCTTTGACTGAACAAAAAGGCTACAAATGACTCACTGCTCCCTGCTAATGCCTTGAGCTCTATTTGCCACGTTGGTGTTTGACCAGCTATCCCCAGCCTCTCTTGTCACCGTACTGCTGGAGTTCAGCCTGCGAGCTGCTGGCTGGCACCACGGACGCCGAGAGGGGAGCAGGAGAGGGATGCGGATGGCAGAGGGGTACAAAAGGCGCCCCGGCCCCAGGCAGAGGCACTCCCTGGCACCTGCACGGCCACCCAGGGGCTGGGCGGGCCCAGCAGCCTCTCCGCTCCCGGCGCAGGCCCCGCGTTACCTGATGAAGGTGGTCTTCCCGGTGGAGTACTGCCCCACCAGCAGCACCATGGGCTTGTTGTCGAAGTCGGCATCCTCCAAGGCTGGCGAGTGGAACTCGTGGAACTTGTAGTGTTCCTCCAGAGGCAGCAGTTTGGTTTTGTAGAGCTTCTTCAGACCCTCGCTGACCGTCTGGAACACCTCGGGGTCTTTCCTCCGGCGGTCGTCAGTGCCCAGCCAGCTGAACATCTTCGGGCCGCCTGAAGCCAGCTCCGCTGCGAGCGCCGAGGCCGGGCGAAGGGCGGTGCGAGGGAGGACTGCGGCCGGGGCTACCCCCGCATGCTCCCTCTGGGACCGCTGTCCGCTACGCGATCGGCACCGGCGGTTTCAAGTCAGCAAACGCTCCTCGCGGCCAACCGGCGCCGGGAGACGCCGCTTCCCTTCACGCCGCCGGCTGCCGGCGCGGGCATACCGCGGAGGGACGGCGTTAGGGGCGGGTGTGGAGGCGGCAGCGCCCTCCGAGCGCGGCGGGAGGCGTTTAAGGGTTGGCCCTGCAGGAAATGGGCAGGCGCCGGAAGTCGGAACTCCTGGCAGCGCCGCCCGTTCTGCCCGGTGAATGAAGCCGCGTCGGGCGGCGCCATGTTGAGGAGGTGTGCGAAGGGAGAGAGAGAGAGATAGAGGGGCTGAGGCTGCCCGGCACGGCGGGGTCCTCCGGCACTGCCGCCATTTTATCCCGTGCTGAAACTGTGTGTGTGAGAGCTTGGCAGGGAACCGCGCTCCTTCTGAACTGCCTGCCCTCTCCCAGCTGTCCGTGTCCAGCTGTATTTCAGTTTGATTTGTTGCAGAAGGAGGTGTAAACGTGCAGTAAAAGCGGTTGGTTTTCACAGGGAAAGAGCAAGGTGCATGCGGTCCCGTGTGCCTTGATCTTGCTGTTGCATGAGAACGAGAACAAAGTTAATCGAATAAACTTGTTTCCACTCAATGTATTTTGCCTTTGGTAGCAGCCAGGGACTCTCCTGGGGATGCACCGGAGGATTCGGGGATCATTTTCTATGTATTTGTAGGTAAATGTTTCTCATTCTGCATTTGGGTGCGTTTTGCACAGGCAGCTTTTCCGTGCAGCCTGACCAAGAGGTGGAAGCAATGAGTCCAGGGACCGGCTTTGTTTTTCTGGAAGGAAATAACAAAGTTTGACTTTATGTTCTGAAAGTCAGGCTCCCCTACTTTGCTGCCAATGCCTAAAGCGGGTCTGAAATGGGAATTGAATTCATGTTTTTAAACCTCTTTAAGATTCATTTCCCTTGTTGCTTTAGTTCTTATAAATAGACTGAGATTTTGGCTCTAAGAATTAATTATTTCCAGTAAAAAAAAAAAAAAAAAAAAAAAATCCCGAAAAAGAAGGACCCCGTAGAAATCAACAAAGTTTGGCAAGAATTCCTTGTTTTGTAAGGAAAAAAGCTCGCTTTCATCTTCTAGATAGCTCTCCATTTAAGGACTGCACTCCTCAGAGGCCATTCTGGTATTTCTATGGCTATATATGGAGCCTGCTGCTCCTCAGTGGTTCCTTCTGATAGTCTCAGGGCTCAGTAAAGGTCAGGCCAGGAAGTCTTTGATGGCAAATCTCCCCAGACCACCTTGATACCCTTCCTGAATGCCACGGATGGGAGAGAAATGTGAGTAAGCCGTGTGTTGTGCAACTTCTGGGAACTAGTTGCTGCAGGTACAGAAGCACCGTTGCCGCACATCTACAAGATAAAGATAAATATTAATGTTTAAGCTGTGTTTATTGTAAGCATTTATGCCAAAAGGCCCCAAAACATCTCCTCACAGTCTCCGAAGACAGTCTTTTCCATTTGCATTCATTATTACAGTGGCAGGTCGTAACAAAACTTCACAGTTTTTATGGACTTTCTTTAGGTGGCTCACACAAGTTGCACAATTTTATTTGCTTTTTTGATCCGTTTTCTTTGCTGGTTCTCTCAGAGCGGCTGACTTCCTCAGGGGGCTCTCCTTACCTTGGATGCGTAGAGCTCGTTAAAAACAACGGGAAGTAAAATTAGGAAAGGAAGTTTAGAGTAGAATTAGTTTTTTTTATTTCTTCTCTTCCTGATTTCAAACTGAAGATTTGGATCCATTTTTCTTTATTTATTCCTTTTTAATTCTTAAACAGACTGCTTTTAATGCAGGGTTTTCTGTTGGACAGATTGGTCTCGCAATGCAAAGTTGTTTTTAATTCCATGTCTATATACTTTAAAAAATATCGAAAGCAGAAGAGAAACTAAAGCAATGAATTTTTTAGGGTTTTTATTTTTTTCCCAAGCAATGTTTCTTCCTATGAAAGGTCTCTGCTGGAAGAAGAGCTGGTTTTTTGTTTAAAATCCCTGAGCAGTTCAAACACGAGCTCTCACTCTTTTTAATGTCCGGCTCATTAACTGCTGTACTGCAGTGCTCAAGCCATGCTGGTACTGATGGGATAGGCCTACAGTTCTCCTCTGTTAATGAATTTGTCTTCATCTCTCAATGAAAGACTGAACTTCTGTTGGTTCTCAGTTTCAATTGCTGGTGACGTGTAGACAACTGGATGTTCTCTTCAACCAACAGAGAGGCTTTGCTAGAGAAGATGCTGCTGGAAGTGAATGGGACCAGACTCAAGTCACGTATTCGTCTTCAAAACAAAACCTAATGTTTGGGGGCAAAATACGGTGCTGTGTAACTGAAACTTGCTTCGCATGAAATCATCACCGTGACGTGTGTTTGCTTATCGCCCTGCCTTAGACTGGACAGGTTTGTTTCCTGTGAAGATCATCTGAGTAAGGGGAGACGGGCAAATCTACATGTTTGAAACTCAGTTGTGACTCAGTCAGTGCTATGAAACTTTGACAGTTTGAAGAAGGCTGTGGGAGCAGTGTAGTTGGGTAAAATTCACTTCCTGCTGGGGCACTTGTTGTCACTGTTTGTTTTTTACCAAGTCTGAAACCCAAAAAGCAGTGTCAAAAGTTCAGCTAATTATGGGTGCAAGACTGGATAGCAGAGTTTGTGTGAAAGGCACAAGGGGAGAAGGATGTGCAGCAGCCTAGAATTAAACCAAAGCCACTAAAATTGGTAAGGATAGGAGACTTTCCTGTGGTTCAACGTGATCAGACTTCTCAACTGCCTTCTGCTGTCTTGTGGCCTCAGCATTGTCTGTCCCTTTCCTACTCATTGCTTTGTCTTTGCAGCTGAGGAAGCTGCTGCCTTCCTTTCCTACCCTCACTGCTCTTCCATATTCTTCTGAAATACTAGTCATGGTGTTTTCCCTGCTGTTGTTCTCAAACGGATGGCTACACCTTTGCTGTCCTTTGACCTGCCCTCTGCGGACAGCTTTTATCCCCTCGTTGCTTGACATGGAAGCAAGTGCTGGCACCCAGAAGTACCACCAGAAATGGGAAATAAGGGCTTAAGTAATATATGTGAATGGAAAGCACCTTTGCTTCACAGTGGTTCACTCTTTACATCTGTAAAGCAAAGAAAGCTTGCTGTAGGCTACCTAAGGGACCTGATCCATATGATACCTGTAATAGTGCCAGAATGAAACATCCTGAGCCCTTCTCCATACTTAGCCATCCTTACAGTGCAGAACCTTGGAGATTTCTCATATAACTCTTTGATGGTATTGACCATCTCTGCCATAGGACATACACTTCATTTGAACTTACATGTATATTATTCATATAAATCATTCTGATTTGGGGATGGATTAAGTATAGAGGTGCTCATGGCCCCAGCTGTTCTGACAGTATGTATTTTTTGAGGGTATTTCCTTTCTGAACACTTCCTACCTGAGCAGAAGTTATGTTTAAATGTATTCAGACACGGTTGAATGCATCCTCCTGTTCTGCTTTGCCGGTGATGCATGGAGTGTTGCAGAGTTGTGTGCGTTGAATAATCAAACAGCATACTAAACAAGGAAGCTGCCTTCTGCTTGAAGGGATGAGTCAAACATTAGATGGGCTGACCTTTTATTTTATGTCTTATGTGAGATATTTTACGCTGGGATTCTCAGAAACGTTCTGGTGTTACTCAGTATGTTTTCTTCCCCGCCTTGTACTGCAGGTCTTGCTAGGTGAGTGGTAGCTCTCAGTGTTACGTAGGCAAGGCGTATATATGCACACATGCATACACAAATAAATTTGGAAGTAGGGATAACGTGTATGCTATTTATAAGCAGAGTTCATCACTGCCAGTGGAACAGTTATCCTTTGCTGTGAGGACACACCTGGAGAAGGTAGGACATCAAATGCCAAGTGCTACATATAGAGCTTTGGTGCTAGCATTTGTTAACCGGTATCTATGTGGGTGGTACAGAGTTAGGGTGTCCCAAAGGGTTGAAAGGAGTAGAACTGTTGTCACTTGCCAGAGGCATGGTGCTGAGAGGAAGCTGTCCTGTAGGATCCAAAGAGTGGAGTAGTTCCATGGTGTCACTAGCCACGCTGATCAGCAGCTGCTGCTGTACTTTTCTATGGAAGCGTTGGAGGCAAAGGGAGAAAGTCCATGTCAGCGAACATGAGAAGAATGGGTGCGATATAAAGCAACTAGATGAGCTGGGTCAGCCGCTCTGTGTGTCACAGTTCCAAAGCTTCTGCCTGCCAAATGGTTGGGAACACAGACTGGTGTCTAACCGAGATTTTGTTCACCTTTCTGCTCTCAGCTTTGCTGTTTACAGAAGATTTTGCTGATACTTGGCCACAGAAGTTACAAGTTTCTTCTGGGGTTCAGCTGAAGTTGTGGGCAGTCAGGATCTCTGATAGTTAGGATGATTATGAATGTGGATGTTGTAACCTTAAGTGCTAAACGACAGATCCCAAGTAAATGGGAAATCCGTGTTTCCACCGATTTTTACAGAGCTTGGATAATCTACAGAGTAAAGAATGTATCTTTTAAATTCTGAGCCAGAGTCTTTAAAAGTGTTTACTCAGGGAGGTATTGGCTGAAGCTCTGAAAGCTGTCCAGGCATTTTCCCTACAGACTTATTGTTAACTTCAGTGGGAGACTCTGGGGCAGGTTCCTTGCGTGGCCTTGAAAATCTCAGTGCCGGAAGATGTTCATGACCTTTTGGGCCAAGAATCTAAGCACTGGAAATTCAAGGCAAGGATCCCCACCTATCAGTACTTTCATTTATTTTGTGAGAAAACACACGTACGTACTTCTTTTCAGGATATTGTTGTTTGCTAAAGCACCCGCGAGAAAAACAGGAGTCAGCGCTGAGCTTTTATTTCTGAAATACGCTGCTGTGTTTAATTAAAGACTTGGAGGTTGTACCTGCAAGTGCAGTTTTCGTAACGTGTTTTATGAGACTAACAAAGATTAGCAGTGCCTTGTACAGTCACTTGTTCATTTTGACTGTTTATTTCTCTAGTTAAAGTTCTGTTGTATTACAAGAATGGCTGTGAAAGATGGCCTGGCACCATTTCTGCTCACCCCAAAAGGTACTATTTTGCATGCAAACATTTGTTTTTTTTTCCACACAGGAGTTGCTCCAGATAGAGATTAGCTCATGAAATCAGGGGAGCTGGACAATGTCCAAAGATTAATCCTCCCATAGAGAAAGAAGCTCTCAGGGAATCCTTCAGTGCTGCAGTTACTTTTACTGAAAGTGAAGAATTTTCTGCGGCTTCTTCAGATTTTTATTTTAAGATTGAGGAACCAGGCCACTTCATGGCATCTAACGTGATAAGTGAGATCAGGGGTGAGCACAGGATGCTAATTTAGTGGAAAGAGTTGCATCAGACGGCAAGCATACTAACAAGGATAATGTACAAAGAGTAGAGGATCGAATCCATGCAGCCTGCATGTTCACTGCTTCCATCTACAGCTTTTAACCTGTCTGCTATGCTTTCCACTAGAAGTCATAATGGCTGGAAGAGACATGCATGGACTACTCTCCATCCACACCAGAAGACACAGTGGGACGCACTGATTGCCGGCAGTGTAGTTCAGTACCATTGCTGAGTGGAATACAGGTGATGTATTGTCATATACAGCTGTGTCTGGCTCCTGCTCATACACGGGACTGAGGCCAAACAGCAGGCGGAAGTTGGAACAAGATTTCCAGGTGATTTGGAAAAGAGTTTAAAACAATACAGTTACAGGTAGGGTCAGGTGGGAGGTTTTCAAACTGCTCCAGCAACTCTCAGCACAGTGTTGCAGTTATGGTTGCCGGCTCAGCTTCCCAGGAATCAGGCTGTATGTATGTTAAGTGATTTAAACCTCCAATTTTGAAAGCATTTTCCATACTGTTTTTTTTTAGTTTCAAAGCCTATTTAAAAGGCTTCGTTTTTCAACTAAAAATCAGACAGGTGTGAACTATTGAAAGGGTTACAATGATATGATCAAGTATTAAGTTCAGCACACACAATAAGCAGTTCTCAGATATCAGAGCTATGGTGAGAAGCAAATATTTCCATTGCTCACCAGTTCTTCACCCGTGAAACAGCAAAATGAGAGTTTCTGCTTCATACATGAGGACTGAGCTCAGTCAGGTCTCCAAACCATTTTTTGCATTAAAACTGTGTCTCTGACTATTCTTGTAGCTGTGAAGGTCAACGACTGCGAAAGAGACAAGGTTTGGAGGGAGAGATGATATTTTTTTATCTGGAGGAAAAAGTAGGATTAGTTGTTAGGTGCTTAAATCCTAGGTTTGAAAATGTACCATGATAATGTCCAGTGAGAAATAGACTTCTTGTTTCCAAGGCTATGGTTTGAAGATTTTTCTGTTGTTTGCCTGTGAGAAGCAAGCCTTGTAGATCAACTGTAGAGAGAAGTTTTAAAACAACTGAGGAGGGCTCTGTGCAGGAGGACACTGTAATCTGCGTGCATTTGGTTTCTCACAGGGAATGCTACTGACCTGCAACTTTAATAGGAATAACAATCAAGTGGTTCCTAATTGAGATCAGTTTCTTAGCATGCCTGAGGCACTGACTTCTAGTCTCAGAGAGCCTCCTCAGCAGGGAAGGCTTCCAAATACTGTCATTTCAGCATGGGAACCATTTATTGAACTTAGTAGCATGATTAATGTTTTCAGTCAGCCTTGTTACTGTTGATTGGTGTGATTTGTCTTCTGAGTTTCTTAATCATTTGTCCTTTCTTCATACAAAAGAGGCTCATCACTTGTCGCAAAAGGTGGTGGCTGCTAATATTTAGCATAACTACTGACATACATGTACGAGGCATGAAAAACGGGTTGTGAGATCACTTTGTGCTGTTTTCCGTGGGAGGATGAGAAACATCTGTCTTGAATGTCGCAAGAAAAAAAAAAAGAAATATCTCAGTGTGCAATTTCATGTGCGAATCTGTGGTCATCAGCAAGATGGAATGTGATCTCTTGGGGATGATTGCATCATTTTTCAGAGTGAGGCAAAGAGGGCAACGTCCATTGGAGGGTTTTGAGTAATGGCTTTGTAACGCTTAATGCATTCCATGTTTTGTTAGCTCTTGGTTTGTCTTGATGTTGTTCCTGTTTAGGGAGGGGAAATGTCTACATGCCAGAATGTCATTTGTGTTGTAGCATGTTATGAAAAGACTGTCGTTCGTGTTCTAGCATGTTATGAAAATACCCCGGAAAGCCTAGAATAGTCTGGAGAGAGACTGAGAATACCTGTGTATATGGCTTCAAAACCCGGGTAAAAGTCAATTGGTAACTCATTTTGACTCAAAGCTGCAGAATGTAAAGCCTTTAAAACACAGTGACAGATATCAGATTAGAATCAGAGGTGGACCTGCTCTTCCTGTGAGTGCCGACCCCCTCTGCTGGTTAAAGTAAAGATGTTAAAAGCTGAGATTCAGTATTTACTTTTTACTTTTATTTTAATGATCAAGAACTCTTCTGGAGAAGACATACCTCATCCCAAGAAACTCGTCAGGGGAAGAGTATCACCATGCCTTTGTTGCCATGCCTGAAAAAAAAGAAGTTGCCCGGGTCTTTGGGAAAGAATATCTTTCAAAAGCACAACCCGCCTGTCCATCAGAACTACCAGGCCTTGCTGGAGATGTGCTTGAAGAATAAACAACTGTTCACTGACGAGAGTTTTCCTGCTGACATCAGTTCTATTGGAACGGGAGCAATACTGAAGAAACTCCCCCGAAATGTACAGTGGAAGAGGCCATATGTAAGTGATTTTCAGTGAATATTCTCATGTAAAAGAATGATTAGAGTCAATAGGCAGCAAATAGTGATAACATCAAGTGCACTTACTCCTAGACTTTAAGAGTGCCTTAATGCCTTCAGAAGTGATACTTATTGTAGCAGCTGTCATTGCAGAAGCTTGTGTACATATAGTTTCATAATTGCCTTTAAGGCATTTATTGCCAAAAATCATAACTAACTTTATTCAGTTTATATCCAGTAATGCTTAGAGCAGGCAGGGAAAGCAAATGAAGGGGGTGAGTAGAAACTGGTGCCCTTGGAACAGGTAGCATGCTGGCAGATGTGATGATTACGGGGGGATTCTGTGATGTCACTTCTCATGGTGATAGTCTCTCTCCCCAAAACTGAGAATCTTAAAGTTTTAGAAGATTTCTGAATTTTCAGACTATTCTTAGCCTTTGGCCCCCATCCCATGGACCACATACTGTTGTGATGCTGAAGGCTGTTTTTTTCTTAGGCAGTGGCAGGTGTCTTATCCTCTTGCTAGTCTGTTTTTTGCTGTTGTTGTTTTTCCCTTTCTTAACTGTTTAGTCTATTCTCTGCTGTATTTGTGCAGTGTTTCCCAGCTTTCAAGGCTGAGCTTCTGCCATGACGAGTAACTGATTATCATTGGGTTGTTTTCAGTTCTGAAGCCTCTGCATTTTACTTGTGCTTATATTTCCAAGGCCCTTGCTTCTTGCTACTCCACACTTAAATGGAATGAATGAGACTCCTGGGACCAAGCTATGTTCTCGGAGCAAGTTCCCATAACAAACTGATAACATGTCCTTCTGGCCAAGATGGGGTTCTGGCACAGTTAGAGAAGGCCTATTAGCTCTAGCCTTTTACTAGCAGTGGCATTTCTGTTCTTACTGAGCCATCAAGGAGCACATTGATACTCTGATCTTCCTGAAAGCAGACATCTGAGAGATTCAGTCCCACAGACTCCTTGGAGGTCTGCAGGCAATAGCACATAGTATCTCCTAGTGAAGTCATTTTCTACCCATCAGATTTTGTTATATTTAACCAGTTTCTTAGAAGGGGCCACATTTCTGCAAAACTCAAGAAAAACCAGCAGGAAAGCAGAGGCACTTTTCACAAACAAGAAGGAGGCCTTGGAAATAGAAGCCCTGATTCTCAGGATTTCCTACGTAATTCCCTCACACAGATTATTTGTATTGTCAGGATCTGGCAGAGCACAAATGCCATGCTCAGGGGCCTGAGCTGGACTCTGAGGGTGAGACAGCTCTATCAACATGGATGTATTTGAAAGGGAAGGTGATACAATTCTTGGCCTCTACAAAACCCTTCAGGTCTGTAATTCTTTCTCTCCACTCCAGAGGAATGGCATTGAAACTTCATCTTTCTCTCAGTCCCCGGTCTGCTGCTGTAAAGCTTCCTGAAGAAGAAGGTTGCCATTTGCTCTGATGCCAAACATAGCTCAGCAAAGACTCTCCGAGGAAGGATGCTGTGTATCCTTCAGTCCCTTGGCTGCAGAAGAAATGCTAAGATTGTACTATTTGGCCTTCAGCCTTGTATTTTGCTGTATCTATGCCTGATGGCCTGCAAAATGAACATCCAAATTCACCAAGGATAGGAGCTGGTGTATAATTACTATTACAGCCTTTTGAGGATTTGCCATCTCTCTGCTACTTGCCTGAAGGGATAGCCAACAGTGTGAAAATAAACTTGAGCAATTTGTAGGTAATAAGAGTGAAACGAAAGTTTGGCCCTTAGGCTATTAATTTGACTCCAGAGGCATCTGTGAGAAGAAAAGACTAACGGCATAATTTCTTTCTGGTTAGTCAAGAGTCATGCTCTTGTCACGTCACCAGAAACTTCTGTAGTAGGTATCAGTTAGTTTGTAGCTTGACTGTCAGTTAAATGGTGGTGATATCAGCCAGGTTGTTAGCTGAAAGTTTAACAGTTCTGATCTGCCATTGTAGCCTCTTGTTGAAACTTGTCAGCAGGAGGCTGGTCGGAAGGGTTGTCTCCGTACAGAGATATTTGTGAATAACTCTACTGATGAGTCTGAGCACTGCTAGTTTATCTCTGGGACTGTATTTTGTGTAGGCAAAATTTGGTGTGCCTCGGCTTGTGCCAGAGTACCCTGGGTACCTGCCAACACTGGTGTTGCATCTGAACTATAATAGTGTCTTCTGGGAGAAAGCTACCTTAATTATTCTGAAATCAGGCAGAAGGAGTGTTTTTGTCATATATCCATGAGGTTTTTACATTCCAAACGATAAACTCACTGCATCTCTCATCTCATGAGATTGCAGCTTTGCAGACAAAGTTCTTGACTTCAAGCTAAAATAGCTCATGTTAGTAACTTGGCTAACCTCCTCTTCTCTTTGACCATGTGCTTCCCAGGCTTTGCACAAATCTCCGGTATTTTATGCTGCAAACAGAAAACAACTTGACCTCTGCCAAGGATTAGTGGGTAAGGAAAAAATTCCTTTGTATAAATATATAAGTGGTTTTATACAAAATAACAATTCATATGGGATTTTGACTGAATCAAACTGAGATAGGTGTTACACAGCTGTGTTGCTTCACTTAGCATGGTGTGGATCACACAGTCATTAAGGTGAGACAAGCTCAGTAAAAACCTGGCAAGTGTCAGGGTGTAATTTAAAGCGTGACAGTTGTCTCCACAAGCTGAAATTGCTGCTCTTTGTGTTGCTTTTGTGCCGCCTGTTGCTGCAATGGGAAGTCACCGTGTGCCATTAGTGGTTTTTAGTGATGCTGCTTGACAACTGAGCAGAGACCACAGAAGCAGGAAAATCTGAGACTTCTGCTATCTTCATACCTAAGAGCTGGAGAGAATGCATTCTCTTCTCAGCTTTGAAGTTGAAAAAAATCATTTTTACCACATTGCCGGAGGTAGGAAGATATATTAGCATCTGCAAAACAGGGTAGGACTGAGTTGATTTTTATTAGGTGCTATAAGCCCTTTAACACAAGGTACAGCTTCGCCTGGGAGATCCGCTGGAAATGATTTTCCTCTTCTAAAAAAGTTGGTATTTTCAAAGAAAAAGGGAAAGGTTTTGTAACAGCATGTTTGTACAAAAATGTGTAATGCCAGTAAAAAACAGAATGTTTACACTGACAGCTATTCTGTGTTAAATTTATCATTCAACCAAACAATATCTAAAGGAAAAGATAACGAGAGAACAGTTACAAAGCAATCACGGTTTAGTTAAATAAAGCACACATGCAGTCTAGTTTTCTGTGTATTGTTCATTATAATTTAAAAGACATTAGCACAACAGCTCTTCTTCTAGGATCTTCATGGAGCTCCTGAACTTGGCTGACAGGTCTCACTTTTCAGCCAACCGCATGTGTCCGTTTGTCTTGGCGCAGGGAACTGCTGGTTCCTGGCGGCTCTGCAAGCCCTGACATTCCACCAGGACATCTTAGCTGCAGTCGTGCCACAAAACCAGAGCTTTGAGAGGAAATATGCTGGCATTTTCCACTTCCGGGTATGTTTGCTCTATGGGAGCGAGGGAGGTCTTCAGAAATCCCCTGTCATGGTGTATGTCAAATCATTGGATAATTTCTACAAGGTTTGCCTTGGCCAAGGGCAAGTGGCCAGGGGGGTATCCTGGCCTGGAGGGCACCCCATCACTACTTCCATAAAGCAACACGGGAAGGGGGTTAACCGGTCTGAGGATATGCCTCAGTTTGTCCCTTCTCCCCAGCTGGGCCCTATCCAGTATTTTAATCAAGACAAATGTCTTAACATAGCAGCAGCAGTTGTATAGTCCCCGAGTTTTTACTCTGCTCGTGCTGCAGCTCTGCCACCCTGTAATTGGGAACGCCTTCCCCAAAAGCTCAACTGTTCCTCATTTCCCTATTTAATCCCTCTTTTTACACCTGACACATTGTGTTTTCTCCTTTGTCTGGGTAAGGCTGATGAGTTGAATCTTTGGGTGAGTCAGCACCTCCCACTGATCTAGTACAGCCCATAATCCAAGGCAGCTCATACTGAGCCCACAGCTAAGCAATCCTGCCTTTGCACTTGCCTCAAAGGGAGGTTCCTTCTGAGGAAAATATCAGTTCATTCCTTTCCCCTGACAGTTCTGGCACTTCGGTGAATGGGTCGACGTTGTGGTTGATGATCGCCTGCCGGTGAACGAGGCGGGGGAGCTGGTTTTTGTTTCTTCAGTCTATAAGAATGTGTTCTGGGGAGCCCTTTTGGAGAAGGCATATGCTAAGTAAGTGACTCATTCTAAGCTATTAAAATAGTCTCTCTGAAACGTGTTGGCTTGTGCCTGTGCAGTTTGTACTTGTTTATAAATGCATCTCCTAGGCCTTGCCACATTTGGAGTGTCGTAAATGGTTCTCATCTTTCTATTTTTAAAGAGTAAAATCTCCCAATGCAGTAGCTCTTGCCAATTCAGGCCCTTGAGTTTAAATCCAAAGGTTTAGGATATGAAATGAAAACAAACGTATTCTGGGGGATTATTCCCTAGGTGGTGCCTTTTATAGTGAATTGGCCAGGATGATGGCTTCTTTGCAAGCACTGCAGAGGAATGGAAGGCCAAGGACAGAGATTTTCAAAGTTGAATGTACTGATGCCCCTCGTGATCTAATACCAGTTTGAGAAACCTCAAGGTGTTTCATTCTGGGAGTCTGTTGCTGAGTTCTGCTTTGGTCTTGATAAAGGTTCCTGCTCTGAGATCTTACAAAGCCTTCAACTTGTCAAAGCATTCAACAAGTCACATGGCATACTAAAAATACTGGCTTCTCTCCTTGGCTTGTTTTGTCTAGGGTGGTTCAGTGAGACTTAGAAGGCGGCAACAAGTCATAACTGATGGAGTTTGTTATTCTTGGGTTGAAATAATCTGAGCTGGGAAAAATAAGCAGAGCAGGAAAAAATTCTAGCTAGTACTGAGACAAAGGTCATCCAGAAGGAGAGAAAACTCAACTATATTCATTTGGTGGTCACGCTAGAACAAAAAGAGAAAGTTACTCCAGTAATGAAGAAAATCAGATTGGAGGCTAAACTACTAAGATGTGGTACAGTGTGTGGTGAGATATTCAGGCAAAATTTGCTAAGGCAGAGTGATCGAAAAAGCAGTGATGGGCATGTTCTTGCTGCTGCTTAGTGAGGAGTTCAATAATGAGTGAAGCAGTTTTTTTCAGCCAGTCTAGGACACAATTTGCTAGATGACTCTTCTTTCTACATGCCAAATATTCCCCTAACATTAAACATGAATTACAGCGTATTTTGTGTTAAAAACAACAACCAACCAAACAAACAAAAAACCCCAAGCCTTTATACCCCTTCTTATATGCTTTCATTGGCACATACCTCTCGATCTATTGTCTGTGGCTATAAATCCAAGAGTATTCTGATGTCTTTTTTTTGCTAGACTCTACGGCTCCTATGAAGATCTGCAGATCGGACAAGTTTCAGAAGCCTTGGTGGATTTCACAGGTGGTGTTAATATAAGGATCAAGCTTCCAGCAGCTCCTCCTGATCTGTGGGAAATCCTGACAAGAGCGACCTACAGCAGATCTCTCATGTGCTGTCAGACGCGGTTAGGGGTGAGACTAATGGTTTCACAGCTACAAGTTTTTCCAGTCAAGTTTTCCTCTGCTCAGTTAGACATTGTAATTTCTAGGAAGAAAGCTAACATATGACTTGCTGTAGAAATCATATTCATAAGCTTAAAGATTTCACATGGGCTTCTTCCCTCCCTGCTGTTATTCAGCTCCCTGTTGTGTTTAGGATCCTCCCTATGGTGCTTTATCAAAAAGGCTGTTGAATAAGAACTTCTCATTTTTCGATTTTTATTAAACAATTATTCCATTTTTACAAAAGCAAATGAAGAATGGTTTAAGAGGGGAAAAAATAAATCTGAGTTCGTAATAGCCACATTTTTCCTAACAGTTATAATTTGCTGCATGTTTGATGCATGATCATCCAAGTTTCCTCACAAATTGTGGATCATTGGCTAGATTCACAGTTCACATTCTCACTTGTAAAAAGTCCAAGTTAGGTTTTAATTTGCAGCACACTAAGGGTTTCCCAACAGCTGAAGTATTAGCATGAGGTTTGGGAGCCACGATTTGAGCTCATGTTCTGAGCTACAACCCTCTGAATTTGCTTTTGAGAGTCACTGCTTACACAGGTGTATGTTTGTGATGTCGCTATAAGCCTGCTGTGTAGATAGGTTTGAAATAAAAGGTTTCATTTTTCTTCCATTTCTCTTCCCTGTGTACAGACAACAAAGGTGTTGAAGAATGGACTTGTTGCTGGCCATGCTTACACAGTAACTGGTATTAGAAAGGTAAGAATAGCCCTAATATCCTGGGTCGAGACTGGTTTGGAGTTCAGAATTTTTGTTGCAAACTTAGGTTAAGCCCTCACTTATGGCAGCTGTGATATCTTAATATTTTTCGCTTAGTCTAAGGTTAAAAGAGATGAGGCTTGGTAAAGATTCGCTTTCAAGTGCATCTGGTTTAGTATGCGACCTTGACAGTGGTTATAGATCAGCGTATCTCTAAGAAAGGGAATGAGTCACAGGGCCTCACTGAGCGCATCACTTACAAATGGCATTGATGTATGCTGGGAGGATGAACTGAAACCTCAGAGTAAAAAGCCTTCCTCTGCAGTCAGAAGAGGGCCCACAGAGAAGAAAAGATAATTGAATACAAGGGCCAAAACGTGAAAAACTGAAGGACGAGATGTGCCTGAGAGAAGGGAACCAAATAGGGCTTCTGTACAGAGTAGCAGATAGACCCCTCTGATTTGTGTAAGTGTCATGGAGAATGCCTTAAAGATATCTGCCTAACGGAATGGGACAGTAAATTAATAGATCCTAAGGAGCCCAGCTCAAGCTTTCTCCTGCTGGATTCATGGCAGACTCCTCTTATCCAGTTTCAAAAACAGATTGGCAAGGATTTTCTGAGACTTCGGACAGTGGTATGGATGTGGGGGAAGGCAGTGTTTAGCATTTCTTCACTAGGTGTTTGGAAAGCTGGAAGAAATGTTATGAGCTGGATGCTACATATCTATGTCTCCCAGATAGAGCAGGAAGGTTTTAATTACAAGGCTTCATTCTTGACATGTCTGTCAATTTGGCTAGCTGTTCTCATGGGATGAAGGGTCAGGCAGGAGTCAGAGACTAGCTGAGCTTGTTGGTCTGACCTGAAGTCAGCCATTGTATTGTATGCTGCCAGCGTGACTCCTAGGGAGTTACCAGGTCCCTGCAATCACCTACTGCAACATTAACCTGGCTCTGTCTTCTCCCAGCACAGATCTAGGTTCAAGAGGCACTGGTTCATATGGCCACCCCATAGGCATAGTCTCCCATTGCTCTGTGGTAGGATTTAGCTTCAGAGTAGTACAGTTCTATTTCCATGGAACCACAAAATGAACAGGTGTTGGAAAGGAGGTTCGAGTCTCCAAATTAGGAATCTGTGAGGCCTCTGGTTTCACTTAGCAAGGGTAAGATAAAGCATCTTAATTTCTTCATGTTTGCACTCAGAGTTGCACGTTTGTAGTTTTTATTGTCATGCTTGTTAGTATCTGTGATATTAAAAAGATGACAACTGCTGAGATGTTGGCAAGCATAGTGTTACTGTATGTTCTGCAGGTGACCTGCCAATATGGACCAGAAAACCTAGTGAGGCTGAGAAATCCATGGGGGAAAATTGAATGGAATGGAGACTGGAGTGACAGGTGGGTTTGAAAAATGGAAGGTTTGATTCTCAGTGTGAGGGAAAGTTTCTTAGAGGAAGGATGCTGCCATCTTCAGACTCAAATTAGAAGCTTTAAGTTATGTAGCTGTCTCTTGCCCAGGCCCCCTGGTTTCAAAACAATGATTTAAGAGATTTATGTTTCTCCAACAGTCAGTGTTTGTGTAGATGGCCTCACTTCACTCATGCAGCTTCAATAAGACTTGATTCTGCTTTTTCCTTTGCTGCACAGGCCCCATTTGCTGAGGCTCAGGGATGGGGAGGGGGGAGATGAGCACAGAGAGGTGTTGGGAACACGAGTGACTTTCACCTTGTCTGCAGAGCGGTACTTTCTCTGTGTATTTGCCACATAATGACAACATACCAGCTGTTGCTGTTGAAGTGCATAATGAACAGCATACCATAGGCTTGACTTTTAAATGACTCCCAGATGTCTTTTTTGCCGGCCTATTCATTCATTTAGTATGCCAAGCACTCTTCCTACTAGGTCTCTTTTGACAGAAAATTAACCAGCAAAACAGGTCTAGGTATTTGTATTTTAACTACTAGGAATCTGTGTGTAAGTGAATGGACCGGCTGATGGAAGTGAAGCCTTTCTAATGGAGAGAACTGGAGCTGTTAGCTATCTCATACACCCAGTATACTTGTGGAGAGTCTGAAACGGCTGAAGGCATAGGGGATCTGTGTTCAGCAAGGGTTGAACATGGAGATCTGTGGGGACAAGAGATTGGGCATCCTTTTATAGAGGAGACCTATGTTTTCTGTATTGAATTTCAGGCTGCATTTGTTTAGTCACCCTGTACTTTTTGCCCTCAGCTCTTACAAGTGGGAGTTGCTGAGCCCAAAGGAGAAAATTTTGCTGAGGAAAAAGAAGGAAGATGGAGAGTTCTGGTAACATCAGTGTCTTGCCTTTCCTCTCTCTGATGGTAGCTCTGGGGCTGTGTCTGCAGACAAAGCAGTACTTTGTTTTCTCCTTATGCCATTTAATTTGAGATGTATGTGACCTGTTTTCTAACAGACCTTGCTTGCTTGCTCTCCATCTCTGCTTGATGATGTGAGAGGCAGTGCTGCTCTTAAAAAAGGCAGGAGTGAGGGAGAAGTGGGGCAGTGCCAGATCTCCTAGGGCTGCTGGGAGACGCGGCAACTTTCAAGAGCTGCTGTCTTACCTCTTCTTTTTAACATAACTTTAGGGAGCTTCTGCTTGTTCTGCTTGTCGTTCCTCTACAGCTTGTGCCACGAGGTGGCAATGTTGGCACCCGTGTAATTTCACTGCGGTCCCTTTGGTGGCAATATTACTTCAATCTCTGCCGCTGTCCTTCACAGAAACTTGTGTCGTGCTTTTGCTACTGATAGATACTGCTGTTGGAGCAGATGCTTGCTTCTTTACTACATAATAAAATTTGAGCATTACCATATGTAACACAGAATGGCGTGGCTTTGAAGTTCCCTGCTCGCTTTCCTTTTGCTTTCAGTGAGCCATATGGACTAAACTAAACTGCTGACAAGATGTCTTTTGGCACTCTTTTTCCCAGGATGTCTCTGCAAGATTTTAAGATTCATTTTGTAGACTTTGTGATCTGTAAATTAACTCCAGACCTGGTGAGCCAGGAAGATGGGAAAAAGTGGATGTATTCTCTGAAGAATGGGAGATGGGTTAAAGGAAGCACAGCAGGAGGAAGTCTGGGATACTCCAAGGGTGAGGGGTGCTTAGCGCTCTTTTGGGTGCTCTGTGGTGTGACTTTTCTCTGTTGCCTCAACTATTAGCACCGCTATACTCCTTAATACAAATTTGACAACAGAATGTTGTCTTCTTTCTTAACTCACCACACAAGCATCAAAAATAAACAGCTAAAGAACACTGCCTAGCTTCTGCCATCACAGGAGCTGCATTACTCGCAAACATGGGGCAGTAGGCTGGTTATGTTATGAAATAAGCTGCAGAAGTCTTAGGATCAGTTGCCAGTCAGCTTCTTTGGAGTGTTAGACTTGTCTGTTAAAATTTACTCTTTGGAGAGCATGAGGATGTATTGTTTGAAGTAAAGTGATTGGAAGTCACAGAGGCTCAGAAGCCTTCTGGAAGCTGGTTGTAGGTGGGTTCTGAAGTCAGTTATCCCATGCATTTCATATGGTACAGGAATAATCATACATTGATAAACAAAATAAACTTTAACAGCAGTCAGGCAGAAATGAAGCTCCTTGTCCCTGAGCTTTCCTTCAGTCTTACATAGGAATTTAACCACTATGCTTGTAAACTGCACCCTAAAATCAAATCTCAGTGAATTCTGAAAGCCCAGACTGCCTGGGATCCATTCAGTCTGAGGCCAAACATCAAATAGGAAGCTAGCAACCAATGTTGAGATGGAAAATAATGTCTAAGTGTTTTTCTTGTTTTATTTCTTAGGCATGTTTTGGATGAACCCCCAGTACTGGTTGAATATTTTGGCAAGTGAAGACAGTAAGAGAAACCTGGGTTCCTGCAATGTGGTTATATCCCTGATGCAGAAACACAGCAGCAAACACCGAAACAGAGCTCCTCACCTCTTCATTGGCTTTTCACTCTACAAGGTGTGAAATATAGCAGGTTCCCTATATATCCAGGAATAAGTGGCTGTCACTAGGAGGAGCGAGAGATTCCCCAGCCAATTCTCTGTTTATCCGAGGGTCTTGCAGAACCCCCCCTCTTACCCTGAATGGAGCTGCAGCTTTTGTTGCTGCTATGAGGCTGCCATTACTGAGAGATGACCATGGGGAAAGACTGAGGTTTCTAAAGGCAAAGGCCCCAGCTTCACCTGCATAGCTGCTCCCCAACACAGATACAGCCTTGCTGTGTGTGTGACTAAAACGTCCCTGTCTGACACATGCTCTGTTTCTTTTCTCCCTGCAGGTGGCCCTACAGGTGAGTGCTTTATCACCGCAACTGGCTGTTTGCTGAGAGATCTGGGCTGCTGTTCTGACAGCACTGAAGGTGGTGTGTTTGCCTTTGTTTTTTGGCTGACAGCTAGTGGCAGTATATTCAAGCTCACTGGGGCATTACAGCAAGTCACTATTAATGCAGAACTATCAACAGACTCTTCTGAAGAGTAGCCATGTCAGGAGGTCTCAGTGGTCTTGAAAAGGGTCATTAATTGCTTAGCATCTGCACTAGATCTTTGAAGGTGCTGAAAGTGGCATCAGTGTTTATTGGATCAGCAGTATCCTTCCTACCACTGTGGGTTGTTATTTCAGTCCTTGGCTGTGTTTGAGCTGGGCTTGCTGCAACTCTCACAGAATCCAGCATCACCTTTTTGCTGCCTCCTAGTCTTGAGGAGCTAAGTGAGCCTGTGTCCTATGTAGGCCAGGGATCTTGTGGGTAGCTCAGCTTCCTTCTTGGCTGAGGATGCTCTGGAGCTGACACTGCAGGTGTTTGCTGCTTTGTCGAACCAGTGACATTTCCAATATTTGCTTTTACAAGAAGTTTGTTTTTTGTTTTTGTTTTTTATCTAAAAAAGAGTTCTGGAAGGTAAACTCTGTTGTATGTCCTTGTTCTTACCCAAATCTCAGAGGATTATTCAAAACAGGGAAAGGCTTGGTGTCTTTTATCTTGAGAGGACACACTCCCCTAAATTACTACTTAAAACACCACTTAAGTTATAATTCCTTTGAATCTGAGCTGGCAAAGGACTAGTTGGGCTATGATCAGAGCAGTACAATAGTATTCCAAGATAGTCATTTCCCAGCGTGGTAATCATGAGGTAAGAATCCACTTCTTTCTGACTTAAATATTTTGGGCACTCTCAGGGTTACAAGTGAATTAAATTTCCTAGCAGAGGGAGCCTGAGCATAACCTTAACATGCTGCTGTGCTGCACCTGGGGGAAGCTGGTGGCAGCCAGGTGTTTAATTTCAAATTTGTAGTGGTTGCCAAGATCAATATAGAGAGACTGCAAACTGAGAGCATCTAAGGACGCTCCAAGGAGCATTGTGAATTCTGGAGCACATCTGAAATGTTTGTATACCAGTGCGTGCAGGAGGCAATGGGGGCTTCAGTCTTTTCCCAGGGCTTTGATATAGGGCATTAGTGAGACTTGGTGGGCCGAGTTCCACGTCTCTAGTGCTGGGAAGGAGGTCTACCAGCTCATCAGTAGGGTAGGCAGGGCAGGCGAGGTGGAGATGTTGCTCTGTATGTAAGGGAGAGATTAAGCATACTGCCCATGTCTTTAGAGATGAAGTGGTAGAGAGTCTCTGGGTGAGGATGAAGGAGATGGATGGCAAAGCTGCCATCATCGTGAATGTCCACTATTGTACACACCCACACAGGATGGTAGCACGAATGAGCTGTTCTATAGACAGGTAGGGGAAATCTTGGAATCAGTTGCCCTTTTCCTTATGGGAGACTTGAATTTCCCAGACGTAAACTGAGACTATTGTGACCAGCGAGTCTGGGAAATTCCTAAGAACATGTTGAAGATAAGTTCTTGTCACAAGTTACAAGTGAGCCAACTAGGAATGGTGCCCTGTAAAATCTGCTGAGAATAGGGAAGGCCTTGTAGGAGATGTGGTAGTGGGGGTCTGTCTTAGCCACAATGACCTTGAATTAGTTGAGTTCAAAACTGGAGGTACTGGTCAAAGAAGAGGAGTGGCATCTCCGTTACTAGGTGGGGATTAAAATGGCTAAATGTAAAGAACAGCCAAGACTGGAAGGTGATGGTGGTCTTTGCTGGCAGGGATATTTATTTGGCATTCCACTAGGCCCCCAGTGTTATTAATCTCATTTATCCGTCCTTCTTTTGTTGAGAGGTGCCTGTGGAGTGAAACGTTTGCAAGAGCCAAGAATGACAAGTAGTCCATTGACACAGGCTGGGGATTAGGTTGCTCTTGCACTACATTCAGATCCCAGGTGCTCTGCTACTAGATACCTAGTGCAAAGAAGAAAATGAGGACAGAGTGCATGGTACTTCTGAGATAAGGGGAGCGCTCTGGGTTGTGAGGAGCAGTCTCTAGAGCATTTCCTGCCTGCAATCTTTTCTGCCAGTATGTAAATTACTTCAACAGTAACTTAAAGTGGCAGAAACCACATCTTTTCACAGTCCTTGTTGCTGTTCCTTGCAAGTAGTATTATAATGTTGATAAGGTTGTAGGAAGCTCCATTCTTTGTCATTTTAATATTGGGCAGGCTGGATCGAGATAGTTGTATGGACCCTCTTAGTTGCTTTTGCTGTAGAGATACCAGAGATCTGAAGGTGAGCAGCCTCTGTGCCATGCCTTTGAATTCCCTATGTGCCATTTTTTCCATTGTTCAGCTGGTACAGAGCACATTTCTTCTGTATTTCTTCCCTAGCAAGAAGAAATCAATCGAAAGCTGCCTCCAGCATTCTTCACCCAGCACCAGCCTGTGAACAAGCGCCAGGTCTTCCTTGATGAACGGGAAGTGACTTGTGACTTCCACCTGGAGCCTGGTGTCTATGTGATTGTGCCATCCACTCTGGAACCTCAGCAGGAGTCTGAATTCATTCTACGTGTCTTTTCCAGGAAGCATGTCCTTCGGTGAGACACTGCTGCCCCTCTGTCAGCACCCAGTTCTTGCATGGTGGGACAGTCTGGACATTCTAGTCTAGTAGGGTGTCATAAGGACTGAAGCATGCAGCACACTGCCTCTTGGAGAGCCTGGTTCTCTCCCAGCTCAGGATGCTCTGTGCCAGAAGTATTGCTTTCTCATCTTGTCCTTTTGAGAAGTATTGAGCTAGGCCCACACAAATGATTCTTAAAACACTCTCGTGTTTAAGACTGGAGAAGCACAACACTTTTTAAATGCACCGTAGGTTTGCCAGGGGTCTCTGCTTATAGCGTTGGAGCTATTGCTTATGTAGAAATCATGCTTTGGAGACTTTAAATGCCAGCAGCCCCTGGGGAACCAGATAGAAATGTGTGCTTACCCTAGTGCAGCCGTAACATTGGGGAAAAAACATACAGCACAGTGGCATAGGGTCTTTACCTGGGTGTGGGGGAAGCCACTTGTGATTGAGACAAACAACTCCACAATATCTCCCTAATGTCTTTTCTTTCACATCCCCAGGGAAATGGGTGGGAACACCAGTTTCATCCTCTCCAAGGTGAGTGAGTACAGGGGGAGTAGAAGGCTTGTGGTTCTGTTTCCTGCTCTTGGATGTTTGTTTTATCCTGTTGCTCTGAAAGGGCAAGTGAGAACGTGAGTGTTTGTGTTGCAGCACTTTACAAACTGTAGCTTGGTTTTACAGGCAGATTCTTGGACCTTGTGAACAAACAATCAAGGCAGATTTTTAGACACCGTTTTAGTTGCTGTTTTGCAGCTGCTCTTTTTCTCCTTCATCGACATGATCTTACTCTGCAGTCTTTCCTGTTCACAGCTTTTAGAAAGCTTCTTGTATTCATCCCCACTTCTTCCATGCCTTGACAGGCTTGAAAACATTGTGGGATCAGAATGTGATTCCCCTATCACAATGGAATGATCCATTGGTTGTTTTAAGAAGAGCTAGACTCAGTGGTCACATATGTGTGACTGTATCTTGTGCAGGCAATGTTTATAGCATAGTCCATTCCCTTGGCATAAACAGGGTCATTCCTTCTTTTGTTCCTTCCATTCTCCTGTGTGTATATATTCTCACTTCAGCATGGATTGAACCCTACCCTTTTTCTTCTTTCACAGCTGAGGGTGGAAATGTGTTTCTATACTGAGTATTATCTGAAATTTTATTTCCAAGAATCAGTATTTCTGTGGGGTGGGGAGCTATCTAAGCACTGAGTTGCATTAATGATGTAACTCTGATTGAAGCAGTGAGGGAAAGATGGGAGGATATGGGAGGAGAGCAGAGTTCTGGAAGAAAAGCATTTTCAAGTAACTGTATCTTGAATGGCCACATTTTTCTCCCTCGAGTGTTTTCATTCAATGTATTTCTTTTATTTAATATCCTGAAGGAAATTGTTGATAGGTATGAAGGCAAGATCTGGGAGGATTTCTTCACGAAGTATTTTGAACAGGTAAGTGTGTGCATGCGCCACCAGGGGAAGCAGAGTTATTATGTAGTTCTGTGATAGTAATAAGTGTCTAACTGCAAGGGGTGTTTGGATATAGAAGCATGGGGGACAGAGAGAGGCTGTGAGAGGCTAGGCTGTGTGTACAGTGCTGATGTCATGCAGCAGTTTTGATCACAGAACCTTAGGAATATGTTAACACTCAGACAGGCAAACTCCTGGCACTTGCTGCTATGGGACATTGTGAATGTGACAGTATCAACACGCTCAAAAAGCATTAGCAAACATGTATGTACCCTCTAACATCCTTATTTCAACAGCCATGGGTGCCAGGGAAACGAGAATAGAGTGTGGTTGCTGATGAGGCTCACATACTCTCCTTAAGCATAAAATCTTGTCCCCAGTGTCAGAGACAAAGCAGTGGGATCCTTAAACCAATACTACCCTATTAGGGATTCTGCACTCAGTGGGGCAAGTCACCTGTTAGAAGACAACACACCCTGAAAGACAGACTTGCCTCCTACTCTTTCATCCCACATTGATGGCAGCTACCTTGCTTTCAGAGCTGAAATACAGATCTCCTCTCAGATAGAGTGGCTGCATTTATTAAACAAGCGTTTAGCAGGTACATTTTCTCCAAAACATATTAACATTTCTGTTAGCAGTATTTTGACAGAAGCTTTTCCTAACAAGAAGCAAATGCTTTTGCTTCTTGAGCACGTCGAATTTTGCTTCTGAGAGTGGTGTGGCTTTCAGATGTGCCCTGAGAACGTAGCCAGGAGCAGACTGCGGCTCCTGCAGGCTGAGAATCTTGTTGTATTCAAAGGAAGCCTTTCCTATTGATTTTCACAGTGACGGGAGTGGGGCCAGAAAATTGGGAATTAAGATGAGACATGCTGGGAAGACAAAAGAGGGAGAAAAGAGATTTAATGATTAAAGTAATTTTCTTTTGTATCACAGAATCCCGAAATAAATGCTCTTCAGCTCCAGAGGATCCTGAATAATGTATCTTGGAGACGTAAGTGCTGAGAAATAATGTTTCTGTGGAACAAACCTCGGTAGAAAAAAAATCTTCAGCTCTGATATCTGAAAACGAAGATACTGTGGGTGGATTCAAACTCTGAATCTGATCTCCAAACCCAACATGACCTCAACGTTGATTCTGAAAGGGTCACTCACTTCATCCTGTGCTTCATCCAATGCTGCAGCACTGGCAATGACACTGCTAGAAAGTGAGCCTGCTCTGTAGGCAGCTGTGCAGTGCAAGGGATGGACATGGTTCATATCTTCTGTTCCTATGCTTGCTTACCTTCTGTGTGTGCACAGGACTGTTCCTTGCTGTGTCTTTGTGTTTGGGAGACAGGGTGGAGGTGCAGGTAGCCTGTCTTATATGTGTTTGGGGCTGTCCTTGTCCTGAGGTCTGTGACACCTGGTCTGTGCTAGTACCAGTTCAGCAGTGGCTGCTTTCCTTGAGCAACAGTAATGGTGTTTGAGCTAGAGTGATGAATCCAGTTACTTTTCCCAGTTTCTTCAGTGGTATCAGCCTGTACACAACACAAAAATACACCATTCAGCCGTTATAGGCAATGAGGTGAATAAGAGACTGATGTGGTGCCAATTTCTCATAGATCTGACATTGCCCACCTTACTGCAGAGGTGTACTAAGGCAGCTCTTCTGTCTTGGCAAAGTGACCAATCAGGCCCTGTCTTATTCATGAGAAGACTGTGTTGAACAGTATTTTTTGTGAGTGATCAAGGTTAAGGCATGAAAAATGTTACGGTGCTTAATTCATATTTAATAAACAGGGCTATTAACAAGATTGAAACATCTTCACTTTCTGCAGAGAAGGCACTGGTGAGTTATGGTTCTGTCTCTTGCTCCGTGGAAGTCTGCATATGATCTAAAGGCACAGTTTGGAGTGAGATTAGAGTCTCTGCTGCTTTTCATTTAATTTATGTACAAACCAGGAACGCTAAGCTTGGGTGCAGCATCATGTTTTTTGGTGATGACTGTACTTTTAATCATATTAACAGAGCTGGTGGTGCCGCTGTGAGAAAGGGAAGGGAGGATGTTTAGCACAAGGCAGGGAGAGCAAGAGAGAGACGCTTAGTGCAAGGGCTTTAATTAATGTGCAGTACAACTCCCCAGAACTCTTCAGGTCAAATGACTTTGCTAGCGATCCTGCAGTTTGGCATTAGAGGTTTGGATGTCCTTTCCTTCCGTTTTCTTCAATAGCTGGAGACGGTGCACTATGTTTTACTCTGTATTACATGCCTGCAGGGAGCTCACGTTGGGTTTTGTGAGACTAGTAGAATCCATCCTGTTGCATCATATTTTAATCATCATAAATGATGCGTCTTCTCAAGTGGCTGAAAAGTTACACAAGGGCTTTGGGGCCCGAGCCCTCTCAAATGAGAACAAATTTTGTCAGAGTCCATTTTTCTTAGTGATATTCAATGTGCTCTCAAAACAATCTTTTTTTTGTTTTTAAATCCTCTCCAGATTTTCGGAGTTTTCACTTCAGTTTCAGTCTGGATGCCTGCCAGAGTATCCTGGCACTCCTGGATGTATCCTTCTTAGCGTGAATGATACTTCTGGCTCATTTAATACTTCACCGGAGCATTATTTCTTAGGGCAGATTGAGCGTCACTTTGGTTTCTTAATGACTGGAACATGGCCGTGCTTTTCGAACTTCTCATCTTCTATAATAATACTTCAGTTGTAGCAGAATGGGATAGGTTTGAGAAAGGGATATTTCCTGCATCTTCTGAAATCAGCAGCCAGGCTTCCATTGATTTTTAGTGGGAGGAGGATCGAGTCTATGAGCTAAGGTTTGTTGGCTAAGAAGTCTCTATCTTCTTCATATTGAAACTGTGTAACTATTGCAGTAGCTATGAATTTTCATTTGGTGTTCTGTTTGTTTTTTTCTTACATTCTATTATTATTTCTATTTAGTTTTATGTAATATACGTTCTCTCATGTTTAAGATGTTCTGACCTTAATTATTCCATGAAGCTGAATGCCTCCGGCACGCTGAGTATCCAGGAGTTCCGAGTCTTGTGGAAAAGGCTGCTTTTCTACTTGGTATAGCAATCATTTCTGTGTGCCATTGCAATGTTTTTCTGCTCAGTCCCTTTGTTGTCCTCTGCTGTTGTTTAAATATTTGGCTTTTCTTTGTTTGCTTGTTTCCACCAGGAGGTTTTCCAGAAAAAAGACACTAACAGATCAGGAAAGCTTGACCTGGTAGAACTGCACGCAGCTGTACAGGAGACAGGTGTGTGCCACAGCACATCTTGGTGAGGCTCATCCTCTTCTTCAGGAAGTCTGGGAAAAATCTGAGCAGGAAAAAATCTTGACTTGTTGGCAGAGCCCAGGGAGAGTGGGAATTAGCATAGGATGCGTGGGCTTAGCCGTCTCTGCTGCCCTTTCTAGCTAGGTAAAAATATCTGAGAACTATTTTGCTGTGTGGTAGGATGCTTAATCTTTGCTTTTATCTATGGCATTGTACTGATGACATGTCAGGGACTGTACCTGGGAGCCTGGGACTTGCACAGAGGTAATATCAGTGCCAGGCTTTACTAATACACTGTCCTGAGCTTGAAATAGAAATGAAGAACATACATAAAGATCCAGATATCTGGGCCAAGGTCTGTTGTGTTCACCATACTTTGAGTGGGGGTTGGTGCTCAGTCTTCTACCTTCTTTTACAGTTTTAGTGCTTAAATGTCACTCATCTTTTTGATGTGTGGTTCATCTAGTTCATCAGTGTCAACAAAAGCACAGTTAGAAACCCATGCAGACCTCTACGAAAACAAATTGAAGTACCAGGCCATGAGTAGGAAATACTCCTAGCAAATTCCTCTCAAAGGCTACTTGACATCCTTTCTTTATTGGCTTCCTCTGGATTTTCTTCTTTGTTTCATCTCCTACCCTCTTAGGGAGTATTGCTCTTAAACAGCAGCTGCTGTTACTGCCTTCCATTCACTCATAAGTGAATGATGCCGGTTTGTGTTTTATTCCAGCTCTTATGGGGACAGGAGTATAGATGACCAGATTTGACCCCTTTAGAGTTTGAAAGAGTTGTCTGCACCTGTGGGGCTGGTTTTGGCTGGTTAGTACTTGATAAATGTAGGGGAGGCTTGAAAAAGCAAATGGCTGGAAAAGGGACTGAGATCAATGAGTCGTGTGCACGCAGAAGCATACACATTTAGCTGCCCACAACTGGGAGCTGCCCTTTGGTAAAGTTTTTCATGTTTTTATTTTTTTCCCTCTCTCCTGAAGGCATTTCACTCAGCAATGAAGTCTGTAATTTGATGGCGATCAGATATGGTGACCCTGACTTGAAGATCAGCTTTGAGAGCTTCATGTGTTTCATGCTTCGAGTAGAAATTATGGGAGGTGAGGCTTATGCTATGCAGCTGGCCAGGGAAAGCTCTGCTGCCCAGCTAAGCCCTGGCCCTTCCAAAACTGTTCCAGCTGGCAGTAGCTAAGTGAAAACAGAAGGGCTGGGTTTCTTCTCAGAATACACAGAGGAAATCATTTAAAGCAAGGGACAGAGGAAATTGAGCTCTGTCTTTACCTTTTTGCCAGTCTTTTTCTACAGAAATCAAGACTGTACTTATCAGAATGATTTAGCTCCCTGCAGAGAGTAGCTCTGCACCAGTCTCTGTAGGAGGCAGGAAAATTACAGCTGGAAGCTGCTCATTTTCCATATACCTTGGGTGGGACTAATTGTGGTGTTGAGACAAGTGATGCTTTGGGATGTGAGCTCATGCTACGGACACCTCCCACATGTCTGAAACTGGAGCTTGTGAGGCTTGGGACGTCATGCTTTTGGAGATACAGCAGCAGCATTTGAGGAGGCAGGTGGATAGACAGAAAGTAATATGCCTGTCTTTATTCGGGATTCCTGGCGTTCCAGTGCTCAGGATCTCCCAGTGAGAATGGGGTCTTACGTACATTTGTGAATAGATTATAATCTCATTCTTTTCAAGTCTTTCCTGGCAGGTTAACGCTCCTTACTTCCTTTTTATTTATTCCCACAGAGGCCTTTCGCAACTTAACACAAGATGGCAAAGGAATATACCTGCAGGAATCTGAGGTAAAGCCTGTTCCCTGCCTGACAAATGCAGCTTCTTTCATTGCAAGCAGCACTGTCTGGTTTGTTCTCCGGCCTTAAAAAAAGGAATCTCTATCTGATCACTTAAAGAGTAGGTTAGAAACAAAAAGGAACACAGGCTCTTAAGTCCTGTACCTCTCTGTGCCTCCTACTCCTTCTAGAGACAAAAAAAAATCTCCAATATTCTATAGTTGGGATATCACACGGCACTCTTAAGAACAGGTGAATTTACCCTACTTTACTTACTGTTTTACAGTGGATGATGATGACTCTGTATTCCTGAAGGAGCGCTGCAAAGGAGGGGATGGCAAGGCCTGTACTGCAATAAGGAAGGCTACTTTTTATCAACTCGCTGTGTATGTTGGAGTCTGGGCTCTTCCCTGCAGTTTGCCTCGTATGAATTCTTCCCCTCAAGCTGACTTGACCTACTGACCACTGACCTGTTGCACTGATATGTTTTTAATGAATACGTTTATTTTGAGTCCTATTGCACTTCAGACAACCCTTCTGAGAAGGGACTGCTGGATGCCAATTGCTATGGATGCACGTTGAGACACCATGGAGCATAGATGCTAAGTTGTTGGAATCACCTTTTTAATGTTAATGTTACACTGTTGTTGTTGTAATTTGGCAAGTGCTGTAGCAGTTATCCAAAGGCTGTGCTTGAGCATGGAGCTTTACTGGGGCAAGTAACTCCAAACCTAGGAGAGAAACAGGCCTTGCCTGAAGTGACTTGTCATCTAATAGAGAAAATCCAAATTCTGTAGTTGCTTGGCCTGTGATGGAGAGCTGGAGTCTATGTGCTTGTCAGGACAAGGGGTTGGGGAATTCTTCCTAGGCCATGGCTTGGAAAGATCATCTGCAATCATCCAAACCATTTCTTTTGCTTTCATGAGTCAGTGTAACGCTATTGAAGTGAACCTAAGGTGATCTGACCAGTTGGTGGACCAAGCCTCCTGCTCTTAGTTGAGATGGTGCTTGTGATGCTTGCAGATTTAGTTCAGAGCAGGGGGTTCACTTTGCAAGTTGAAAAGGACAGTGCAGCGAGAAATAAATGAATCCTATGTGTCTTTAAATCACCGGAGAATGGAAAGGAATAGATGTTCACTGTAGCATAATACAGGAGCAGTCCGGCAAAGAGACTGGTAAGCCATTTTGGTGTTTGTCAGTTCTTTTCGTGGAGCAAAATGAGAGTGTGTATGTGTGTGTTGTTAAGTGATACAGGCACATATAGGCTGTAGTGGTAGAGAACACACTAGGAGCTATTCCCACCAAACTCTGCATTGGAGTTGGTTGATGCGTCTCTCTGTAGGACCCTTCTTCATTTCCTTACCATTTAGTTGTTTGGCCTGGAAATTTCCACACTAAGTGCTTGTTACAGGTTGCTGCTTTGGCCTTTGCATTCCAGTGGTCAGCACAATTGTTCTTTCTCTTGTGCACAGTCTCCTTAAAGCACTGGATGCAACAGGATTCCAACAGGAATGCTTAAATAATGGAAGAAGATACTTTAATGCCTTTGTAAGAAGGAGTTGTAACAAGTTTGCATAGGCCTTTACATGTGCCTGAGCTCCGGGATGTGCTTCCTACTGCACTGAAGCCTGTGCAACAAGCGTATTTAGAGAGAAACTTCATTGTGTTCCCAATCAGGAGGCATTAAACTGCACAAACAACAGTGTGCTCTTTATTCGCCAGAACAACCTGTTCCTAGCAGTATTATCTTCATGCTCTTTTTATGAAGAAACTGTTAGAACCAGATAAATAGCTGTATTTTTTGCTGTTTATAACACGAGGTATTTATCAGTTATTGTGCTGTGCTGCTGTGGTGTCACTAGAGCCCAAGGGTTCAGAACCGTGGGGCAGAGCAGGTCAGAGGGATCAGGGACATCCAGGATCCTTGAGCAGATGTCATGGTGCTATCATCCTGCCGGGCTCCCAAAGAGGCTTTTTCAGCAGCTCCCATTACAAAGCATGTGCCCTCTCCCAGTTGTCATGCCTCTTTTCCCTTTTGTGACTTGCAGCTGAACACAATGGAGCGAACTAAATAAGCCTGATTTAATTTGCACTCAGCTCGGTGGGTGATGTTATAAACACTGATTTACTGCGTGTAGGAACAGCACCAGAAGAACCAAAAAGGTTGTAGGAGAGAACGTAGGTCCTTGCTCTTTCAGCGTGCTCTGAAGGAGATGGTCCCAATGGGAGTAGCCCTAGGTGGACAGGAGCATCAGTGTGCAGACTTTTCAGCAGTGCTCTGCTGGATGTGATGAGAAGTAAACCTGTCAGTCCCAACTGGGTCCCAACTACACAGAACCTGTTGGCAGTGCTGCAAGAAGCATTGAAGGCCAGAAGGATGCTGGATAGAGCTTCAGTAGCTACTGCCCCCAGCCTTGTGCAGAACTGTGGTGCAGGACGCTCAGTTTCACATGGCAGTTCATTTCAATTCTATACGCATTGGTTGGTTTTTTTTATACATGTAAGATTTTGTACTTATTTACTTCATACCTATTTAATGCAGAGCAAGGAGATTATTTTGCTATTGATTACTTGATCCGGGAAAGAAGCAGAATCTGTGCCATGCCATGAATCACTAAGCACTCGCAGCAATAAACTTTATTGAGCCACGTGACTTGCTGTTACAGAATTATAAAGAATGCTTTACTGGAATGATTATACCAAACCATGTACGATTCAAACTGAATTATCTGGCTCACAATAAAAATGTTTTTGGCAATGGCATCTACTCAGACACTGTGAGGCTTTTATGTTGCTAACAGAGTAACGTTTGCCGGGCAATTCTGAAGATCTATTACTCTTCATTTACAATGTGCGTTGTAGGAAAGAGTGTTTTAAAAGGCTGCTGAAGGATGCACTCGTTTGTAACCACTGTATTTATAGAGATGCTGAGCTGTGCAGTGGGCGGCATTGCTTGAGCAGAAATAGAAGGAAAGTGAGGCTGTGACTTGGGATTGGTATTGCTAATAGAGGTTTTCTTGGGGGGAAAGACAGGCGCAAATGACAGCTGGAATGTGAAGAGGAGCTGGATAACAAGGCATGCTGCAACAGAAAGACTGATGTGAAATTGAAAAGAGCTCTGCAAACAAAATACTCAGGGCAGGATGCACACTGCTGCGTACAGCAGAGGTTTCCTGGATGAACTTGGTGCAGCTGGGGCAGGGACTGGTCGTCCTCACTGCATGTGTCCTGCATTTTTAGGACTTCTCATCTGGAGTGAACAAGCTCTACTCTCAAGCCTAACATGATTTAAAACAGGCGAACGCTGAGAGGTGTGTGATGGGCATGGCTGGAGTCACTGTGAAATGTGGCTTCAGTGGAAAGCTATGGCAGAGACCTGACATCTGACTTCAGGGAAAAGAGAGACCATCCTAAATCAAAGCCACTGCCACATCCAAGTGTTCACCTCCTCTGCTGCCCTGCACCTTTACTAGGAGGCTGAATTAATGTAATAGGATTCCAAGTCCTAGACACAAAGTCTTTTATTTCTCTGTGAGCTTTTCAGGCTGTTTTTAGGCTTTCCATCCAAGCAAGTAGGGCTGGAAGTCTTCTCTCACCTCTGTAGAAGAAGGGTGAAAGGCAGGATTCTCTTGCAGGTATGATGCTTACGCCCTGACTCAGGACGTGAATGATGTGCTAAAGATACCCTTTGTTACTATTTAGATTGCTGTGGTCCTCCCCACAGCCACCCTCTCCCCATCCCAACACGCCCCATGACAACTTCCTCAAAAACAATTGAAATATTGTATTGAAAAGGGGAAAAAAATATGGTGTTTTTTTCCCCCCTCACAGAATGAAATGCCGATGATTGCCTTTGCCTTTCCTTCCTGCTGTGTCTTACACTGGATTAGACCTGAAAAGCCGTATCACCAAGCTTGAAGTTCAATTTATCAGTGCAGTCAGGATTGATTTGTTATACTACCTATTCTGGGGAAACAAATGTCTCCATCGCTCTCCTTTCCAATCCAGGCAGACCTTTGTTTTGCTCAGATCAGCTCTGTAATGTAGGAAGCTGATGTTCCATAGATAAAGGCAAAAAGCCCTGCAGAATCCTGACTAATCCTACCCAGCCTGGCAGTGCCAGGGACTGGTGCTGCTTGCAAAGTGTTCCCTTGTCACGTTGGTGGCTGCAGATATTGGGCAGAGTGAGTGCTCTTTGCCTGCACTTATCCCCTGCGTTGTTGTTGTTGTTGTTGAATAAGTGGTATAAAGTGAAAGAAAATGATTCTTGGGTGAATTACGTGTCCTTTCCATCACTAATAAACACTGTAACCGGACAGTCAGCTTTGCCCTTGTAGCCCAGTTTCATAGTTGGAGTCATGGTGAAGGCAGTCAGTTTTTGTACAGATTTTTAGCTGCTTTGTGAGACAATGGAAACAGACTTTGCTGCTGCAAATAAGGTTTTCAACAGGAATTTGCTCCTATAATCTAGCACAGGAACTCTCAATTAAAAGAGCACGCAAAGACTCACTTTTCTCCCCAGACCCGCTGGGATGGAATATTTGGAGCTAACCATATAGAAGTGTGAGGTTCAGGTTCAAAAGACCCAGAAGGGTGGACCAATAGGAAGAGTCATGTTTGAGCAGGACCTTGTTTTTACTTTTCATGTGCTACGTTTGTGTCACGTTGATGAAGGGTTAATGCTGAGCAGTCCTGCAGATGTGCTGTGAGAACAATGTCTGCTGCTGGTGCTCACTGTGAGATAAAATGAAGCAAGTCGTTGCTCTGAAGGAGCTTTATTTCCTCAGGTAAAAGCAGGATTTCGTTCTCATAAATATGCTGCAGCTAGACACGAAGCACTCACTGCCTGGATGCAGCTCTGCTCTCAGCAGCTGAGGCTCACAGGTGAGAAATGGGGCCTATGCAGCCTTGGCTTGGGGGCTGGCAGCTGTGAAGCTGCTTGTTGTTTGGGCTGAGGCTGTGAAAGACTCTTAACTCTGTGTTTGCATGGATGTGGGGAAGGTGGTTGTTTCTGGGTTGGGCTCCTTACCAGCCTCCTTCTTCCTGCTGCTGCCTTTTAAACCAAAGTGTGATCTAGGGAATTCAGCTCTAAGAATCAAAAGGCTTGCAGCCCTTTGGGTATGAGATTTTACATTGTCCCCTCCTCTGTACCTTGAGAAAATGGATTGTCATTTCTTTGAAAAGGAAAAAGAGAACAAGCTCAACATCGTGCACTTCTTACCTGAAGTAACCCTGAGCATGTTGGGAGCATCGTGACCCGAGGGCTTCCCCATTCCTGAGCATTGCTGACAGCTTGATTTCTATGTCAGGCTGCCCTTCTGCCCCCTGGCAGGGCACAAGGCAGAAGCAAAGCTGGATCAGTGTTTTCAAATGTTCAACTTTCCAGCAGTTTAAATTGCTGAGTTTTGCAGAGCTTTAATTGCATCGAATGCAAAAAGAATGGGACTCTGTATCAAACTAACACATAGCTAAGCACATAAAGAATGTAGGGGCTGAATTAACAGAAAAGAATTCATGTGCTGCAGGTGTAAATTGCTGAGTGCGCTGGAAGGAGTCCTTATTTCTTCTTCATCTTGTTTCTTAATGGTGAGAGTGCCTGGAAGTATAAAATTGGAGAAGCGTGGTGGGAAGGCTGTGTGGGGTGCCATTCCTCAGCGCTGAAAAATGGTAGTAATGACTTTGGAGAAAAGAGTTTCTATCACGTCAAAGAGTTTCTATTGCCTCCAGCCAGCTGAAGCAAGCTGAGAAGCCCACGTTGCCTTGCTGAACGAAGATGCACAAACCCAAGCTCTATAGTTCATCATAGTGTGGCCTAGATTGAAAATGATCATCCAGTTTAAACCCCCCTGCCATGTACAGGGTCACCAACCACCAGCCCAGGCTGCCCAGAGCCACATCCAGCCTGGCCTTGAATGCCTCCAGGGATGGGGCATCCACAACCTCCTTGGGCAATCTGTTCCAGTGCGTCACCACCCTCTGGGTGAAAAACTTCCTCCTAATATCTAACCTAAACCTCCCCTGTCTCAGTTTGAAACCATTCCCCCTTTGTCCTATCACTACCCACACTCATAGATGCCCAGTTGTCACTGGAAGGCTTACTGTGGCAGTAAATCTATGACAGATTAATTATTTAAAGCAAGTAGAGGCAACAAGTCCTCGTGTGGCCCCACAGTGCTGCCTGCTCGTGGAAAGTGGGATCAGTTGGGGATGTTTCCCTTGGCTTAGAAGAAGAGCTGAGCTGAGGGTGGGACTGAGGGGAGCTCATGTGCTCCAGCAAAATGAAGCAGTGAGAAAAAACTATGCTGTACCTGCTAGAGAAATGTGATAAGGCCAAGGACAGTGGGCGTGAGGCGCTGGCAAGAGTGAGCTGTAACATGCAGCCACATTCTAGGTCTTTAGGCAAGGCTTGATCTTTTCTGTAAACAAATAACGCACTTATTTACATGAATAATCCCCATTTCTTATGCAAATGATTTCCCTACTGCCACTTCTGCCACGAATAATTTTCAGCATAATTACCACATTTATTTAGTGAACGTGCATTCACAGGGTAGCGATCTGCCCGTGGATGCCCCTCACCACAGAGGGCCAGAGAGCACCGGAGGAGCCTGAGCTGCCAACACTGCACACCCTCCTCTTTCTATTTTTGTTCTGATCAAGCACTTGGGGACCATTTTAGTTGTCTCAGCAAGAGCAGAAGGATGCCAGCATCATGCTTCCATCCCAGGGAGAGGACCTGCTGCTGCAGGAGGCAGCCCCCCCTGCCAGCTAGTCTGCTGCTTGGGCTCGAGCTGACTGTAACGAGGCACTCTGAACAGCAGCTTTCCTTTGGGGATAAGGCTATCTTAATTTTTTTGTGTGTTTAAGTTGGTAATTGCTAAGGAATTTGAAAATCTTCCAGGTTTTACCACTCTTAATTATGTTCTCATGCATATGCATCATCTACTAGTGTGCTCATTACTGAAAAGAGATCAGAGCCTGGAACTTTGGAACAGTTTCCTTCAATTATCTTCCATACACTGTTTGTGTACATACACATACACAGTCAAATATCCTTCCTGCATGGGACAGCCTGGTCTATTCCAAGCCTGTCTCACTGTCCCGAGCACCGTGAGGTTCAATCAAGATGCATTTCTTCCTCTGTATGTCTGCCTTGCTCCTGCATGGAGCTTCCCCTTGCTCCTACCACCATCTGTTGATATGCCCGTTTGACAGGAGTCATTATGGTGTCCCAATGGAAATATTTCCACTTCTTAGGACTCTGATTGATTATTTACCTGCTGTGTTTGCATCCATTGATTGTTCTGGTCCAACAAGAGCCTCCGGGATGGACAAATTCTAACACATTTGAAGGCGTTAATGAGGTGTTACGTCAGGACGGGAAAATAATGCTGTCGGGCTTCAAACTTGCTCAATAACGGAAGAATAAATGCATGCAATTAAATAGTGGGTAAACCAAACCATTGCTTTGCTTTCCAGCCAGCAATAATGGTGGTGAGAGATATTTAATCCAGCTGAGTGCATTCAGTGCATAGGATTGTTCCCCCCGCAGGTGGGCAGGATTCCTAGCACTGTGTATCTACACGGAGCAAGCAAGGACCTTCAGGTTATGCTTGCTTCCTGCACGGTGTAGTTGCTCCCATTTCCCTATTTTTCAAAGAGATAAGGAGCTAGTCGTTAGCATGTTTTGCTTTGAGAACAGGAGATGGCCTGATCAAATAGCAGTCACTGTCTTTATACTTAAAGCTTTTGATTCTGTGTGGAAGAAACATCTATTCCTGCACAAATAATGGGGTTGAAATCTACAGAAGTTAGGTGGTGTGTGGCTCATTCTTTCTAGTTTTAAACCCCTTGGGGAAGGGAGGGCTTAAACATCAGGGCATTTTGTCCTATGTAAATCTTTCTAGGACAAAGAGGTGGGCAAAACTTGACATCCAGCTGTGAAAATGCCTGTATCCTGATTGGCATCTGCCTGTGCTTTACATGTCACAAGAAGATTTGGCTCTGAAGTCTGCTTAACACCAGCACACGTAAAGACAGAAGTATTAAAGGTGACATAAGGACAAGGCTTCCTTCTGGCTAACTGTTCCATCACTGCTTATTGACTTGTTCTTTATTCTATTCTGAATGCCACCTGTCCAAACTGCAATTGTGGTCCTGAATGTGCTGAAGGGGCACGGCCCTGCAGCTGGATAGAAGGACTGATTAAACACAGAGTAACAGTCAGGTCGGTCCCTTTGCTGGTAAACTTCTCTGCTTCTCTCAGAGAAGGACAGGCTGTATGTTTACATGCCAGAGCATCATTTCCCAGAGCTCACGGTCATCTGTCACTAATTCCCTGCAGAGAATGGGCTCTTCCAACCTCCCAGTGTCCATGTCTGTGCCTTCCATCCATCAGAGCCACACGAGCTTGGTTGAAGGTGGGAGCTGCAGGTGAACATCTTGGAGTCTGCTGCTTCCCTTCTATTTGCAGAACAGCTCGTGTTCCTGCAGCTGACTTGAGAAGTTCAATTAACAGATGCTATTAACGTAGCTCCCCTCTTTATTTATTTATATTTATTTTATGCATAGCCTTTCCTGACAGCTTAAATCTTTAATTAATTGGAGATGCTGTTGTGGAAAGGGTGCTAGAGAAGAATGCCTGTGACTTAATTAAAAAGGTAAAAAAAACGTCCTTTACTGTAAAAGATCTTCGTGCAACTCCAGTGGTGGCAAAAAGCCTACGAGAATTCCTCTGTTCCCCTTCTTGATGGTAGTGGTGAAGTGCAGAGGTGATGCCATTTGCCATGTGGAGAATGTGAACGCATGTCTGAACTTTCACTTTAGGTTGCTGGTGTAGGGCAAGCTACGCTTCTGTTATGTCAGCAGGGCAGAGGGGACAGCCAACTAGAAAGCTCATACTGTTTATATACTATGAAAAGAACCCAACAGCGATCTGAGAACTTTAACTGAAAGCTCTCCTGGCATTTACTTGCCACAGAAGTGTAGGATAACCCTCATGTGGGGTTGCTCTGTGCTGCTGGACACTGTGCTGCCCATTGGGGCCTCCTTACCAATTCGAGTTGGGATGGATTTTGATCCTTTCCTCTGATACTTTTCAAATGTTTTTGTTTATGCCCTTTTTAGCTTTCCAGGAACGAACACCTGAGCATTCCCCATCCTTTCAGAAGGCAAAGGTGTGTGGGTGGCATCACACCCCACACCGTGCAGTGCTGTACCTCCTCGGATACCCATTTCCCAGGCACTGGTGCAGCGAGTTGTTCATCACCGAGCCGAGCCCTGCCAATAAAGCTTTCCCTCAGCAGAGGGAGTTCTTTCTCAAGGTAATAAGAGACCATTATCTGATCGCATTTTTGTCGGGTCAGCCTATTTATTATCTTTCCCGTAATCTAATTTGCAATGTATTTTCTTGATATTTTCTGTATTTCCGCCCATATTTTATAACAGTTTCCCCTGAAAGTCTGAGCTAGAGAAAAAGATGAGGTTTTAAATCCACCTCTTAATGAAAACAGCCAGATGCCTTTCTCTGGAAAAGCTTTTCTGCCTCCTAGCGTGGGGAGAGGCCTGGGAGGAAAAGTTCAGCCCCCTCTGCAGACATGCCAGGGGGAATGCTGCATGGCAGAGCAGCCAAGGTCACCTCATCTAGGCCAGGAGACTATCAGCAGCTACTTTCTGCTTGGGCTGAGGTGAGCCCTTGGATCTGCATCACTGTGATGCCACCGGGGTCTGGATCTCTGCCACGCAACTCTGCGATCCCATTGGGATCTGAATCTCCAGCACCATTGGGCTCTAGATCTTTGTTACCCAACTCTGTGATGCCATTGGGGTCTGGATCTCTACCACCCAAATCTGGGGGTGGAACTAAAAAATCTTTAAGGCCCCTTATAACCCAAGCCATCCTATGGTTCTGTATGTATGTGTGTATATATATATATATATTCCAGAGAGGTCAGAGGGAAGTATATGAGCAGCCAGCCCAAGAGTTGGGGTAGATGCGAGATGTGAGGACTCCAAGCCATATGAAGAGCCATTACTGGTGCACTTCAGCTGCTGGAAGTGTCTCTCAGGTGTCTGTAGGCATGTGGCACGGGTGGTCTTTTAGGAGAAAGTGCAAAGAAGGTTTTGGCGAAGAGAGCAGCAGCTACACCCACCTGTGGGCTCCCTCCAGACTTGGGTAGAGATGTCTCATGGCTTAGTGGGCATGGTAAATGGGTTCATGGTGGAACTAGATCTTTATGGTCTTTTCCAGCCTTGTAATTCTATAGTTATGGTGGTCTGACTGCTCCAGCCTGTGGCTGGGGAAGATTGGTTGGTGTGACAACCATGTGCTGCTGTTGGTGTAAGGCAGAGTTTGACCTAAGCCTGTCTGCTCTACCGAGATGTCATTGTTTTGGTAGAGATGCTTAAGGGTCAGGTGGCCTTCAATCAAAGAGAAAATGGCTGTTTAGGGGATGCTACTGACATCTACTTGAGCATCCTGTGAATGTCCCAAGAGTAGGACTTACTGAGCCCTGGAAATCCCAGGACCCCAGCATGTCCCGAGTTGGATGGGATCCACAAGGATCATCGAGTCCAGCCCTGGGCTCCACACAGCACCACCCCAGACCCTATGTCTGAGTGCACTGTCCAAAGCTCCTTGAACTCCAGCACTGGGACTGTGCCCACTGCCTTGGGCAGCCTGTGCCATGCCCACCATCCTCTGGGGCAGAGCCTTTCCTTGACCCCAGACCCTCCCTTGACACAGCTCCGTGCTGTTCCCTCATGGTCCTCATAAATCAGCAGCAGCTCCAACACTCACACGCTTTCCAGCACTTGACGCATTACCTTCAATTCATTCCGTATGTTACTTTATGCACAGGTTCCTGCTTTTATGGGGTTTGTTCTACAGTTCTCATACCAGCACAAACGACTCGCATCTGCTTCGATACTTAATTTATTCACTAATGTCTTCTACAAGAGAAAGCTCAGCTGCTGCAATACTTCTCAGCACCGTGGAAGAGCAGCGGGTCAGGTAGGAGTGCAGGGACAGCTGGGCAAGGCAACCCTTTCCCAGCACCGTATGATGCTTGATTTCTCTTGGCGACGTGTGGGCACTGCACTTGGGTCTGCACTGTATGGGGCCGGCAGGGAGCACCCTCGGGGCAGGTCTGATGGTGCACCAGCAGCCTCCCCGCTCCGTGTCGATGATTATGATTTTATTTTCTAAGTGCTCTTGACAGCTCAGGAGACTCGCATCTTCTCATCCAAACGCAGTAATTAAATTCCACCTACCTGAATTCCCCCTGCTGCTTCAATTGGATAAATTAATCTTCCCATCATGTCTGAACCTCCTGTGCATGCTGTTAAACACCGGTCCCCCCACCGGGCCGGGATCGGCATGAGGAGCGCGGCTCCGGCAGGGGCCAACTCGGCAGCGCTGCCGGGATCATCCCGCTGTGCGGGCGGTGGGCAGCGCGGCGACCGCTCCCCACTCAGGACGGGCCGGGCAGCCCCTTCCCGGAGCGAGCGGCTCCGGCTCCAGCACCCCTCCCTCCCCACAGCGGTGCTGGTGCCGCCTCTCCCTTCTCCTCCTCCCTTTCCTCCCCTCCCCTCCTTCCTCTCCTCCTTCTCCCTTCCTTGCAGCGCGCTCACAGCCTGGGACTCGTATCGCCGGTTCCGAAGCAGGCGGTCGAGACCCCTCTTTCCTCCTTTTGCCCCATTTTTGCCTTTTTTCTGTCCCCCACCCCCCACGGCCATGAGGCGCCCGACCCGCCGCCTGGCGCTGTCAGTGCTGGGTGTGCTCTGGATCGCCGCTCTCCTCCTCCTCTTCTTCGGGGCGAGGAGGAAGCCGGAGACGGAGGGACCCGAGGGCCAAACAGCAGAGGTAAGGGGGCACCGGGTGCTGCGGGGACACCCCCGTCCCTTTCGCGGTGCGTGGAAAGTTTAGCTCCGTGCCCACGGTAGGGGTCTCTCCTCCGGCGGGGAACTGATGCTCTGAGCAGGGGGAGATCCCTGCTGTGCCGCTGTCGAGCCCGACTTTGCTGCTGGGATGGGGCAAGCAGGCTGCCTCCGACACAGGGCACCTGCGGGCACCGCGCTGAGCGGGAGGGTACCCCGGGATGGGCAGCGCCGTGCCCACCTGGGAGCCGAGCATCGACCGCTTCGGTGGTACTTGTGGTTGTTGTGTGTTCGCCACTGTTGTTTCTGTTTGTTAGCGTTGTTTCTGTTTGCACCGGGTGTGATTTGCGTTCGGAAGGCGAGCGGCAGCGCCCGCATCTCAGCAATCCCGGCGCTCGCACGTTGCCGTGTCGCGGCGCGCACCTCCAGGCGCAGCGACAGCGCAGAAGAAACGCACGGGGCCAATCAGACCCAACGCAAAGAGGGAAAGCGAGGAGCCCCGCTGCCTGAGTGGTGCGGAAGGCGGAGGGGGGCTGCAGAGCTCCCCGGGGAACTGATTTGATGGCTGCGAGTTGGCTGGGCAGGGCGCGGGGCTAACTTTGAAAAGCACCTGGATCAGCTCCCGCTCTTGGCGATAGTGCCGTACATCTCGAGGAAGTGAATGGGGTCCGGCTGGGTTAGCGAACTGAAGGTCTGCTGAGGTGGGTGCTCATTGAGGCAGGGGTGTGAGACCCCCAGCATCCCACCAACAGCAGCTGTGTGCTGCCTGCATCCTCTCCTTTTCTCCTATGTGTGTCACCTCTGAAGCTGTGAACCGATGGCTTTATTGGGTGGGCAAAAAGACAAATCTGAGCTCATAAAGCTGAGTTTGATTTTTATTCATGTGATGAAGCGATCGGTTTTTCGTGGCTTTTTGGAAAGAAAAATGATGGAGTGGGTTTTTCAGGCCTTCACAATTCTTTGCCCCAGAGGAGGGGAATGAATCTGTGCACATTTGGGCCAAAAAACCAAATAGTTATATGGAGGTGCATGTATTTATTTAAGTAGGGAAAGGTAATTAGTCACCGGACTGGAAAACTCCCTTAAAACTATAACTGTGCCTTTATGTAAATAGGGCTCTGTTGGAAAGATCTTCTTAAAAACCTGAAAACTAAAACCTGCCCTGTTGAGGGGAGCTGCTGCTTCTCCTTCACATGAGCCCAGCTTCTGGCTCAGCCCCAGCCCTGGCCGTACCACTGCTCTGTGTTGCAGCGTGGTGGGGCTCCTGGCAGGACCCACTCCTGTTTAGTTCTCCCCAATACTCTTTGGACCAGCCTGGTCCCATCATCCAGCAGAACAAACTTCAGCCCTCAGGGTTCTGAAGCTGCAAGTGCCAAGTTGCCGTAACTCCGGTAATTTGACTGCTAGAATTGCCTCTCCTTCATTTCCTCTGAATTTTCCATCAAAACAGTCGCATCCCCTTGAGATTGATAGAGCACAGATTGTCATTTTTGTCATGCATTACATTTTTGGCGTTGGGAGCTGCTTTGGAGTGCTGTGAGTGATGTGCTGCTGGCTGCAGGGACGCAGTGCTGCCTCGGTTAACCCCTTGGAGCTGGGGCTCGCTCTGAGGCCAGGACAGCAGCAGCCAGAACTGCTCCTCCATCTCCTTCCCCAGTGCAGCCCACTCTGCAGCTGTGTGATCACCATATGCCACTTTGGTGTGGGTTTAACCTTTGCTCCCTCCTCATTAGGCTCATATCCAGCGCCCTGTGATCCGTTTAGGACCATGGAGCTTGTTGTTGCAGAGAAGCTGTTCATAGGACAAATTCTTCCTGCTCTTGTAGCGCTGTTATCTGTCTCCCCGCCCCAGTGGTGTGCTGCCTGGATGCACTGAAAGCCAGAGGAGTTAACTGGGCTTGGCGTCCTCCAGGCTCTCATTGAGACCTCAGCTCTCTTGCAAAATGGGTCTGCAGCAAAGTGGGAACGTGTGGCCCATCCTCACCCAGATCCTTTGCTCTGCTTTGCTTTGGAAAGGGAGGGGAAAAAAAAAGAGAGAGAGAGAAAAAATAATTAAAAGAAATTAATAATTTAATTGCATTAAGAAATAATGAGAGGAGCTGATAGATGGGATTAATTACAAGGAAATTCCCAAACTGATACGTGCACGTGGAGCAGTAGTATTTCAAACACAATGCCGGCTCCTGCCACTGGTTGTGCAGGGCTGGAGCAGCCCTGGGGGTGCAGGTGGCAGCTGGGGGTGCGGGTGGCAGCCCCTCAGTCAACTCACCTCCTCTGCAGAGGGAACCTGCCTGGCTTTGCATTAGAGCCCTGCCACCCTGGGAGGGGCTCCAGGGTTGGAGGGGTAAAGGGATGGATTCAATGTTGGGTTTGGGATTTGAATTTGTGGGTTGTTGAGGTTGGTTTTTTTTCGTTGTCTCGTGCATGCTGGCTTGGTTGCTCCATCTGATGGATAACTGAAGCACAGCTGAGAGCTTATAGCAGGTCATTTGTGAACTGGGTACTTGCAGAAAGGCTATGGATGAAAAGTTCCTTCTACTGAACAAGTGACCTAACAAGATGCGTGTGGCTCACCTCTGTGTTTGCAATGCAACAGCTCCTTCCTGACTCTGCTCAAATGCAGCAGGGGGGTGGCTCCCAGGGCAAGAGTGCTGCACCCTCATTGCCTGCTCCAAGTGCTCAGGGTGCTCAGCACCCCGTGGGATTCGGTCTCCGTGCAAAAGGATGCTTGCGTTCGCATGCTTTGTAGCAGCCTGCATTTCCTTCTGCATCATCGCCGTCGAGAAAGATTCAGCACCTGGAGCTCAGCTGTCAGTCTCCAGATACTAAATCCCTTTCACTTTTATAGCAGCGGAGCCACTTAACAGATTAGAATAACTGTATGCTGCAAAAATTCGTACCTTAACAATTAAGGGATTGCAGTGTCAAATCTGTCATGAGGAAGAAGGTGGAACAGAGAGGCTCGTGCTCTGTGGGCTCTGTTGGTGGTTTGTGTAGGTCCAGAGAGGGGCAGAAGAGGAAAGTTGTGCTGTCTGGGCACGACCACACTCTGAAATGTAAAGGAACAATAAATGATAAGTAATTTTCTTTTTACTGGCCATGAAAACCGTGTTAATTCTTCAGCCCTCTGTCAGAGTTGGGCTTTGCTGGCTTGACCACATGGCTGGTTAGAAGCATTGGGGGAGTCTGAAGGATTCAGAGCAGTGTTTTCCTCTTAAACACCCAGAAACGAGGAGAGGCAGGGAAAGAAACAGGAGAGCTCAGGTCATCAATGCCTGCCTGCTGGACTGGAGCCTGCACCAGAATTGTAGGCTTTATAACCATGGAAGGGTCTTTGAGATGAAAGGTCTACTGGAGCCTGATGGGACACACCTGTCTTAACGGGGGAAACCTCTCTTGGCACATAAGCCAGGGAGACTGATGAGAGGGCTTTAAATTAGGATCAATGTGGGAGGGGGTCAGCACCAGGAGAACTGAGATCAAGCTATGGGAAGATACGGCACCACCTGAAGGTGTCAAGGTTAATGAGAGCATCTAAAGGACGCGCCAAGGAGCACTGTGGGTTCAGGAGTGCATTTGAAACATTTCTAGGCCAGTGCATGCAATATAAGGAACAAATGGGATGAAATCCTTCTCATTATAGGAGAGTATTTATTCAGATGTAATCCGGGCCCAGGGGCTGTTATGACATGGTGTGCATCTCCTGCTCTTCCCAGGCACCTGTTTGGTTCCAAGTGTGTTGTGCAGTCCGTGCCTCTCTGCAGGTAAGCGGAGCTAAGCCTGCTGGGCAGGGGTTATAGATGGCGATGCTGAGTCTATGGGCATGCCACAGCGCTGAGACAAGAGGTTCGCCTTTCCTCCTCAAGCTCGGTAGTTAAAGTCAAGGGCAGAGTACAGCAGGGCTGGTGTGCTGAGCTACTTTTGCAGGCATAAAAAAGGAGAAGTGCCATTCTGGGAGCATCAGAGTTGAGGATAGCACAATTGTATAGACCCAGGGAAATCAACAGGACGGAGTTGCCCCACTTGTTGAAGGAAGCAGTGGCCTGAGGTTGCCATGTCTGAGCAGTGCTGGAGCAGCCAGTACACAAGGCGCTGGGCCCTGCTCTTCTTCATCATTTTAGCTCGCTCTTATAACACCTCAGCCTTCCCTATGGGCTTGTGTGTAACTGCACATAGGAGTTCTGTGGATGATATTGGAGCTGGCATCAGGCAGCCCACGGGATGCCAGCGTGGTGCTTCTGCATGACTGGGTGTGAGCTCTGCTATCGTTGCCAGCGGAAAAGCAAGTCTGGGATAAGCCATAGAGATGCAAAGGCAACCTACTGCAACTGTAAGGAACGCTGCCATAGCCAGCTCCCTGCACTAGGACAGCCCAGCAAATGAAGCCCATTACAAGGATGTGCCTGGGGAGAAAGCGAACAGTCAGATCTGGTTAAGAAAGACGTTTGGGTGAAGCAGTAATTAGGCGTAGTGTAACAACAAAGGGTGCACTGGATTGACTGTTAATTGGAGCAGCTCCGGCACTGGCTGTTTGCTTCTTGCTGCCTTCCTCCTGTTGAAAGGAAGGTGTGAGGGCCAGATGACTGTCACACGGCTTTGCTCTCAGTCCACTTTCTTGTGTAATAAAAAAGCCGTGTTCTCCCCTTTCTCTCACAGTGAAAGGCTCAGATTTTGCCAGCGACGCTCAGCGCAGTTGCTTACTAAGCTGCAATTAAATTGATTTCCCACTCTCCTTGTCTCTGATGTCTCAGCAGGAGTCGTTGCTGTAGGAAGTGTGAGCCGAGGAGATCGTCAGGCCGGTCCCTAAATTAGCACTGCTCCTTGTGTGCATTCACAGATGAGCCCACATGGCTGTGCCATCCTGCCCTTAACCCCCAGCCCTCCCCTGGCACAGCTCCATGCTGTCCCCTCAGGCCCTGCTGCTGACACAGAGCTCAGCGCTGCCCTTCGCTCCTTCCCTCAGCTGCTCCTCATCTCCATCCTTCTCCATCTCCATCCTTCTCCATCTCCATCCTTCTCCATCTCCATCAACCTCCTTGGAACTCTATAACAGAGTGACTTTAAGTCTTTACTCAGCTTTCTATTGGTGATGCCAGCAGTAAACCTGATTGGGAAGTGATGTGAGCACGGCTTACACGCTGTGAAACAAATGGACTCTGAAATCACCTTCTATTCTCTAAATATTGTTTGCAAAGCGAAGGAAATAGAGACAGATGATTATTATTCTTTGAAACTGCTGAAGGAATACGTCCAAAGGATGTAATTTGGCCCGACCGAGGAGAGCAAGGCTGCGTTGTCCCAGCTTTCTGAATGGCTCTGTCTGCATTTAGGCACACATCATTTCCTCCTCAAGGACCTCTGCTGGCATCAGACAGTTACAAACACACCTCGTAGCACATTATTGAGGTGCACGGCTTGCAAGTATGAGGAAGGCACATTCAGCAGGGCAAGCACTGGCTGCAGCCCCCTCGTGCTGAGAATGATTTGTGCAGACCTTCTCATTTTTGCACATTTAATTTTCCTTAATTGTGATTAGGTGCAATGGAGAAAAGGTTGGGATTAAAGGTAAGAGTGTGCTCATGGCTTGTGCCAGTCCTTGTTATTAAAACGTTGTTTTGTTGTTTGCTTTTATAAGCATTTTTCCCTCTGAATCGGGGCACGCTGCTCTGCCTAATTGGTACCCTGGGGTGCTTTGGGATGGCAGTAGCTGTGTGCTGTATATGGAATGCAAGACAACGTGGTTTAGTTTCTCCTATGGAAAAAGCAAATACACCTTTTCCTTTTACACTCCTCCTGCATGGTGGTGGGGAAGGAGCGGGGATGAGCTGCTGTGTTCGCAGTGCTCAGTGTGGTTTTCTCCTATTTTTCTCCTTACCTCTCCCTGCTGACCCTGGATCCCATTACTGAGGGACAGCATTATTCACCTCCATGCAGGCTGCTCGGTGCTCTGGTAGCTGAGGGGTTTGTAAGCAGCAATAATTGCGCTTGCACAGCTTCCTGGGTAAATAAGGGCATGCATCCCCTTTGCAGATGTGATACGTGGAGAGTCTGGGCACAACTTGAAGCCATAGGACAGCCTGAAATCTGCAGAGACCTCACAGGTCTGGACTTGTGAGCTCCTTGTGCAGAATAGGGCTTAAAGCTTCTCACTTTGCCAAGTCTGCTGATATTCCTGGGGCAAAACTCAAATATCTGAATTCAGTGAAGAAACTTTCACTGCCCAATGTGCAGTTCCTGCCCCAAGACTTGGAGAAGGACTGATACCACAGCAAGGTGACCAGGGTTTCCTGTCAGGAGCAAACCAACCTATTCCTTCCCTTGTTTTGTACACCTGCTCCAGTTGCTCCTTTGGCTTTCTGAGCAGCCCAGTGTGTGCTGGCTGTGGTTGTTGCCCTGGGGTAGCAGCACACATGGGTTCAGCACTGGGGTCTGTCTCTGCGTTAGCTGGAAATTAACTAATCCAAGCGTAATGTACGTCATTTAATCTCAGTCATGCCTGAGTGGGCACACTTAGTTGAAAGAAAAGATTATTCTGCTTCAATTAGTGTTATATCAATATCAGCTAAGTAATTAAAGGTGTGAGCAAGATGCAAGTGATTTATTTCCCTTCTCTACAGCTCAGGCTTTACTGAGACTATGGTGGAGATGAGACTTTGGCGAGCAAGCATGAGGCCAGCCAAAATGGGTGTGAGCCGTCCCACAGCTGAGTATTAGGAAGCATTTCTTCTCAGAAAGCAGTGATGCAGTAGCACAGGCTGCCCAGGGAGGTGATGGAGTCACCAACCCTGGAGGTGTCCAAGAACTGCGGAGATGTGGCACTGGGGGACGTGGTCAGTGGGGATGGGTTGGATGCGGATGTGATGATCTTAGTGGGCTTTTCCAACCTTAATGATTCTCTGATTCTCTGTTGTTCCCATCTCTGAAGGGCTGCCAACCTTTGCCGTAACAGGGAAGAGAAAGCAGAGCAACTCCCTCTTTCCTCCCCATTTCCATAAGCTCTCCTTTGAAGCCATAGGCTGTACTTCCCACCTGTGGGAAATGGTTCAGGATGATATTCATCCAACAAAAAAGGAAAAATGTTAAAGAATAAAGGTTACTCACGGGTTTTTTTCCTTTGAAAGCAGGCTAACATTCAAACTGAAAAACACAGTGTTTTTTTTTCTGACAAGCATTTACATTTATACCGTGCTCAGAAATGCCCTCCCACCCCAAATCCTTTTCATGTGTGTCACAGGTGCAGGGATGTGGAAATGAATCTGTTGAAGGTTTCAGCATTTCCACACTCATTTTCTCCTCACTGGGGCTGATTTTGGATGCTGCATTAAGGAACCCCGTGAAGCTTTATCACCTGGTGGCCAGGGTTAGTGCCCGCAGTCGTGCTGCCTGCCTGTGCTCTTGCATGGGAGCCACAGCGAGATTACAAGGGCTGTTAAGTGCCTGTAATATTCATGCTGTTAGAGAGACCGTTTGCTGCTGCGGGCTCTGCTGTCTGCTGCTGTTTGCAGAAGTATTACACTGATGATTAAATTGCCGATGCTACACTGCATAGCATGGGAAGCCCCTCCAGCCAGGAGATTTAAAGGCAGCATTAAATCTCTCTCCTTTGCCCATCTCCTTTTTTTCTGGGTATCTCAAGTGACAGAGTTCTTTTTTTTTCAGGAAACAAAATATGCAGGGAAAGGGTTCGGAGCCATGACATGAGATAGGAGACAAGCCCCTTGCAGTCAGGTTAAGAGCATGCTTGCTGTGAAGAAAAGGAGCTGGAGGGGGGTTAGGTTAACAAACCTACCGTGCTGCTGCACACAGCATCTCCTCCTCTATTCAGATGACAAGGACACTTGGAGGGGCTCTGAGGACATGCCAGAGAGAGTGAAGTTGATAAAAGGAAGCTGCATGTGATTCTTTTGGTGCTTGGGGTCAGGCCTAGATTGCATCTGCTGCAAATCAGCGTGCTGAGCCAGGGATATGGGGTAGTGCAGTAAGTGGGGTGCAGTGGCTTGATAAGGCTTTTTGGGCTGAACCAGCAGTACACGATCATAAAAGTGCCCCAGTTCAGCCCAGATTACTTGGGGAGGTGCTGCTCCCCATTTGCTCCCTGCAAGCAAGCTCTGCTTGGTGTTGGCTTTGGGAAGCATCCTTTCCCTACTGTGTCCATCCCACTGAAGTCTGACACCTCCACAAACTCCTTGTTTCCCTGTCTTTTCTACAAGGGGTCTGGATGAAATAAGCCCTGATGGGGCGATCATTAAGGAACCTCTTGGTTAATCACTCCTGTCAGGTTTGGTTAGAGAGAGCAGTGTGGGGAAACACCTGGCTGGGTGCTGGTGGGAGGCTCCCTGAGTTCAGAGCTGCTCACACTGCGGTGCTGCTTGTTGGGAGACTGAGAGAGTAGTGGGTGCTTACAGTCATGGTTGCAGTGAGGACCCAGGTTTTATGAGAGAAGGCAAATGAGTCTCATGGAAAGAAGGATTTCTTGGTAGCAAACAGTGGGAGAGAGCATCACTTGCAAGGTGGTGCAGTGGGCATCTAGTGTCAGAGGTGAGCAGCAGTGTCACTGCAAGTGTCTCTGTGCCCTTGGCAGCGCAATTTGATGGACAACTGATGGAGGATAAGACCAAATTCCATCCTGTGAATCAGGCACCACAAGGAGCACCCCTGAAGACCTGCCACATCTCCCTAGGTCTGTTTGAGCAGGAGATGCAGCTTCTGCCTGGAGACCTCCAGCTGCCAGAGGCAAGACAGATCACCACAGATGTGCAAAGGGCTCAGCTGTGCTGTTTTCCTCCCTGTCCCAGTTTCTGGTCTGGATCATTGTAAACCCCATGGGAATTTACTCCTGGTACCAATGTTGCTGTGTGAAGAAGAGGGGACCCCAAAGCTGAGCTTTGTGCTGCTCAAGAGCCTGTGCTCTCTGGGAAGGGAGAACCAAATCCGATTGGTTTCAGCGACAGTGAACAGCACTGCAACTCAATTTCCAGCCAATATCTGGATGAAAAGGTGGGCGTTAAATATCCTCTTAGCCGTTGCTGTTCAGACACACTTCCTACCTGTATTTGAGCAGAATACAACTGCACGGAGCAGAATTGCTGAGTACATCCCCTTCCAGCTATTGGGTTAATAAAATCGTTAGGAGCCAGGATAGCAGAAGATGGCATGATGTCTCAACAGCCTGTTAAATAGAGCCGATCATTTTTGTACAATGCTTTCATAAAAGCAAAAATAAAAACCCCAAAAACCAAAAGAAACAAACAACAAAAACCAACCCCCCCCCCCCAAATACTGCTTTGTAGCTGAGATTTTGTGCTTACTTCTCAAAAAGCAATTCCTGGCCAGCTGGAGGATGGAGCATCTTCTCCCACCTACTGCCCAACCCCAGCTGCCACAGGGACGGGGTGCAGAGGCCCCTTCCCTCATTATGTTTGTGCAGAGGCAGCAGCTGACAGCCAGCTGCTCTCATGAATAGCTCAGTCTCGGTGGGCAGCACACAGTTCACCTTCCAGTGCCGTTACCGGTCTCGCTCAGATTATGACAAATGAAAGTATGTTACTAATGCTATTTACATATATTTTTCTCCTCTCTATCTAAGCTTTCCTTTGCGTTTCGCTCCGTTTTGGCGGTGAAGCTGCTTTGATTTTCACTGATAGGCACTTGTACTTTTCAATTTCGGCTCCCGCAACATGATGTTGTTACATTTGCTTTTGTAGCGTGTGAGGACGCTGTGATGGAAAACAAGACAAAGCCATGCTCACTGAAACAAGGAATAAAAACGATGGGTTAAGGCTTCTGCTAGTATTAAGGGCCAATATATGTGCAGATTTGGTGCTTGAGATTGGATAGAGTTACCATGGGAGGTGCAGCAGCTGATGTGCCTTGGGGAGCAAAGGAGTGTCCTGTGGTTTCTGGGGCTTTATCAGCTCCTATGTCTGCCTGGGAGGAGGAAATCCATGATGTTTTATCAGCCTTTTTAAAACAGGCAAAATAGCATGAAATCTCACGTTCTCTGGATATGTGCTTTTCTCTTTCTGGAATTTCCCACTGACTTTTTCCATTGAAGCTTCAGTAGAAAAGCGTGGGCTCAACCCTGCTAAGATCTATATTGCTTTTCCCCCAGCTGAATAGGCTGTCTCTAGCTACTCAGCGCTCTGCTTGGGGATCATTAAAATCCTCCAGAATCAGCTGCTGGTGTTTTTGGTTTGCCCATGCTGCCTTGTGTGATTGAGGAGTCTGGAGGAACCCAGGAGCTGCATTTGGGATGCGCGAATGCAACTTTTCATGGCAGGACCTGACTTGTGACATCACGGCTGTGACATCTGTAGCCTAAATGTCTGCCTGTCTCAAAGCTGATAAGTAGAGTTGCAGGTGGGCTCTCTCCTTTCTTGCTGAGGTTTGTTCTCACTGTGTGTCTTCTACTGGGGATGCTCAGGTTGTGAGCATCTGCCCTCCCCACTTTGTTCCTTTGTAATCAGGGGAGGCAAACAGTAAAAAAACAAGCTTTGTTTCAAGGGAGGTTAAGGAACATTCCAAACGAACAACCGTAGCAAACATTCAGAGCAATTTATGGCATTGCTATTTGTTTGCCAGGCTAACAAGCAGCATGTGGAGAAAAACATCAGGCTGTGCGTGGGATAATTTTCCCCTCCTATTTGTACAGTCAGTCCTTCATTAAATAACTAGAGCTGGTGTAAAGGCTCCAAGACTCGGCTCTCAGCAGTGCTGGGGTAGCTCCCCGTACCAGCCCCGCTCCTTGCATCAGAGAAGCATGGCCGGGGAGAAAGGAGAAGCTTTGCCATCTGCTGGCCCTGCTTCAGGGCATAGAGCAACGTGGTGGCTCCTGTGTAAAGCTGCAACAAGAGCTGTGCTCAGAGCAGGGCTAGAATCGCTTTTCTTGTGCACACTGATTACTTAATTTCTATATTTAATGTATTTGCTCTTCATGAGTCAACCGACTTTTTCTGTAACATTTTTTGCTCAAATATTCATTTGCACTGGCAAAGGGAATGATTTAAAATGAGCCTTGCAGAGCTCTCCATAAATGTCCTGCTTGCCTACTTCGTGCTTCCAACCCCAACGATTCTGTGATCCTCCTGCTGCTGCTGGAATGCTTGTTCACCTGTGATATCCCTCGTGCTTTCACTGCTGCCTCTGCTTCAGCCAGCTCTTCAAAACCTTATGTCAAAGCACGAAGAAGAATTTATTTCCCTCCATTCACCATTGCCACTCGTGTCTCAGGAGATAAGGGGGTGGTGGTGTGTCCTGGCAGCGGAGCCCATCCCAATCTGTGGGGTTTGGCCAGCTGTTCTCCAGCTGTGCTTCCCATCTTCATCAGGGTGCTGGGCAGAGGGTAAGAGCCGAGCCAAAGGCAGCTGGCTGCAGGTCAGGTATGCTGCTGGAGGTGGCATTTCCCCAGCACCACTATGGGTTTTGTTTTTCCCTTCTCAATTTGGAGGAACATATTGTCCTGATGTGCCTTGTTCCTGCTGCATTGGTTCAACTTCAGCACCTTGCATTCATATTTTAGGATAACGAGGATTTTGCTGGAAGCCTGCTTCTCTTTTTGCAGTCAGGAGGCAGAGGACAGGGTCAGTGAGGAGAAATGCATGGTGAACCCTCCCTCATCGCTGAGCCTTCGAGCTCTTTGCAGATCTAATTTTCACATGACTCTGAGTGAGCGTTATTGCTCCTGCTTTAGAGCAGACACAGAGGTTGCTGGCAGACCAAGAGGAGGAAGGCTCCACAATACAGATGTTTGACAGCTCCCAGCTGAGCTGGCACAATCCACCGTCACAGTTTTCATTACTGTCGAGATGTTATTCCTTCCATTGCAAAAAGAGGGATGCACTCAAACGCTCAGCTGTACTCGGCGGCTCTGCATTACAGCTCTCTCTCCGTGTGGGAGGAAAAGTCTGGGTTTGTGCAGCAGGCTATTTCTGGTGCCTCACCTCAGACATCTGCGTTGGTGTGGGCAGAAACATCTGCTGAAGGCTGTGGTGGGATTCCCACAGCCACCTGTGTGCCCGCTCCGTGTTTCAGCTCAGGTGCTGCCCTTCCCAGCATGTAGGGCTGGGATGAGGCTGAAGGTGGAGGCTTGGTCCCGTGTCAGCCAAGCAGTAACTGCCCATCAAAGCTTTCTTGACTGATGACTACAAAAGTCCTGTGTTCCTTATTGCAGAGGATTGTGTGTCTGTGAGAGGGAGTCAGTGCCAGGCTGGGGATATTTGTTTCAATAATAACAACAAAGCTCAGTGTCTGCTTGCTGGTTTCTGTCCAGATCCCCATGCAGTTTGGAGGTGTTTGGAGTCTGCTGAACCACGTAACTCAGCAGTAGGCTTATTTTTTGGTTTTGAGTGTTTCTTTTCTTTTCTTTTTTTGGCTTCTAGATGTGTGCAGAACTATTGATCGCATTCAGATGTTGCCAGCATGCATAAAAAAGGAGGAAAGCTTGAAGATGCTGTGGACTTTGTGTCAGGGAATGGTTGAAGGCGGGGACATTCCAGTGCTGGAGCAGATCTGGAGAGTGCTAATGAAGGGACAAGGCAAAGGCTGGGAGCAGGGGACTGAGCTGGGAGCAGGGACTTGCCTCCAGGTTGGTGTGTATCTGTTGCACCCACGTTCACGTTCCTGCTTCATTTTTCAGGAAGGAAAATACTTCTCAGTCTCATCACTCTAGGCAAGGAGGTGTTTTTTGCTCCAGAAGAAGCTGTGATTTTCCCAGCACCGTCTCCTCCCTCCCTGCAGGGATGATTTTACAGTTGTAGAGGAGGCTGTAAGGCAGCCAAACCTCTTTGGGTCACCCCCTGCCACTGCTAAGCTTGGCTCTGTCCCTTGGCATCCCTGCAGTGCCCAGCCCTGGAGCCAATGGAGGCAGAGTCTGGCAAAATGCTCTGTATATTTCTTTCATGAAACACCTTGTTGTCAGGTTATTTATTATTGTATTTATTACCTGTTTATTTTCATCTTCTCTTTGCCTCCTTCTCTAAGGAAGGCAGGGTGGCTTATGTATGCCATAAAGCAGCACTTGAAGGACTTCCACCTTTCACTGCAGAAGCAGTCTGTATCAGGTGCAGGTTCTGGCAGATGGTTTTGACCGACCTCAAGGTGCACTTTTGGGTCAGATCCACCCTAAAATGTTTCTCAGGCATCAATACAAGCTTTGGTCCCTGCTGTCAGCCCCTTGTCATCCTTGGACTGTCCCTACTGCATGAAGCTGGTGTGTCTGAGGTTCTCCCTTTGCAGCCCTTGGCACTCTTCCTTCCCTGCAGTCCTTTCTGACCAGGCTTATTTATTTTCTAGCTCACAATACCTCGCTATGATGCATTCCTCACTAGCCGGGGTATTTTTTACCCTATTACTGAGCTGATATGGAGGAAGGTTAGCCTGACACACATGTTCTAAATTATGCCTCTGTATCTCTGGTGCTGTCACTCACATTACTGCCAGCTCCAGGATCTTGCAAACACTCTGGCAGCAGGTACCCAAGAATCAAAGGTTTAGATCAGTTCTTCCTGTCACAAATGTTTTATATCCAGTTTCTCCTCAAGGAAAGCTCTGGGGAGGATGGGCTGCTGGTGATGGTATGAGTGTCCTGCAGCATGGTGGCAGTCACCTGAGCTCCATTTGCTTCTGCTTGCGTGACGAGGATTAGCTCTGTACCCAATATAGGTTACAGAAATGCTTACTTCTGTGCAAAATGCCTGTGGCTCAGCCAAAAATTGGGGTTAATCCCAAGAAAAGGTTTTCCAAAGGTGGGAAGAAGGGAAAGACTGGGAATTGCTCAGCAGGATGGCGCTCTGAGGAGTTAACAGCAGGTAATCGAGGCACAGCTGGGAGGAGTTTGGGGCTTGTCCAGAGCTGGGAATTGAGTGCAGAAGCTTTGTTTGACAGCATTTTTTGCTGAGCAATAGCTCAGGTGGAGGTGGTTGTGTCTTGGGTGCTCACCTGGTAAAGCTCTGCTCCTCAGAAGCAATTAGTTGACAAGGACACGGAACTTTCTGTCAGCTTCCTGAGAACAGTGAAAGCAATGCATATAAGTGCCTCATGTGTTTGCAATTATTTTATGTTGCTTTAATATCTCTCCTGTAATCTCTTCTTTCCCTCCCCATCCTGTCAGAGTAAAACCAGGTAAAATAGAGGCTAAGCTTTCCCTCCCTTGCAGGCACTTTCCCTTATCTGGCAACAATGCTTCGTATGTGGCTGCCACCAATCACCCCTCATTGCTGTGAGGTTTGGAAGGGGAAAGATAGCAGCATTAGTGTCTAAAGCTGTGTGAAGATCGCTATGGAAGCAATTACTGGATGGATTACCACTGCCTTTGCTGCTGTGAGGAGGCCACACTGGGTCACAGATGCCAAGCGTGTGAGCAGCAAGATCCCTTCCCCAAGCAGGCACTGAGGTTCTTGATAGGGCTCATTTCAGAGCAGGATAAGGGCTGCTGGCTTCTTTGCCCTCCCTTTCCTGCTCTGACCTTTGGCTTGTATGCAGAAAGAAGAGCAATGCTCAGCTGGAGAATGAGTGCAGCTGTGGGCTTCTAAATACTAAATCAGCTGCCATTCTTGCTGAAGCATGGGAAGACTGCTTTGACCTTCATGGCTGGGAAGTAGCTCCCATATGCCCTGGAATGGCTTACAGGAAAAACAAATGTTGTCTGCCTCTGCAGTATCTCCTTTTTGTTACCCTTCTTACTGCCCGTGAGACTGCACTGCTCCCAAACGCCTTTGACTTCTGGTGATGCTAAGACTGAGTCTGGCTGGTAAGGGTAAATGCTGCCTTCCTTTCTTTTCCAATTAAAGCACTGTGTAATTGCTGCTGACCTTTGGAGGCCCACCCTAGGGCTTTCTTGCCTTCTGTCCCCCTACTATGTAATATCTGGCTTCTACTTTCCTGCTTTGGACAGGGTGCTGTATGCATCAACTGGATGCCCTTGGCTGTGGGAGGACAGGTAGGTGTATCAGATCCTCTGCAGCAGTGACAGGTATCCCAAATCTCATCCTCAGTTACTATATTGAGCTGGTCTTGCTGTGTGTGCCAGTAGGGATGTCTGGATGCTATTCCTTCTTTGAGGAGGAGCAGAGGTCTATCCAAGGAAGAAAGTGTTGGGAAAAGCTTCTCAAGTCGAGGGCAGATTTCTGTGCTGAAATCAGACTTGTCTGTGGTGAGATGTTGTTCGGATGAGTGTCTGCAGCAGCTGGCTGTGATGTAGGGTCGCTGTGGGGTGAGATGGGGGGCCATGGAATTTCAGCAGGCCCCTGCCACATCAGGGCAGGATAGAGACACTGAGACAGCCTTGGGCAGCACACAGCTGTTACGCACAAAGCTGCTGAAGGCAGCTCGCTGATCTGCAGTGTCTTGCAGCACAGTGATGATGTGAGTCCTTCGCAGAACATTCTCAGACCTGTGGCAGAGGGAGGGATGAAAGCTGGACCGGGACTGCAGGGTGATTTAACAGGCAGGATGCAAACAGCCTTTCCTAACATCAGTGCTTCCCCCCCAGCATCCCACAGTTGATTTCTGTCTGAGCTGAGGGAGGACCTGCCCCGAGTTCATTTTTCCTAATTGCTGCTGGCAGACCCATTAGTGAGGGTTCGCAGGTGCCAGCAGGCAGGAGGTGGCAAGCACTGACCTGGCTCATCCTTTCTGGGTGGGTTGCAGCAGTGCCAGGAAGTGCTCTGATCTGGAGGATGTGCTGTTATTAAAATTAAGAAGAAAAAAAATCAGCTTAGTGATGAGATCAGTACCAGCCACAAGAGCTTGGGAAGCACAAACCCCACCGGGAAAGGGATGGGATGAAATAGGGCTGCAGACATGAGACTCAGGGAAAAGCTTATTGAGAAAATCTCTGCCCAAGCGCACGTAGTTTAGAATGAGCAATTGAGCCAAGCAGACCTGAGGGGTCTTGGGGGAGCAGCAGACAGAGGGAGACGACTGAAAATCCTCTCCTTCCTACTGCATGCCTTCAGGCACAGACAGAGCTGGGGATTCTCTTTTCTCCAGTCAGCAGCTTGGTTTGTGCTGACCTCCTAAATATTCAGCTCATTATACAGTATAACGTATAAATAAAACAGAAGCAGGCAGCAATATTCTCCAGGAGCATATAATCGGCTTCCTTTCCTTTTTAATTATACAGGATTTGTCTTCATGTGTCAGGCTAGCCTGTGAACTAATTTATTATTTTAAAGAATTAAAAGCCTGATCTTCGTGCAGCAAGGTGCTCCTGTACAGCTGCACGTGCACACCTGATATTGGGGGTGGGGTAGGGGATGAAAAGCATCTTTTGGTCTGTGAACTCAAGGGAGTCAGTAGTTCTGTGTTGCTTCTAGAGGTTAGAAATATGAACCTTGGGGCTAGGGGAGACAGGCAGAGAAGTGGAAGCTCTGGTCTTGCAGCTCTACTGCATGATGCCAAAGACTGGAAGAAGAGGTGACTTCTTAGTGTGGTTTTGGCAAAGGCAAGGCAAGTACCAATCCCATCTGTGAATCTTCATGCCTCATGTGTAGTGGGGAATGCAATGGATAAGAGGACAGGGGAACTATTGGGTTTCTGCTCTTTGAAGGGAGAGATATGAGAGGCATTCTCATGGGAGGCTCCTGGGTGCTGAATAAGTGAAGATCTAACAGAGAATGGGGAAATACAGGAGATAGAACGTTCATAACTGAATGAAAACAGGGCAAGAAAAGATTACATCCTTCCAAAAAGACCAGAAGTTTGTGCCTGCTAGAAGGTTTAGGAGAGAAGAGTGGAGGAAGGCAAATGCATTCTTCTCTATCATCACAGAGAGGCAGAACATTCTGTTTCTGTCATGTTGGAAACTACAGAGGTCACCACAGGGACTTCTTGTGGTCTGTGGTGTGCAGTTCTGTCCAGAGGTGTGCGTTGTCTCTGCCCCACAGAAGCAAGAAGATGACAGACAAGGAGCACTGTTCACATGTGAAGCTCAGGCCTAGACTGCCTACAGGACACGGGGGTATGTTTTTAGTCTGGCACCACTGCTGGTACTGCAAGTGCTGGTTAATGAGCATGGGATGAAACCTTTCTTCCTAGCAAAGCCCTGGAAACAAAATCTGGCCTTTCATCAAAGAAATGAATCTGTCATCTTTATCTCCCTTCAACTTAGTGTCTCCTGATTTGCAAATAAATTCCCCATGTTGGTGGCAGCCCTAGCCATCCATTTAAAATTAAAGCTTTGGTACCCTTACTGGAAACTGCATCAATAATCCTCTGGCACCTCTTTGTGTCTTCGTATTCAACTGGTGAGTTTAGCAGATACGTGCCCCTGAAGGGTGTTTTGGAACCCCGTATATCGTTTATGGAGGATACAAATGGAACATGCACAAAGTGCTGTCCTAGCTGTGATCTACTTAAACATGGTCCAGCTGCCTCAGCTCTGAGATGGCTCCTTGTGCCATATCACTGGCCAGCAGCCTATGCTAAGCCCAGATGAGCATGGGGACACTGATATGAGGCCTTGACAATCCAGGTCAAGTACCAGAACAGGAATATTTCCATCCAGGCAGTGCTTACAGACCTAAGTTCTCAAAAGCTAAGTCCTCTGCTATGGCCATTTTCCAGCAAGTGTAATGACAGCATGGCCCTGGCTTCAGGGTCATGGGTAAGTGGGACACTTACTGCAAGGTCCTCGGGGACTCGTGCACCTGCTGAGCTAGCAGAAAGGAGACTGTGTGTGTGTGTGTGTGTGTGTGTGTGTGTGATAATGCACAGGCAGGAAAAGGTCAGTTGCAGCAAACTCAGTGATGAATGGTTAGAGATCCTCTAGGGGCCCAAGTCAGACGACAGACTTTGCTAGAAAAATACTTTGTCTTCATTAGGTATCGGTATTAATGTTTGATCTGATATTTCATTGTATTTCTTCCCCCAGCAAGTGGGACCTGAGTGGTCTCAGTTGTGCTGAGAGATCCTGAATCTCTTCAAATCGATGGGATGTCCTTTGCCCTGCTCTGCGTTCCCATCTGAGGTAGCCCAGCAGGGCCTACCCCATGGAGCTGCCACCAAGGTGCACCTGTGCCCAGGTACTTCTGCAAGTGTCACAGCCCTCAAATAAAGGAGTTGGAGCTGAAGTCTCCATGGGGCAGAAGATTGTGAAGAGCAGGTGACAGCCTGGGCACAGAGCTGCCTCTCTTTCCAGCACGTGTTTGGTGTCAGCTCAAAGCCGATGAAGAAGGCCCTGAGCCAAAGAGGCATTTAAGCAAGTGCTTAGCAGTTAAGCGTTTAAACAGTGACTTCTGTGGGCTCACACAAATGCCTAGAGTTGGCTAACTTTGTACTGAAGTGCTTGGATGGCTTTAAAGGAGGGTAAGCAGAAGGAGGGATGGGTCCTGTGTCAGTCCCCCAGCTGCTGCACAGTACCTGGAGCAACCCAGAACGGCACTGTGGGCACAGAGCCTGGTCCCGGGGGACACGCAGCCCATTTCTGGGACCACCACATGAGAAAAAGAGTGTAGCCTTGTAGCTGTGCCTGTCGTTTCGTTTTGGTACTGCATGTTGGTTGGGATGGGGCTGTCAGGATGTTGGTTATAGCACAGGAAAAATATATCCCGAAGTGTGACTTGCACCTTGATGCTCAGCTCTTCAAGTGCCCCGTGTGCAGTCCCACCCTGCATTTGAGCAAGTCACAGCGGGATGTCTGGGGAGGTGGGGAAGGGGATGGAGGCAGAGTGAAGGCCCGCTGCTTTCCCCTGCTGGGGCTGCTGTCCCTGTGAACCAGGGCATAGGGAGGGATGAGCCCTACTCTGTTTGAAGCGTTATATATAATCCCTTCAGATGGCATTAGCGCCTTGGACAGCAGCAGCCCTATAATCAAGCCTTCCGCTTGCAGGGGCCCAGTGCTTTGGCATGATGTTTAAATCTCATTTGTGTAATGCCTGGCTGCAATTCCTGCCGAAGGATTACCCTCTTTCTTCAGTGTCCCTGTGCGGCAGCAACACAAAGAGCTCAAACTGTTGCGGACAGGAGTGACATGCCTCAGGACACCGGGGTCCCTAGAGGCTGCTTGTGCCAAATGGGGAGGAGTTTTCCCTTGTTTACTGGAGCTTCTGCTAGGCTGATGTATTTTTATATTTCTCCTGTCCTCCTTTTTATTAATGCCCAAGTCCCAGGAAAGGCATGGTAGCGCTGAGATGAACACTTGCTTGGGGATTAGGGAGGCATGATCCTACCTAAGGAAGAGAGAGGGGAGGCCTCATGGTGGCTGCAGCTCCTCACAGGGAGCAAGGCTCTCTGCTGATGGGCTGAGATTTATGACTGTGTCCCAGTGCAATTATGTGCCTTGTTTCTGCTGGACTCCCAGCTCTCCCGAGTGATGGAGCCAGACCCCAAGAGGGAGAGGAGGCACAGGATGCCCTTGTGAAACTGTGCATTGTGCTTGTCCTGCTCGTGTGAGTCTGAATGAAGCCAAAACAAAAACAACTTCTATTTTAGCAAAGGCTTATGTTCTCTATTTTAAGCTGGTAAACATTGCAAGGGAGTGAATCGGGAGCCACTTTTAGTTCCTGTTGCCCGCTGCCTTTCCTCTTTGGCACCCACCTGGGCTGGATGGAGTGCCTTCCCTGCTCTTCCAACTGCTTTCAGCTCAGGGAATAATCTATTTAGTGATTTTTAGTGGACGATTTTTTTTTCCATATGTATTTCCTTATGAACTCTCCAAGCTTCCTGCTCAGGACAGGGCAGTTCATTTTGCAAACCTTCAGCCCATATCTGGGGGCAGAACTGTCCTGGGGGATGCCTCATACCCTCAGCAGCCAGGGATGCTTGTTCCTCCTTCCTGCTTCAGTGATCCCTGCTCTACTGTAATCACACAGTTATTATGCCATTAATATGTCATATTCGCGGAAATCCACATAAACAAAACATTAGTGGTTGCCAGAAGATTGTATTCTTAGCTGCTAATGACCTGCTATTCCCCCACAGCACAGCACTACTCCCCCTTCTTTTGTTTCTGTTCTATGATTGAAGCAGCAGATGACAAAGTACACCTTTGTACCTTGTGATCGTCACAGTGCCGTTGCAGTGGAAAGCCACCCCTGTGCTTGGTTTGGTTTGTTGTTTGACCTGTTATTTGCTGTTGTTGGGATTTGGGGGTGTTTTTGCAAAAGGAGGAGGTTCTCCCCAAGCTGCATTCTTGTTTGGGAGCATCCCTGCCATGTGATGGAATGCAGCAGATGCTCCCTGCAGTGGGTAAGAAAATGTAACAGAGGCATTGCAGGGTGCAGTGTGGTGAGTTTCCTAGCACGTGTCCAGAGCTACTCATTTTTTGGATATATTTTACCACTCTTTCCTGTGGATGCATTCAGTCTCTCAAACTCTTTAAGCACTGACTGTGTTTCCTATAATTAATACTAGCCATTAAACTGTAATGCTGAAAGAGAAATTACCTAATTCCAGGGAAAAACAATGAAAATTTATTACTTGTACATGAGAGAAAATGAATATGAAGCTTAGGAAGAGGAGCTCTGTGGAAGATAGAAAGGCAAGAAGAGTATTGACTTAATTCTTTCCTAGCGCAGGGTAATTTAGATTCTAAAGTGAGTTAGATCACAATAAATTAAGTTTAGATTTCTGCACATCAGTTAAGTAATTCCTAAGAGAGGACTCTAGAGCAAGGAAGAGGTGATAATACGTGGGGGAAATATTACAGTTAAGACCTCATCCAGTGACCCAGAACTGATGTCCTGTCTCTCGGTGGGTGAAGCAGATGAATCAAAGTGGGCTGGGGAGTTTCAGAAGGAAATGTTGTAGGGGTATTAGGGATAATGGGTTTTCACCACAGAGATGCTTGAAGTGTGTGGCTGGGCTGGGGATAGATAGCAAACAGCGTTTTCCTGATCCACAGCAGCCTGCCCACTTGAGCTTGTTGGAGCCATTCTTGGATGGTGTTGTGTCCAGCTGCTCTGAGCCTATTGAGTTTAATTGACATTTAACAGAGACATCTAACAGCCTTAAGTGCTCTGTGACCACTTATAAAATCCATTTCTCATATCAAGTTTGATTGCTTTTTTTTTTTTAAAAAAGACAAAAACCAAACAACAACAACAACAAAACCAACCTAGTTTTGCTTTTCTTCCTAGCATTAAAATTTAGGTGGCAGTTGTTTTAACAGAGTGAGTCCCTCCAGGCACATCATGAAATCTTTATAAGCTTGAGGGCTTTGCTGGACCTGTGATGCAATCGGCTCGCTTTCCCCTCATCTTTTACTGAGGCAGTAAATCATGTTTTGCAAGATGCCTTAGAAAAAAACATCAACAATATTTATCACCCCGTCTACATCGGTCCTCCCGAAAACCTGCAGATGGTTTGTGTACGTTCCTCTGCTCGTTAACCTGCTGGGCTGCGGTGACATGATCGTTTTAATAACTCTCTCCTGATCTTTGATAGCTTTCTCCTGGTCCAGCTGGTGGTTCAGGCCTTTCTTTGAGTCTTGCAGCAGGATAAATTCTGAAAGAACTTGGAATACATCTGTGAGGTCAAGCAATAGGGGAATAACTACTCCATACCTACAAGGCCCTATAGCCTTGGTTCTACCAGCATTTGGGGAGAGTCCCTTGAAGCAGGGTGCTCGTTGGGTACCGTGCTTTGGGGATGCCCTGCAGTGGTGCCTGAGGTTGGCTCGTGAGCAGCAGCAGGGGCTCCCCTCCTCCCCATCCTGTTAACATAGTGAGCAGGCTGCCACATGTGAGTAAAATCAATTACAGGATAAAAATCACCCGTCTCAAAAGCTTCATTTTCACTATTAGCTGGCAAAATCGGCTTTGAGATGGTGTTAACAGAAGTAAAAAAAAAAAAAAGGGGGGGAGGGAAGGGGGGAAAAGGAGTAAAGATCAATTATCGGATAAGATGACAATTTTCATAGGGGCTGAGACATCTGTAAATGTTTGAATCTCCCTGCATTACGTCTGGAGATCAAAGAGCCTGTGCTGCTGGAATGATGCGATCTTATCAGCGCTGCTTTGCGCTCCTCGCCAGCCTGGTGCTGAAAAAGCATCTCTGTCCCTTTTGCTTGTCACCCTGGGAGGGGGATGGCGTGGCAGGGCTGAACTCCTCAGCAGGTCTCTGTGTTTATCTGTGTATCATGAGAATGTGCTACTGGAGAGCGGGACCGACCAGAGGTGGGGGTGTTTGGATAGAAATTAATCATTTCAAACTCAAACGCCTAAATTCTCTTTAACGTGTCACTACGAGGCTGTAGGGAAAAAGAAAACAAGAAAAGAAACAAAGCAAAAAGAACCAAGACTTAACTAGGCTCACTGTTAGCATCTTCCAGCAACGCCTGTCTCGGGGCTGCCCAACTTCTGGAGCTGGGCTGGGTGCTCCTTCCTGTCTCTAATGGGGCTGACTTTGTGCGCGCAGGGCTCGGAGGCGGACTGGGACGACCTGTGGGATCAGTTTGAAGAGCGGAGATACCTGAGCGCTCGGAAGTGGAAGGGCGGAGAGGACCCGTACCGGCTCCATGCCTTTAACCAGCGGGAGAGCGAGAGGATGCCCAGTGACCGTGCCGTCCGTGACACCCGCCACCACAGGTTCTGCCCACACTGCCCTCCCTCCCCTGGGATGTCAGGCACTGCAGGGGGACCACAGCTCTGCTGGGGGGGTTAAGGGCAGGGGCACGGAGAGATGTGTCCAGTGTGGAGATGCACTTGCTCCAATGGCTTGCTGATTTTGTTTTATTTTTTCTTGTTCAATTCCTATGCATCCAAAAGCAGAGATAGGGTGAGAAGTAATGGCCCTAGGTTGCATAGAGAAGCTTCATGTTGAATATTAGGAAAAAATCTCAGAAAGAGCAGTGATGCAGTGACACAGGCTGCACAGGGAGGTGGTGGAGTCACCGTCCCTGGAGGTGTTCAAGATCTGTGGAGATGTGGCACTGAAGGATGTGCTCAGTGGGTGATATTGGTGGTAGGTGGATGATTGGACTAGGTGGTATTAGTGTTCTTTTCCAACCATAATAACTCTATGATTCTGTGATTTGAGGGAACTACTGGGCATCCGAGGATACACTGAGAGATCAGGAGAAGAGGCAACAGTAATGTTGTTCAGTCTTCTTTGTTTTCCTCATCTGCAAGAAACCTTGTTATATGGGTGGATAGTAGTGTACTGCTTCCTTGATTCGGGGATGTTAGAGGGGGATCTGAGCCCTTTGGGTTTAATTCTGGCTGGGTTGTATTCTTAAGATCAAATCTTTCACTTTAATTGATTTATCGTCAGGTTTGGTAATCCTGAATATCACAATTAAAAACATTACTTCCTGTGTAAATGAATTATTCCAAGATCATAAGGAGGGAAAGGAATAAAAAACCAACTTTTTTTTTTTCTCTCCAGAAAGGCAGAAATAGGTTTGTATGATAGATAACTGCAGCAATGGGTGTGCAGGAGTGCATCACTGTGATGGGCATAGTTTTTGATGGTGCTGGGAACTCTTGTGAAGGAGGCAAACAGATGAAACAGCTGCTCAGCAGCTATTTTGCTACACAGTGCGGCTGAAAGAGTCTATGGCAGAGTGAAAAGGAGAGGTAAGAACTTGCTGGGTTATTTCTTTTAGCAGCTCCAGCATCATGGCGGTCAAAAATATCCTTTGGCACCCAAAAAGTCTCCTCAGCACTTGAAATACTGACATGACAACAGCTCTCCAGCCCTATAGTAGTCAATGGTGCTTATTAATTTATTTATTAGTACTATTTATTTTCCTAGCCCTTTTTCTTAGTAAGGAGCAGAAGCTCCTTTCTCCAGAATGGGGCTAACAGCCTTGATGGACACCTATTAGGGTAGATCAGAGAGTGAGCATGCTATTCCTGGAGAGAATTAACCCTGAAGTTATTAACCATCTGCCCTACTAAGAAAGAAGGTAGACTCAGCTGCCCCTGACTGCATCCCAGCCATGGTAGCAGCCACCTCATTCCTGGGCATGCGGAAAGAAAAGTTAAGGAAGAAGCGTGGGCACAGCATGTGGGAGGGGCTGCTGCTAATTGCGTTTGCTTCTAGTTTCCTTATTGCAGTAATTGGATTCTGATTTCTTGAATACATCTGAGCAGCACTGTAGATGTTGCATGATTAGCCAAGAGAGCAGTCATGGAAGAAACAGGGCTGCTGGAGATCTGGGAGAGGTGGGTGATGAAGAGGCTGATGGAGGAGGGGGGAGGGATCCTGGCCTGGAGGAAGAGGAAAGTGAAGAGTTCAAAATGTCCCACGTAGAAGGAAACGTTTACTCATAATGCAGGTGCTTGAGAAGCTGTTGCAGCTGTCGCTCCAGCTGCTCCCAAGGGAAACTGCATCCCACAATATGCCCTGCTCCAGTGCATTGCTGTGCAAAAAGCCGTGCCAAGGGGCTCCCCAGCTGCCATCCCTAAAGAGGCTCATGTGAGGGGCAAGAGGCCTTAGGGACTCATGCTCACCTCTGAAGCATGTCCTTGGGGTGAGCAGGTCTCCTACAGCCTCTCAGCCAAGTGTTGGTGCCCAGAGGAGCCTGCTCTGCTCTCCCACCGGGTTTTCAAGTTTTCCTTTAATTGTATTCCTGGTTATGCACCAAGTAAGCATGAAGCCCCCCCCCAGCTGTAGCCCCTGCTGTAGGCAGGGCTGCCCCCCACCAGCTCAGGCTGCCCAGGGCCCATCCAAACTGACCTTGGACAACTCCAGGGATGGGGCACCCACAGCTCTGGGCAGCAGTGCCAGGGCCTCACCACCCTCTGAGTATTGTGCATGCATGCATAGGGAGCATGTCTTAGGTTCTCAGCATGGCTCAGTAGTTCTTTGGAAGTTGGCAGGGAGTGTGCCTTACCCAGAGCCAGATGAATTAGTCTGAGCAAGGATTTCTGCTCACTGTTGGGGGTGAAGCAGATAAATAAAACTGGGGACAAGATCAACAGGTGTTGCAGCACTGTCTGGAAATTTAAAAACTTCCAGCAGACTTTGCTAGCAACTGCAATGTGTTTAACTGTGCAAAGGATGTCAGCCAGCCTCAGGCATCCCCTACTGCCTGTTTTATTCTATCCCCCCTGCTCCTACTTCTGCAGCTCTGATCTAAGTTCTGTAGTGTTGTCTTGAGCACGCAGAGCGTGGAGGACAAAGACGGAGTCCTGCTCAGTCCTGGCACAAGGCAATAATCCTCTGAATTTTTGAAGCTGCCCGAGTCCCAAGTGTTTTATGAGAGGCTGTATCTTCCCGGCTGAGCTTGAATTTTACAACTGCTGGAGGGGTTGTGTTTGTGTTCATATGTGCATGTCTGAGAGAAAGCAAGCAGCTGCTCAAATCAAGTTGTGGTTGAGAAGAGAGCCTTGCAGACACGCCGGCAGGTTTGGAGAATGGACATTGCACCATCTGCTGACATGGAATGTGTTCTTATAGCCAAAAACATGGACTTGCCCTCCATAAAACTCTTACCTTGCAGTCTGTCCTATTCCTTTTGCTGTTGACAACACGTGCCAGAAGATTTTTTTTTGTTTTTGATGATGTGGCCTTTGATTTAATGTTTATAAGATCTCCTTGCACTTCTCACATGGTCTTATCTTCCTCCAACCTTGTTGCCCACTAGACCAAGACCATGTTGAGGTGACCTTTGATCCTCATCAGTTAGAATTACAGTTCCCCATGCAGGGATATAGGTGTGTCTTGTCTTTGTAGCCCCCAGAAGATGAACATAATGCCTGGAGAATACAGAAATACCTCTGTGTTTCTTGCTTGGCTTGTTTTAGGGCTCAGATAAAGACTTGTGTTGTGCCTTTGCACCTGCAATTCCTGGCTGACGGGATAGAGGTGGGGTTGTTCTCTGCTGCACTGTCCTCATTGGTACTTAAACATGAGACCTGAAAAAGCAGCTGAGTATCTATCATGTGCCTGAAGCTCTCTAACTCCAATCTGGATATGCCTGGATGCAAAGGGCTCTGGCTGTCTTCCTGCTTTTGCGGTTCTTTATTAGTTATCGCTTATGATGTCCGAAGCCAGAACACTGAGAATATTGAGATTTGCAGTTGTTGGCAGCTAAGCAAAGAGGGCAGCACAGGCCTTCCTTGCTATTAATCAGAAATAAGCACCTCATAAAATCATAAAATAATTCCGCTTGGAAGAAACCGCAGATCAGCCTCCTGGCTATGAAACTGGACCGGGTTTTTCTGCTGTTGCGGAAACCATTGTGACCTCCAGGTCTCCTGCCTGTCATGTGGATCAGTGTTTTGCAGCACAATTTTAAGACCTTGATTGCAGCACATGTAATTTGTAGCTGCCTCTGATTTGTGTAACAGGCTTTGAAGTTTGCTCCTGTAGCCATCCTTACATTACCCACGCATGCAGACACTGCAGTCACTCACAGTCAGTGCATTTAAATGAGAGGAGGAGGTGGTACCCATCAAAGCATTCTTGCTAAAGCTTCCTGTCCTCACTGCCTGCCATGCAGTGACTGCACTGCAACAGGCTCTGCTGCAGATGAGGCATGAGAAAACTCAACATACATAATTCCCTCACCTCCACTCTGCAATGCTGCCTGTAAAGGGGAAAAATATTAATTTTAGCTAAGTTTCCCATTCTCCTGCTTCTGCTGGATCTGGCCTGGAGGTTCTCCACAAAAGGGAAGCACTTTGTGAGCAGAATCCCTAAATAGCATCTTGGGCTTAATTACCTTTGAGATGGTTGTAATCTAGGCGAGCCCCACTGGCATCACAGGGAGATTATTCGGTTTCACACTGATATCAAAGAGATCAAAACCTGCTCATGGATGTGCAGGCTTCCTGAAAACACTTTTATGTTGGTATAGCAAAATTACTCAGCATCAGGCCTCGAGTGAAGTGCTTTGAAATACTGGAGGTTAAAGACTTCGTTTCTGCTGCTGCCTCACCCAGGTGTGAGAACACCTGGTGGGTCTCCTTGGGGACCTGTGGGCAGTGATTTGAGCTGGATGCAGGCAGTCCTGGCCAACAGCTGGTTATGTGTCCAGGCTCTCACCTTGGGAATGGCTGCAGCCTCACCGGTGTGCGTGACAGCATCTCTGATGCTTCCTGCCCTGTTTTTGCTCCCTGGTGGAGGAGACCTGATGGTTTCTGAGGCAGGGGCTTGTGGCTTCAGGTGACAAAACTCAATGAATTCAATCATCTTTTTTTAAATATCTCTCTTCATATCTTTTCTGAAGCTTTTCTTCTTCTTCTTCTCCTTTTTTCCCTTCATTTAGCAGAAAGAAGTGCTGAGAAGAGGCTATATAAAACGCGATTTAGTGGGCTTAAGTGTTGAGAGCTTGTATCTCTGCTTAGATAGCTTTAAGCAGAAATGGTACTGGGATAAGATGCTGCAGCAGGGGCAGTTAAGGGATGGGCTTGGTTGTGAATTGATCACAGATACTGTAGGGAAATGGCAAATGATGATAATTCTGCAGTTGTGGATTTGAAGTCCTATTTCTCACCTTCTTTTTCTTTATCCTAAGTGAAAAGGATGAGGGTGAGCCTTGGGAAGGAGTTCAGGAGTGAGGTAGGTCATGTAAGGATCTGATAGAAACATATAGACGAATGTTCTGAATGCATGAGGATGTGCCATTAAGGGGCTGTTACTCATATATTCTGGAGGGCAAAGCTAGTCATATCTGAAAGTACAGGAAAGAGCTGTGCTGGGAGAGTGAGTTATGGCACCTGTCTGTACAGCAAGGAGAAACCGTTCCTGAGCCGTGTGTTCTTGGCTAAAAGACGTCTGTAGGACGTGAGGGATCAGCAGAGCCTGCCAGACCCTGCAGACCTCTGCTTACAGAGCCTGGATCCTGGCAGAGAGGTGATTCTGGGCTGACCCAGCCAGCACTGGGGTTTAACAGTAGATTTCCTATCTGCTGCACCTTACATTCATTCAGGTTGTGCCAGCCCTGCATTGCTTCGCTGAATACGAAGAGCATCAGTGTGGGACAAGCATCTTCCTGAGAAGAGTGGAGGGGGGCACCTTTAATTTATTTGGACTAGTATTTTGCTTGCCAAAAACTGCTGAGAAAAACAGATGAAAGCAGCTTCTGCCCCCTTCCCCAAGAGACAGATCTTCACCTAAGTTATTTTGGTTTTATTTCCCTATGAGACAGCTTTGATTTTGCTTTGGAAATTACATACCCTCCCCCACCGCTATTGTATTTTGTCAAGAAAACGTGCGCAAAGTACTTCTGTGTCAATCGAAAGGGATTCTTCCTTTGTTCCTTTCCAGTTTCTCCATTCACTCAAGAAAGGTGAAAAATAAAAGAAAGAAGCTTGCATCCCTGTTCAGTTCTTAGCAGCCTTGTGGGGAGGTGATGTGCACTGAGTCCTTTGATGAGGACAGCTGGGCATGCAGTTGGTTGGGGGTTTTCTTGTTGTGCAGATGTTGGGGAGCAAGGAGGCTGCCACAGCACAACCCCAGCTGTGGTGCCTACAAAGTGCTGGAGCTGGTGCTACAGGGCTCTTGGTTGAATCCCAGTGCCTTAATTTAAAGCGTTCCCTGTCGCTAAGGGCACAGACTAGGAAGAGCAGAAGATGTACAGCCTTTGAAGCAGAGTTTTTCCCATGTTAATATTCCCCTGCGAGTTAGTGTTGAAAAGCAGCTGCTGCTTAGATGTGCTGTCAGCCCAAACTTGAGGTAGTGGCCATCCATCCATCAGTGCCACATGTCTCTCCAGCTTCTTATCTCTCGCTCAGGCCCTCAGGAAATGGATGAGCTGGTACTGCCAAGGCTAATTATTCCTCCAGACAGAAGACATGATAAAATATTAACCTTTTTCAACAACAGAGCCCCAGTTAATTAGATCCACTTCTGTGACACATTCACCTGGAGATAAAAGCTCATCTCCAGGAATCTGGCTGTGTGCAGTGATCTCTCTGTGTGTCATGATGGGAGGAGAAGGTGGGAGGCAGGACGATGAAGACAGCTGGGAATTTAATAAAAGCCAGTGACCTGCCAGTCACTGTGCCCTGAGGAAGAGTCACTCCATTTTGATGTGAGGATGTGAGCAGCAGGTTGACACAAGTGCCACTGCTCTCATCCTAGATGCCAAAGCTCAGCATGGATGCAGAGCAGGGGCTGGTAGGATCTGTTCAGCTCACCTGGTCTGGGTTATGGCCGTGTTGTCAGCTTGGGGACTATACCAGTGGACAGGAGTTCACAGAGTCACAGAATGACCTGGGTTGGAAGGGACCTCAAGGATCACAAAGCTCCAACCTCCCTGCCTGGCAGGGCCACCAGTTAGCCAGGTTGGCTGAGTAACCATGTTTTGCTTGGTTGATTCTTTAAGAGAAATTAAAAACAGGAGTTAGCAATTTCAGGTTAAACCAAAAGCGAAGCTCTTAGGGAATTTGACAGTAAAAGTACAGGAAGATGTAAGGCCTAACTGATCTGTTTTTCTCACCATGCAAGGGAAATCATCTAGATCTCAAATGTTTTTGATGCTCTTAGTCATCTAAAAATGACAGGCTGTATTTAAAGGCAAGCGATTTCTAAAATCAGGTAAAAAGAATGCGTTGGACTTCCAGTTGGAATGATGTGGTGGAGCAGAAGCAATGCTGCGGTGCGTGCTGGGGTCCCCAGCACCTGAAGGAGATGTTGGTGGGGAAGCAAAGCACAGCCGTGCTGCACTGGGGAGGGCTGTGAGTCCCTGAGGACCTTTTAGGGGCAGGAGGTGGTGGTGGCTTCTGTTGAGTCCCAGTGGGTGAGTTTTCAATCACTCCCATTTTCCCCAGCTGCCCTGACACCCATTCCTCCATGGAAACAAAGTGCCTTCTCCTTGACCTCCAGAAGCCTCTATCTTTATGAGGCAGACAGAAGATTCTATGTTTTTGGAGGAAAGAGAGAGCATGCCCTAAACCACAGCAGGGCCCAGAGGTGATTTCAAGGGATGGATATTGCTTCATCACCAAATGCATTGGTGCTCTCAGGGTGCCATTGATCATTCCCTGCTAGAGCCTCCCTCTGCCTTTGACTGCTATAACGTATCGACTACTTGTCTTATAATTATTATGTGCCATTGATTACTTTGATAGCTTGCTCTGAGCAATTCTGACAGAATAAAGTTGTTTGTTTTAACTTTCATGCTTGTCGCAGTGTTTCTATTGACTCGCTATGTTTACCTAGACTGAAATCGAAGTTGGGTATTAGCAAGCAATGGAACTAATTCTGTGAGGTTGGCTACGGTTGATAGTTCAGGCTATGAGACAGTTTCTTCAAGTAAATTCTTTCTTTTCTTTCTTTATTTTTTTCTTCCAGCTAACCAGAGCTATAAAGTGCTACTCCATCAACTGTATTAAAAGCACCCTCACAATCAATATCTTTAGGCAATTTGGTTGTATTTGTACTATAAGCGCTGCATACTGTGTCCAAAGCCACCCCTATGCTGCGATAGCTAAGGAATGCTTCAGTCAAGAACACATACTGAAGTGTTCCTGAGCTATCACAGCACAGGAGTGGTTTTGGACTTCTCCAGCTAAGGAGGTGTGGTGAGATTGGAATCCTTTTCTACTTTGGTTTGCTGTGTGGTGCCAAGGGGTTCTGGTTGGAAGGCATTCTCCCCGGTGAACTTTAACACAAATGAAGACCTTGATAAATGTATCTTGAGGTTGTTTTGACTTGTTAAGGTCTTTAGTAAAGGATTGGTGGCTTTCCAGGAAGGTGCAAGTTGCCAGATTTTGCTTTTATTCCCAACAGGTGAAATCTCCAATGTTCCAGTAGAACATTACATTAGAATATTAGAAATCTGGCCGTTCTTTAAAATTCTACTGAAAAGGAAAGGATTTATTTATTTATTCCCATATATTTTGCTTCTTTTTAATTAATTTATTTATTTTCCTCACTGCCTCAATTCTAAGAAAGGAAAAGTGGTGTCCTGATTTCATCTGATGTAGAGTTCATTTTCTTCCTGGTAGCTGGTACACTACCATGTTTTGGATTTAGGATGAGAATAATGTTGTTTTACTTGTTGCTGAGCAGTGCTCACATAGCATAAGGGACTTCCCAACTTCTCATACTATCCTGCCAGCAAGGGGGGGGGGGGGGGGGGTGGGGATTGGCCTTTATAAGGAGCTGGAAGGGGACAGAACCATGACAGCTGTATGGGAAACTATTAATCACAGCCTGAACCTCTGATTAACCATCTGAGGCAAGTGTTGGGTCAGCTGTGGGAGCTCAGGTGAAGGTAATTCAGCTGTGCTCCTGGAAGGGGTGGAGCTTGACTCCACCTCCTCTAGACCTCATTTAAGGGCTGACCACCACTAAGGTACTATCTCTATTTGGAGATTGCTTCTTTGTGGAGTTCTGGTGATATGCTTCAACATTTTCCATCTAGACTGAAGGCCTCAGAGTTGGTGAGTTTTTGCTATAGATAATCTCTGGCTATTTATTTACACCTATTCTTGTACTATTCCAATTGTACATTACTATTCTTGTATTATTCTAACTGTACAACAGCTGATCCAGACTGGCTCAGGGATGTCCCAGACCCTGTGGCGTCATACTGAGCAATAACATGTGGGGAGTTGGCCATGGAGGCTGCCATTGTTCAGAGACCAACTGGGCATTGGTCAGATAGTAGTGGGATTTGTATTGTTCATCACTTGCTTTGTTTATTCTTTCTGTTATTATTGACTTTTGATTGTTTTTCTTTCCTTTTCTTGCTTTCGTATTAATCTGTCCTTAGGGTCATGAGTTGTTCTATTTCCTGTTTTGTTTTGTTTTTCCCCATTCTACTGCATGGGGATGGGAGTAAGTAACTGGCTGTGTGTGGTGCTGAGCTATCTGCTAGGTTAAATCACAGTGAGTTGAAGAAACAATACAGGCCCTGAGTCAGTGTGGAGAGCCCAAGAATCCTGAAATATTCATGAGCTTCTTTGAAAATCAAGATGTACAATCTTTTTTTTTTTAACTCAATTTTGAATGTAGCTGCATTATTCTCTCCTTCCATCTGAGTAGATTCTTTTTATTCTCCTCCCCTTTTCCAAAGATTAAAACCCAGTGAATTATTAATAAATTATTAGTGCATTGTCTTGTCTGTAGGCTCACAAGCAAGCAGCACACCATGTGCATAGAAGGCTTTTTTTTTCCTTCTTGCTCTTCTTCCTTTCTTCAAATGTAGCTGTTGGATTAATTCTTTTGTTATTTTTTAGGGGAAAAAGAGAGAAAGGGAAGGGAGGACAAAAAAAGTAGTAAGGAAAGAAAGAAAATCAAAAGAAGGAGCAACTTAAAAGAAATACTAATTGTGCACCAGCTACATATAGCACTGCTGCAACTTCCAGAAACTATGTAGGAAAATCTCCTTGGCCAACCTGCTGTTGAGCTGATCTCCAGTACCCTTTGGCAGTGCCTGCCCTGAAGGCAGTGTGAGTGATGGCCTTTCAGGCAGCTCTGATCCCCATGCCCTACAGGCATGCTGAGCCTGCATGTGTTCAGTACTGGCCATGGCAAGACTGCTGGAGCTCTCCTCCTACCTCCCAGCCCACTGTTTGCTTTCCTACACCAGGTGGATTGCTCCCTCCTTCTGCAGCTATTTTAGTGTTCCTATAAGGGATCCATTTTTCACAACTGGTTGGTTGTCAAGACTCAGTTCTGTTTCCTCTGAGGCCTTGGAGAAAGGAATTGCAGCGAACACACCAAGCCTACAGAATGCTGAGCTAGTTTTCATGATAAAAATATAATAAGAGAAAGCTCTCCTTGGCTTTATTCTTCACTTATGGACAGCCACTGATTTCCAGAAGGGCTCTCATCCTTTTGGTAAGGTACCAACGTATGTGTGAATTCATCTTGTTTGAGATGTCAGGTCTCTGTTATCTGGGTTGATGTGAAAGGGTTGATGTGAGCCCCTTGGCTGCAGTGTGAAGGTAAACCCAAGCAGTCTGAGGTGCATGCTGGCTAGACCATTCCCCCCCCCATTTTCAATGAGAAGAGGGGGTTGCACAATGTGTAATTCCATCTGCTACTCAAAACTAATATGTAGAGAACATGTTGGAAGTGGATGGCAAGTACCAAGGAAACAGCATACTCCAAATGAGGCTAGGGATGGGTCAGAAAAGGTTGAGGTGTGGAGTTGGTCTCCAGTCATGCTGTTACCACTGAGCTGCTTGCTCTGTGTTTCCAAGGCAGGCTTTGGTGTGTTGAGGGGCACTATGAGCCAATTTAAACGCAACATGGGTTGAAATGCTCTGGAAGCTGGTGTGTTTCTCCTCAGGTATGCAAGGCTGGCTGTGCATTGAGTCTATGTGAGTGTTTGATAACTTGATCGGGAGCAGGAGGTCAAAACAAACCAAGAGCTATGTCTTCAGAACAGTGTCTTTGGAGGTCTGTGAGGTGCTGTGGTGCTCTCAGCTGTAGCACTGCCCAGGTTTGGGATTTTGCAAGAGGTCTTTGCAGCTCCTGTGATGTAACAACTTCACTTTTGAAATCATTTCAAATTGGAATGGGAAATAAACCTTAGAAAAGTGAAACTTAACGTTAAATGAAAACTTGGCTTTGGGGATAGAAGCAGAATAGTCTGTGCATGTAGGTGTCCTCTATTGGGTGGTTTGAGCCCCTCCAGCTGCACTGAATGAGTGCAGCTCCCACCTCGCAGGCTACTGCACATCCCTACTAGCACTCTCAGTGCTAATGCTGCTCCCCAGTCCTGCTGCAAGACTTTAAAATTCAATGTTAGATGACTTCAGCCTGTAAGCTTCGTCACACTGCAAAGATAAGCAATGCAGATATTACATCTTATGGGAGGGTTATTTTGTTCTTTTTAGGGAACAGTCTTAAAAAACCAAATCTTTCAAACTTTCTTTGTTTCCTGAAAAGGTTGTGGGTGGGGTTTTTTGCTTCTTTTTTTCTTGTTGGCAATTGGGTGACCTATGAAATACCATAAGCAGCACAGAACGTTTATCTGGTGACAGCCTGAGGTAGTACAGGCAGCTCTTAGCAGGTTTATTTTCATTATTACAGCAATTTTAGGGCTGCATACTGCAATTTGCACTTGCAGTGAGGTATTAAATTGAAATTACCCCAGATGTAATTGTCACACAAAATAATTCTGGACATGGTGGATTTAATGCTTTTCCAAGCTGTGGTTTTTATTACCCAAGCAAGTGCCAAAAAACCACTTAAGCTGAAATCTGCTTTCTCAGGAGCCAGAATGTGTAGCTGTTGTTAAACTGGGGGGGGTTGAGAAGCAGGAAGAGGGCCAATGGGAGGAAACAAATGTCATGTAATGCAGGGCATGCAAGCAGCAGTGGCCATTGCCTACGCAGTAGTGGCAGCGCAGTCAACCATCCCATCTTTGGGATGTTACAGGCCTCATTGAACAGAAGTTAGGGGCGAGTCGTAGAGCTGGTGACCAAGCTTTGGATGTGCTCGTGTATGAAGCTTTAGTGCTTTCTGCGTGCATGAGGTCTAATTGGGCTGACGCAGCATGTACAAATCTGGAGTTTTAAAGGCAAGTTGCCTTGCACAGGGAGCTCTCAGCACATCGCTACAGGCTCAGCTGGTGTGCAATATCCCCAGCTCTCCCAGGGTGGCTGATACATACCCTGGAGCTTTATTTATTAACTTCTTAACTATTGTAGTAACGTATTGATGGCTCGGTATTTTCCACCCTCCTTTGCTCTCCTCCCGAAATAGCTTCCCTTGTTAGCTACGCAGACTCCCCCGCCTCGTGCTGGAAGTGAGTGGAAGGACACACAGCTCAAAACAGCTGGGAGATAATTGTGTATAAATAGCACAGGGAGAGTGACTGGTACCGTCTGTCACCACGGCTCTGCAAAGCAAGTGAGAGCCTAGCTTGCACCGTGACAGCAGTTTGCTTCTTGTGATGTCAGGTTGGGAAGTCTCAGCTGCAGTGCATTACTGAGAGATGCAAGGGGCCAATGAGATAAGTGGCTTAGAATTATTAAGGTTGGAAAAGGCCACTAAGGTCATCAAGTCTAACTGCCAACCCATTCCCACCATACCCACTGACTGTGTCCCTCAGTGCTACATCTCCATGTTTCTTGAACACTTCCGGGGATGGTGACTCCACCACCCCCCTGGGCAGCCTGTGCCACTGCCTCACTCTTTCTGAGAAGAATGTATTCCTTTAATCCAACCTGAACCTCCCCTGGATCAATCTGAGGCCATTCTTGTCCTGTCACTGTTATGAGGGAGAAGAGGCCAACCCCCACCTCACCACAACTTCATTTGTCATTGTAGAGGTCAATAAGGTCTTCCTTGAGTCTCCTCATCTCTAGACTCAACAATCCCAATCTGTCAGCTGCTCCCTGTAACACTTGTGCTCCAAGCCCTTCACCAGCTTCATTGCCCTTCTCTAGACACACTCTGGCACCTTGACATCTTTTTTTGTTGTGAGGGGCCCAACTTGAACACAGCACTCAAGGTGCGGCCTCACCAGTGCCAAGTACAGTGGGATGATCAACTCCTTAGTCCTGCTGACTGCACTATTCCTGATACAGAAGGGCTTGGCCTGGTGCTGGTTAGTAATTCAGAAACATATTTTGCATCCCTGAGAAGTAACTTTGATGGATGAGGATGTTGCCATACGGAGCAATGTTATCAACGTTTCTCCTGCATGCAGAGTGGGCATGCACCTTTGGGGTCCTTTGAGGATGGACATTGCATTATAATTGGATGAATGATGATTTTTTGGGGGGGAGGTTAGTGACTACGCTAAAAGAGCTGGGCAGTCATTAGAAGTCTGGCTTGGTCAAGTGAAGGCAGGATTTGGAAAAGGGGTTGAGTGAAACAGTAATAAAGCAACAACTGAGTTAGTGTGTGCTAGCAAGCCCTCTGCTCTTCTTGTGTTCATGACCTCCCACCTTAGATTTCAGCACCTGAAGGCCCTTTTCCTCTTTCTCTCCCGCTAGGTGTACAACTCTGCGCTATCGCCAGGATCTCCCTCCCACCAGCATTGTTATCACCTTCCACAACGAGGCCAGGTCTACTCTGCTGAGGACCATTCGGAGGTAAGAGCTCTTTGTCTACTGAAGCACAGTTGTAATTGCTTTTAGAAGTGAGTAGGCTGGAGTTTTCTGTGAAGAAAGGCAGAATGTGTCAGCACTCACTGCAGCAAAGTGAATAGACCCACCAGCTATGATCTCAAACAATTACCAGGGGAAATTAGCATGAAATTTGGTCTCTGAGAAGTAGGTTTTACAGAGAGGTATTCAGGAAGCAAGTAGTTGTGCTGGCTTTTCAGGGTCTAGTATTGGGCTCCCATAGGGGAGAGGCAAGAAATTATTACGGAGCCTGGAATAACAGCTTTTAAATGCAGCTGGGTACCAGTGCTCAGCTCTCTGCTGTCCCTGTTGCCTAGGGGTGGCCATCGTTTTGCAAGTCTCTGCTCTGGTATTGCTGCTTGAGCTTCTCCACTGAGCCATCCAATGCCAGATAGGCTTTACTAATTGAGAAGCTCTAATTATACGCATGCAGACAAGATTTTTAAGGACGGTTTCTGTTCTCTTCTGGGTGCACTTTAGAGTGCTCTGGGAATGTGGCCATTCTTTAATTTGTTGGTTTGTTCTTGGCTGGATTTTGCTGTAGTGGGTAGAGGCCAGGCTTCATTTTCACTACAGACTTTAAAAATTAGTGTTTAATCCCAGTGTGTGCCTTGCTGCAAGTTGTCTTGAGGGAAGATGTAATGAAATGTGTCCATCACACCTTCGATAGGCCTGTGTCTAGGTCTCAGCTGATGTCTTCCTTTAAGGGAAGCTGGGATGTTCTCTGCTTTCTGCCAATACTAAATATTTTACAGCCATGTTTCATGCTCACATAGTGAAGACTTGGTTAGCAGCAAGCTGTAGGCTCTAAGGTCCTGTAGATACGTAGGGGTAGCCCTTGGTTGCCAAGATTTCAGCCCTGCACTCCTCTAGAAGTAGCATCCATCCTCAGGTGGGTGCGTTCCATGCCACAGGCGAGTTTGACAGTCCTGAAATTGAATTCCTGCTTTGCTTTGTGGTTTCCTGCCCAATCTCATCTCCTTCAATTCACACTTAATAACCTATCACTGCTTTCTCTGTCTAGGGTGAGTGGATTTTGGGTGTGCACAGCACTGATGCTTCATAGTGTGTACCAACTCCTTCATCCCAAACCTTCTCTTTTACCTTTACAGTGCCCTGCTTGGGGCTGTCATCATCCAGACTCCACTGTAACAGGGATGGCAAGGCAAAACAAAGCACAGTCCTCTAGCACATCTGTGATGTGGGAAGTGTGGGGACAGACTTTAGTCTTATCTCTCCCGTATCTTGGCACTTGACTCTCCTGGCAGTTATGATCAGGAGTGGTGCTGCCACATAAGAAATGTTAGACATTATGCCTGAATTCCCCCAGTTGCCATGCTGTGCTCTTATGAGCTGTCTTTTAGTAAATAGCACTTTTTCTCCTAGTCCCTGTTGTTTGGAGATGGCCTCTCTGAAACAAGTTTTCCCACAGCACTCAGGGGTTTGCTGTGATCCCTCTAGCTCTTGGTAGCAAGTCTTCCTTGTGACACAGCTCCTACCCTGCTCCCCTCTGCCCATAACTGTGCTTGTATTGCCATTTCTCTGCCTGTGTTTGGACCCAGCTGAGAGTTCATCTGCCTCTTCGTCCACTGTGGGTTCATTTGCTGTGCCTTTTGACTGATCTGTAGAAGCAAATGCTTAGTTTAATTAGGTCTTCCAGATAACTCCATCCCATGGTGGCTGTAACAACATGGATCATTTTCCATTGGCCAGACAGAACAAACGATATCCTCCTGATGAAGCTTCATGCCTTTTAGAACAGTCTGTGACCAAGTATCTCAAAACACTGCCAATCAGTGGCCCCTATTCTCATCACTACATCTCCATGGTGCACTCTTGATGTGACCCAGGTGGTAGGTGAGGAATGGAGAGGTGATTTGTTGGCAGTTGATGGAAGATTTGGGATTACACACCTGGTTTCCTGAGTGAGTTAAGTTTCCCACTCTGCTGCAGAATGAATGCTATTAACCTCAGTTGCAGGAGGAAGGAATTGTGCAAAAGCTGATCGTTAGGCAAGTCCAAACCAGAGCATCAGGGAGCGCTTCTCACAGGACTACTTATAAAGAGGAGGGATGGAGCTATTCGTACAGCTTAGCTTGGGATCCCAGAAGCTTACCATGCACTGAGGCTGAGGAGCACAGCAGGTTCCATGGTTGCACTTGGCTCCTGATAGGGGATGGCAGTGCTCTAGCCCATGATGTAGAGATGCCAGCGTGTGGTCTCTGCAGCAGCCCTTATACCAGGCACATTGCAGGCGTTTGCTACACTTTGCTGATGAGCCATTTGCGTCATCTAAACTGCTGAGACAAGCCAGCGGGCTGTGTGGAATAATGGATTAATTAAAGGTTTTGTGATCTTTTCTCTGGCCTTTTGCCAGCTGAAAGCATGAGGGGGGGAAAAAAAAACCCAAAAGCTAAGTTAATGGTATGCCCAAATCTCTGCAAATGATGTTGTCGGCATCTGTGGATGTGTATGCAGCTATGCTTGAAAGTGCCCAGGTAGTAAGGACTGAGTATCATAACAGAGGAGAGAACTGGCCAGAGGGAAGGAGATGGTGAATAGCAAAGTGGTTCTTCATATTTGTGGAAACTGCTGCTGGGTTCTTATTGGAGCTGCTCGCTTTTGGAGTGACCTCGAGCAAGCCTCTTATTCTGCACTTGTGTTCAGTTTCACTTATGTCCAGCTCTGAGGCTTGTTGCATTAAAGGTGGTGACTATTCGGCAGCATGGAGCAGGACTGCATGGGTAAACCCCAGGAGGAAGGAGGGGAGGAAGCAGTCATATAGAGACCCCTTTTGGGGATAATTTCAATGTCTTTTTCTCCTTTTCTCTCTACCCTTCTCCACTGAGGAGATTGATTTATTCATATATTTATTCCTCAGATTTGCAGCTGGAGACCTCAGAGCAGGAAAAGGGAGGCTTCATTATTTACCTTGTGCTGACAAACCAAAGCATGTCCTTTGGCAGGCGTCCCAATGCGAGTGCTGTGAATACCACATCCAATATTTAGATCCCTAATTAGAGGGTAGAATATTGCACCTGTCACTTTCCTGGCGCTTGCAAGAAAGAAGGGCAATACTGTGCACCACCAACACCTCACTCCTGCTCACGTGCAGATACCTTGCCTGCATTCCAGTGCTCTCAAAACAGGGGAATAGCATAGTCAATGCCTCCTTGCTCCAACAACATGTAGCACTGTATAGATTCTGTGCCCTAACTGAAGTGAGTCTGATTAAAGGAGCCAAAACAAGCCAGGTGTTGCTCAGAAACTGTATAATTAGCACTTTGGGGTATTTCATTTATTTATTTATTTGCTTAAGCCCTGGACTTTTCTTTTTTCCTTCTTCTTTTAATTTGCTAATCATCTCTCACGGTGAGTGAGTACACAGTGCCAAAAGCACTTTTACCTTCTGATGTTAATGCAAGAGAACTCTTGAATTTCAAAGAGCGTGGTGGGTATTTGAAAGAATAAAAATGTGAGAGCTGCGGTGTAATCAAAGCTCATTATGGTTATTCTTGGTGTGATGTCTCTCTACCTCCATAATTAGTCATTTTCAGTTATTGAAGCAGTTCATTTTGGTGAGTGTTTCCTCTCCTTGCTCTTGTCCTGATTTTGATAATTGTGACCCTTGGTCCTTCCAGGGCTCTATTTTACTCCCAAAGGCTTTCTCTCTATCTTTCTCCCTTCTGTTTTGGTTTTTTTTCCCCCCCTAAGAGTCCCACTGTGTTGCCATGGAGAGAATTAACAGGTTCATAGGTTAATGTCCACAAGCCACCCCTGCAAAGCAACTAGTGTTTTGGGTGACCAAAAAAGAATAATTAAAAAAAAATAAATAAATAAAAATAAAAAAAATAAATTAACTTCTGTTAGAGAGTTTGAACTGCCCCATGAAAACATTTTTTATGACTCAGGATGAGATTTGCACAGGTAGCTGTTTGGAGGGGGAGTTGTTGGGTCTGATGTTTTGTCTCTGTGATGTTTGTCTCTAGGTAGACCAGAAAGGATATGAATAAAATACTGAGGAAAATTTTCACTGAGGGAACGGTGAGGTGCTGGAACAGGCTGCTCAGAGAGGATGTGGATGTTCCGTCCCTGGAGGTGTTCATGGCCAGGTTGGATGGGGCCTTGGGCAGCCTGAGCTGGTGCCTGGTTTAACGGTTGGCAACTCTGCCTGTGGTCAGTGTTGGACCTGGATGGTCTTTGAGGTCCTTTCCAACCAAGCCATTCTATGATTTTGTAAGATGCTGAGGAGTAGAATTTGATCTGATTGTGAAAACATAGCGTGAAATTCTGCATGGTTACAGATGCATAATATCTGCTCAATCCACTGAAACAAAGAGAATTTCTGTACTAACTTTGCAAGATAATTCAGCAGAGAATCCGTTCTTAATGGGTTGAATAAGCTTAAGCACTAGAAGCCATGATTTTTTTGTTTTGAGAGCGGTTTAAGAAAGAAAGTATTGTGCTCTGGAGCTCCACAGAACTTAAAAGCCGTTTTGATTTGCTAGAAAATGTCCATCACTGCAGCAAATCTACCTACGTTTGATGTGAAGGAGAAGAAAATCTATAAATAACGGAAGGACTTCAAAGCACTATAATATTATCTTGGGATTTTACCCATATAAATGCAGAAGAAAAAGAAAGTGCACAGACACATGCACAAAAGAAGATAAAAATATAGAATAACAATAACAACAAAATCAAAGCTAAGCAAAGTTCCGTGAAGTAGAAAAGCTGGTATTAAATTTTTAAAAATGCTTTGTAGGCCGTCTTTAAAAAATTCCCTTAACGTCAAAAATGTGAAGGATTCCGTGTCCTGAATAAGGTGGGAAACATGTTGGAGAGGTAAATTTGGCTTTGCCGGAAAACCATTTGGGGCTTGCAGATGGCTTTGGACAGATTGGCAAGGGTGATAATGAGCCCAAAGCCCACAGAAATCAGTGAACATCAGGTCCCTTAAAGCTGTGATAGATCTCTGGAACACACTCTTCAGAGCTTTCTTCAGTTGGGCTTCAGGATGGTGTCACTCCTCCAAATCAATTGGAGGGGGTTAATCACAGGGGAAAACAAACAGAGGCCTCCGCTTGACTAACTTAAGCTGGGGTGATCCATGCTTGAAAGATGTTCTCCGTGACTAAGAGGTAAACTTGCTGTATTCCCAAATTTTAGATGCCTGCAGTTAACTGGAGGAGATCCCACCATGCCTGTGGCACCCTTTATGGAGACTGCATGAAAAATAAAAGCAGGTGGTGGTCAATGGCAAAGCCTTCAGCTGTGAAACCTGAAGCACGTGAAACCTTAGTTTTGGGCAGGGAGCCCCAAGGTGAGCTCAAGATGCCCAGATGGGATACAGCGGTGACCACCACTGCTGAAGGTGTGGTGCAGAGCATTAGGGGCACCCTCTCCAATGTATGGGGTGGCAACCTGACTGAAGAGCAGGTTTCACCATGTTAGGTTTCCAGGCAATCAGCGCTTGTTAACTATTCTACTGAGCATGATATTGCTCTCCTGTCTCTCCCTTACTGACTCTCAGCTGTGGTAATTGGCTGAACTCAGCTGTCAAGTATGGGCTTTTTAAAAAAATTATTTAATAACAAACCTATTAATAATAATAATTAAAACACACTTGACAGGTGGAAACAGCACATTTAACTGGCTCTGTTAGACTCATAAGACCTGAGCTCCAGACCCCTCACCAGTTTCATTCCCCTTCTCTGGATCCATTCTGGTGCCTCAGTGTCTTTCTTGTAGTGAGGGACCCAGCTTCTCCTACTGTTCTGTAAGGGAGAAGCTGGGGGGTGCAAGGAGCTGGGAGGGGACAGAAGTAGGACAGCTGCCCCAGACAGCCATGGGGATGTCCCATATCATTTGGCACCATTAAGCCCTTCTGATGAATGTTCTCAGGTGTCCAGTGCTCTGAGACCACCGAAGTCCCTGTGGTTTCTGCCTTCTGCAGCACTCTCCACTGGAATAGGAACACAGTTTTCCTGATTGATTTCCCAGCTTTTTGCTGGGGGGTTGGGAGCCAAAAAGCTGGGGAAACCTGTTGATAAGGGTTTTCATGTGGCAGTGTCAGACACAGCATTTAAGAGATTTTGTGCTTCAAGAGCTCAGCCTTAGCCCTTGATAGCAGTGGGATTTTACATATATGTAGTTCTGCTGAAGTCTGTGCTCTGTTAGAGAGGGAAAGATCAGGTCCAGTCATTTTAATGATAATTAAAACAAAACCACACCACACCCACCTTCATATAATTAAGTGAAGGTTGTAGCTTTCAGACATGTCTTGTGGTGACTGTACATGTGGAGGAGGCCATGGACCACATCCTTTAGCTTTTCTTTTGTGGAACTGGAAGGCTACAACTCCGCTCTTATCCTCTCTGCAACCCTTGAAGCACCACCAGCTCAACGATGAAAACAAATGCCCTGCCATGGCTCATGTGAGTCATGACATTTTTAGCTGGGTTATTTTCTCTATGTTGGCCTGGCTGGCATTGGGCGCCATGTCATTAACCTGAGGAGAGACGTAAAGATGATGGAAAGAAAACTTGGTGCAACATGTGTGAAGAAGAAGCCTCTTCCTCCAGGTGTTCTGGGCTGCTCTCCTCTGCTCACAGTGGTGATAAGGGTGAATCCCACCTATTTCCCAAGAATATCAGATGCTCAGCTGTTGGATCAAGCTGTGGGCAGCTGATAGCTTGGCATTGCAGGTTACTGAAGCAGAGACCAGTTTCTGTGTCTTCTCTTATATACTCTTTCTAAAAACACAAGTCTGGCCATTCTTGGAAACCAAAAGACTGGTTCCCAAGCTTTTCTTTCCCATCTTCTGGCCTGATGAGTTGGTCAAACACTGCCACAGATTTTCTCCCTTTGTCTTCTAGTGTGATGAACCGCACCCCAGTGCACCTCATCCATGAAATCATACTGGTGGATGACTTCAGCGACGATCGTAAGTGACCCCCTGTTAGAAGTGGGCTGCCCAGCTGGAAGGGGTTGTGTGAGGTCTGGATTTTCACTGAGAGGGGAGAGAGTTTGTTGAGATGAAAGGAAATGTGAAGTTCTGTAGGTGCGTGGATAGGAAATCTTGTTGCCCCATGTCTCCACTGCTATGGAAAATTCAAATTCCAGATGATAGAATTTGTTCTAAGGAAAATAATACTGGAAAAGCAGAATCGTTTTTATGCCTAGTAGATGGGAATCTGATCCATACCTAGCTGTATTGTGCTGAAGGTACGCTCAATCTGGCTTTCAGTGGCAGCCAGGAGCAATTTTGGGTTCTTGGCACTTGGGCTTGCATCTGCTCCCTCCATCTTCCCCATGACAGCCTGGCCCCCCAGCATATACTCTGCGCATGTTTATGTAGGTGGCCAGAAGTTCCTGATTGATTTTCTCTGCCATAAATGGGAGTGGAACAGGATTTTCTGCATGAGCTGCCAATTTCTGAAATGCCTTACCTATAGTGCTGTATACGACACAGCCCACATCCTCTTGCTGCTTCCTGCTGGTTAATAGGGTGAAAATCAATAGGTCTAATCTCTAGCAGAAGTCCATAGCTGAGGCTGTGTGAGCTCTCAGGGAATGACCCTGGTTGTCTTCAGCTAAAGAACTTGACTGACGTGATAAGCAAAAGGAAGACCCGGGTGCAAAGTAAGTGTCCATAGAAAGAAGTCTTAGGCATGAAAAGAATAAAGCGTTACATCTTGATTGAGTGGTCTGTGGCTAAATTGATACCACCTTGGAGGATGTTAGGAACAGATTTCAGACTCATTTATTGTCTGTCTCTCTTCCCAGCCTTGCCTGGGAATCAGCAAGACAGTGGCCAGCATTGTTTGTGGTGAGCTTGAGAGCCACTCCAGCAGATTGGAGGCTGGGCTGGGCAAGTCTGGGAACTCTTTGCTGCATGAAATCAGCTCTTCTCAGCTGTCTTGCATCTGGCCCCTTCTTTCCTGTGATAGTCTGAGCCTCCTAGTATATGCTTTGCATATATTTACATTAAATGTATGTATTTGCATAATATGATATAAACACGTGGTCAATTTTCCCTGCAACCCACTCCAAGCAACAGGTGCTTTTATCTCGTGCCCAGTAGTGACTAATTTCTCACCACTGTCAGCCTCTCAGAATATTCCGAGTTGGAAGGGACCCACAAAGGTCATGGAGTCCAACTCTTTGAGCTTTTGTTCACAGGGACGTGGTTGTTCAACATGCAGATGGCGCATGCATGTGAATTCCCACTATCCGCATCAAGCTTCCACTGTATAGATGTAGCAAACCTCTGCTGCCTTTACTCTTTTGCTGCATGCAGATAACCTCAGCTCCATGTGTTAAGTTGTGGGGAATACTGGTATGATGATTAATACTGGTAAGATTTCTGGAGTAGGAAAAATGCATTTGGAGGTGCATGCGTGGGGTGTGAGTTCAGAGTGCTGAGCTGAGTGTTCCTGCCCATGTGCTCAGCCCAACTCCTGCTCAGTGGTCTTCCCCCATGCTAATGGAAAGTCAGCCAAGGAATGATGAAGGCAGCTGCGGATGGGATCACAGGGCCTCAGGTCTGGGTGGTCTTGGGGTTTGCTGGAGCTGCTGCTCAGGGTTTGGGGGCCATTTTTGGTACCACTTGAGTGCTGATGGGTGATGTTGCTTCCCTCTGTGCTTCCAAAGCTGATGATTGCCGCCTGTTGGCCAAGCTACCCAAGGTGAAGTGCCTGCGGAACAGACAGCGTGAAGGTAAGGGCCAGTATCCTGAACCCATGTGGTGGAGAGGAATCCAGACTCTGGGAGGTGAGAGAGAGTGATGGAGCAGGTGGGCAAAGAGGGCAGCTATTCCAGCAGATGGAGAGGACAGGGCAAAGCACTGGTAATAGGAGACATGAGAGAGGGCTGGGAATTGGTATGGATTTTACCCCTCTCTCCCTGGAAAAAAAAATGGGTCTATTAAGATATCTGAGATAGTTCGGCTGTAGCTTATTACCCAGAAAATTAGAACAGGCAAAACAAACCCTCCAGACTTCTTTTTAAAGATGTTTGCACTAATGAAAGAGATGAGAACTGCTCCTGCTGCTTCTGCGGGAACTTAAAACAACAACAAAAAAAAGAAATTAATTATATTTTAAAGATAGAAAAGGGCTGTATGGAGGATGAATGTATGCCCTACTGGGCTACTGCTGGCAACCTTTTGAGTCTGATTCTCCTTTCCGTCTTCCCCTCCTGTGTAGTTGGAGTACATGCTTGTATGCTTGCATGGTCTTACTTGGCACTGGACAGACCTGGAGGTATTAGTACTGCACAACCTAGTCAGGATCTGGGAGGGAGCTCAGCCTGAAGGGCTTACTTGAACCTGTGCACATCACTGAAGCTTTCTCTCTCAGGACCCCACCAGTATTTGTGAAGGGTGGATGCAGTAGACCCTGGCTAACTGCAAGATCTCAGAATCCACACAGCAGACAGCAATGTGGGGACAAATTGCGTTGCAGGACCTGACCTGGGCAGACATGAGATTGTTCCAGGTTTTGTTATCTCTGTCCCTCTTCTTCCTGCTCAAAGACCGTTCCTTGGTCCTTTTCCTATATGGAATTTTACTATGACCTTCCACATGGCCCAGAGATGTGTCCCCTGGCAACCCCTGTCTCTTTCTACTTGCTACTGTCTCACCTTCATCAAGAGGCCTTTCTCCCCTTGAGCACCACGTATCCTTATTTTTGCCAGTGGATCATCCCCTTCCATTGCAGCTCGCTTGAGAATTGGCCACAGGGCAGAAGTGATGGAAGGCCAACTGACTTCTATATTATGAAATGGGTTTACTGTAGTGTCTTCAATAGCAGTGATCTTGCCAAAGAGACTAGTCTGAAATTTATATGGGCAATAATGGATTTTCTGTTCTCCCTCTTTTATTCATTCTTTCCTCTCAAACTCATGTAGCAGTCCAGTTCCTAAGGACTGTGCATTCAGGGTCCTGTTGAGCCAAGAAGGCTTTTAGCACCTGGAGAGCAGATCCTCTTCCCTTGGTAAAAAAAAACATTCCCATTTTGCTGCAGGTCAGCAGTTCCCAAATTGGTAATCCAAGAGATTACCAATTCTGGCCTCAAAATGGTCCCACTCTCATCTCCTCACTAAGAGCTGTGTAGGGGGTTTAACGCAGGGATTAGGGGCACTGGAAAATATGGTTCTACTGTGGAATTGGTTTTACCATATGTGAGCTGGTGATGAGTAGGGGAAAGACTGTAGGTTTCCTTCTGTCTTTTGAAGATTTAATGGCTGTTCTTCCTGGCCAGTTCCCCATTAGCGTATTTACATTAGATTTTTCACCTGCTAGAGTTTATGGGAGTATGTCAAGGTCTGTTTTGCCCTGGAACAGTGGAGACAGTTATGCAATTTAAAGTTTGACATAAATGCCATAAATTATTGATGCAAGTGGAACTTTTTGTTTGCTTTGGTGAAGCTGGGAAATGGCTTGTGGTGCTGGAAAGGGGGTGATGAACCTGAACCATATTTTATCTGATGAATGGGATTTAGGTGGGTCAGAGCCCTCGGAGTGTGTAAGGAGCCTTCAGAAGACTATGTGAGGATACTGCATAGCCACCTTGGAGGAAGCTGATGTGGTGTGTCCCTGAACAGGTCTGATCCGGTCCCGCATTCAAGGGGCAGATGTGGCTCAAGCAGGAGTCCTGACCTTCCTGGACAGTCACTGTGAGGTGAATAAGGACTGGCTGCTCCCGCTGTTGCAGAGGATCAAAGAGGTGAGTGTCCCAAGGAACCAGAGCCACCCTTAGCAGATGTTCATTCCCTCTTCAAATGGCCATCACCACCCAACTCTGTCCAACTGTGTGCAGGCATCTGAATAAGAAAACAAGGAGCATATGGGGTGCCAAGTAACCTTTCCAGGTCTTTTTCCAGCCAGCAGGCAGGTGGGAGTACATGTGGTCAGGTGGGATGGGGTGTCTCCTGGGGCAGTAGCGCCGTGACTTGGAAAGCATGGGTTGAGCCGCAAAAGGGGAATAGTTGGGCAGGGCTCCAGCAGGGTTTTTAATTAGGCTCGTGTAAAAATGCTCAGTGCCAATGATTTAAAGGAGTGACGGCTCCTTGAATAGGGGCCGAATTTAATTTCATGCAAATTAAGCACTAATAAATTGATTTAATAGGATTTAAATTCTGCTGATTTCAGAGCAGACAATGACACTCGCCTTTCACTGAGACAGCAGCACTAGCTGGATGTGCATGAGGAGGCTCAGTGGTGCCTTGTCACTCAAGTCAGCATGAGTCCTGTGCTGGCAGCCTGGGGCATGACAGGATGTGAGGAAACCTCTAGCTGTGGCATGGATGGATGGTCATGTCCCTTTGTTGTGCCTTGTTTCTCCACTGCTACTCCATCTCTTGCTCCTGATTGCTAATATTAGCTATTTAGTAATTTTACAGTTAGTGAACGGTGTTGATGTAGGGGCAGCTGAGGAGCAAAGGGATGAAGAAAAGAAGGAAGCCAAGGCACTGGGTTCTGGAGAAACTTGAACAGCACCAGGTTAGGGCCCATTGTTGGGCAAAGGTTGTTGGTGTTGCTGGCACCCATAGCACAGAGCAGGTCCCAACATCAGATAGAAGGGTGTCCCGTCGTGCTGCAGGTAAATCGTAATGGAATGAAAATGGCATTTGTGTTTTATTGGTAACAACTCCTGTGGAATTTCAAGAGCATGAGCTGTGAAACCCAACTTGAAAACCAGCTTTCCCACGTAGCTTTGTGGGGTGGGTGGATCTAGATACCATATGCAGCTTCTCTACAGGGATTTTGATGTATCACAGTAGCAGTGGTGCCATTGTGGTTTGACAGCCAGCATGGAAAGTATTTCTGAAAGGGTGCTTTGCTTTCATTTAGTCCTGCTTGTTTGCTTTTCAATTGCTTGGAGATGCAACAGGATGAGGGCAACGGGTCCTTGCTTTCTTTCTGCCCAACCCTGCTGCACCTGTCCTTGCCATCAGAGTTAAGTAGTGATCAATGGGCTGTATGACATGTTACTGCTGCCACCTTCAGGCTGTGCCCAAGAGACAGGTCCCTGATGCGATGAGGATTAGCCTTCTTCCAGGAGCAGTTTCTTGCCATGTCACAGGTAGGATGAGTCAGCTTGGCTCTAGAGTTTCAAGTAAGCCACCTTGAGCCGATGCTCTCCCTAACACCTGTCACCGTGTGAGTTGCTTTGCTTTTTCTTTCTTGTGCAAAGAGGAGAGAGAGGAGGCCCAAGAGCTAGTGAAAAGGAAGGGGTGGGCAGAGAGGGGCGCATACCTGCTCCAGAGGTGTGTGGGTCTGTGCTCAGGATGGTGCATGTCCAAAGAAACCACAGCAGCTATGGCTCTTTTGCAAAATCATGTTTGTGAGTGTATGACTGTGAATGTGTGGGCACATCTCTTTTGTTTATATTGAGGGAACAAATATATCTGAAGCCATTAATGTCACATTTCAACTGAATAACGTGGCTAAAGCTATAATTATTGAGCCTACGGTGTTTTTATGGTATGAATCAATGAGCATACCTCAAAACTGGATTTGGTGACATCAGTGGGATGAAGCTGTGGATGGTGACCTCCCACTTCCAGCTCCCACAGCTTGATGCTCTCCTAGGGTAGAGGAGGCAGATGAAGTGCAACCTTACCTACCTTACCCTCTTTCCTCACTATTTTGTTGACCATTGGAAGGAATGGGCGGCTGCTGTAGAGCTGGGAGACAGTATCCTATGGCAGCATATCATAAACTGTAGAGCAAGTGAAAACCAGAAGGTTTGGAGCTACCTGTATTAAGATCTGGTGTTCAGCTCCACATAAACAGCAGCAGCACTGTGCTCCTGAGCACACAGTGCTTTTTGTTTGAGGATCAGAGACACCTTCATGGAATGCGAGCAAATATAAATGTCCTCGTTATATGGCAGGGAAAGTGAGTCATGGAGAGGGCTGAAAGTCAAACCTTTGCAGTATTTTAGGCAGTCAGAAGGTTAAGGGGATTTTCTTGTAAGAGGTTGTGCCGTGTAATTGAGTAGGAGTGGAACTGAAGCTGGGAGTGAGCGTGGGCTCATTAGAAGTGCTCACTAGTAAGTTGCTTGAGGTGCAATTTTTAAATGACCAGATACAATCCGTCCCCACTGCTGTGCATACATTAATTGCTATTCTCCTTCCATCCTCTTTGTTTAAAGCCTTACCCTGCCTTCAACCAACATGAAGGGTGTGCTGAGCAGCGTCACAGTATGCTGCAATGAAGGGGTTTTAGCTGAGCTGTGTGCTGATCAGGAACCAGTAAGACGGGCAGAGTGTCCTTGCTGGCGTGGGGACCACTCTGTTCCTCCACACCATGGCCTGTGTTGGCACATGGGTGGACGAGGACACCTAAAAAAGCTCTATGATTTAATTTCTCGTGGGTGCGAGTGGCTTCTCTTCAGGCTGGAGTTCCTTCATGCAGTGTGTGGGTGCAGCAAACTTCGCTGCTTTGGTGGGTTGTTTGCCTTGCACAGGTTGGCCAGGTTGGATGGGTCTTGGGCAGCCTGGGCTGGTGGGGGCAGCCCTGCCCATGGCAGGGTTTGGGGCTGGGTGGGTCCCTTCCAACCCAAGCCATTCTGTCATTCACGGTACTATGATTCTAAGTCCCCAGCACAGCTCTTGGCATTTGGTTGCTGCTTCTTCTAGCTGCACTCGAGTGCTTTCTGTTAGGGCAATTTCTAAAACAAAGCCTTTTCAGAGAGTGAGAGCAAGGCTGTGTGTGCTCAGATGCTTTCCTTCACACGGCTGTGAAAAACGTTTTGATCTGGTAAGGGTGAGAGCTTGAAGTTTGAGGTATAATTGGAGTTTGGGATTTTTGAAAAGGAAAAGGGAGATAAGAGACCAGCTGAAGCTGTCAGTCTTCTTCCTGTAGCTGTTTTTGTTCATAACTGTTTGTATAATTTCTTTGCCCACAAGAAGATGTTAATTAAATCACCACCAACTATTTAAAATAACTTGCAGTTGTTCTTGTGTTGTTGTTTTGTGTGGTTTTTTTTAACCCTTACACACCTCTGGCAGAACTACAATTGCATCCCTTTAATTTGTACGTTCAGAAATTTCCTATGATTACACACACAGTGATTGCGCTGCTTGGCCAGCTGTGGGGTTTTTTTCCTCTCATCTCAAATGCCCATTTGTTACCTGACTTTTGAAATTCAGTAAGGTGTACTTAAGGGAGGTGAAAGGGGAATACACCAATGAATGTGTAAAAGGCAGACAGGGGTTTGCATCCTGCAGAGGCTTTGCTGGCTATGTCCCTGCCCAGGTACCCACCTGTTCACCCTCTCTAGGTGGCATGCCCTGAAGCTCCTCTGCTACCATTCATTCCTGGCTTGAACTGGTGTGACAGTGGTGGAGGAGGCAATGGTGGGCACAGGTCCATAACAAGCCACCAAACAACCAAAATAATCACTGAAGTTCCCATCTGCTTGGTGGATCCAAGAGTCTGGGCCATCCCTTGGCCAGTTGCTGAATGGTGTGATCTGAAGTCACAGTTCCTTTTGTTTCTGCTTTCCAGGACCCCACACGGGTGGTCAGCCCTGTTATTGATATCATCAACTTGGACACTTTTGCCTATGTGGCAGCTTCCTCAGATCTCAGAGGCGGTGAGTGAGCACCACAGGCTCTGTCCTATAGTATGAGTGGGGCTCTGAGCTGTGCTGTGAGTTCCAGCTATCCTCAATGTGTATCTGCACTCTTCAGTGCTCCCTGTGCCATTTACAGGCTGGCTTAGAGATGGCGTGAGGATTATTGTTTGCTACAGTGGAAAAAGAAATCAGGCAGGATAAAGGGTCATTTCAAAACCGACCTTTGCAGCACTGAAAGCCCAGATGCTGAGGAAATGGGGGATTTCTAGGCAACAAGCAGAGGATGCGACTGTAGCACTTATTAGTATGCCTGTGCTATTTGTAGCGTGCAATATCCATGACAGTGTGCATCTGTGTGCATGGGGGGACTAGGATGTCTTCTAAGAGCAAGGTTTCAACAGCAGATTTAATTCTGACTTTTACCGCTTTTGGTGCGCTTGACTTTGCAACTGTAATGCAAAATGTTGTTTCTCTTTCATATGCAGTATAAAATACATTAGTCATTGGACTCCTCTCCCAAGAGTTCTATCTCCATTGGCTTGAGACATTTAAAAGTGGAGAAAATATTTCATCCAACACAGATTCTGTAGCCTAAGGGATTGAATTGCTTCCTAGTCCATGCCATTTCTAATTTCCCTAAGGTATTTCTCTGCACTGGTTTTAGGTTTTGACTGGAGCCTGCATTTCAAATGGGAGCAGCTTTCCCCAGAGCAGAAAGCCAAACGACTTGATCCTACAAAACCCATTAAGTAAGTCAAGAGGGGAAAAGAGGAATGTGGGTCAGGACAGGCATCTCGTTCCACATGGGGCCCTAGTGCCTATATCCCCAGCTGTGAAGTGCTGTGTTGTATGGCAGAGTGGAGATCTAGAGCTGGGATGCTCAGGGCTCCAGGAAGCTCATAGGAGAGCATAGCTCTGCTTGCTTTGTCCATGCAGGGTACTACAGAGACTTCATCGGTGCAGCAGCCTGCACTATGGCATACTGAGTGCCTGTGGCTGTGTCCCATGAGATGAGCACGTGGGGATGGGGCTTGTCCCAGTGAAGGACAAGTCTCCTCTGGGTCTGCCCTCCCGTCCTCCCCTGTGCCATCTCAGCACAGCTTTTCTTAGCTCATCCAAAGAGTAAAAAATAGTCCTGTTTTGAAATACAGACCAAACAGCTAGCAATGGCTTTTAAAAAGCCCTTCTGAGCTGACTCTGTCCTTCCCTCCCCTCTGGAATTGTGTTCTTAATGGGCTGGCTGCAGGCAAAAAAAAAGCCTGTGAGAGTACCATCATGTGAATAACCCCCCAGCGTTAAGTGCATTTCTGATGCTGAAGCCTGCAATCAGGGCTGTGAACTTGGGGCTTGTAGGAGTTGTGCTGATGGGTGCATTAGCCAGTCATTAAATGCCAGGCAATTTATGATTGACAGCAAAATACCGAGGCAGCTGAAAGAAAGGCTCTGATGCTTTTTGAGGTTTATTGTTCTCATTTGGTAAGAAGGAAATGCACAGATAATGTCCTGATGATAGAAGAAGCAGCAAAAGGAAGAGCTTCTTCTGCTCATCCACTCCTCTTGCTTCCCCAACCCTGCAGGACTCCCATCATTGCTGGAGGGCTGTTTGTGATCGATAAAGCCTGGTTCAACCACCTGGGGAAGTATGACAACGCCATGGACATCTGGGGTGGGGAGAACTTTGGTGAGTCACCCTTCTTCCTCCCACCCTTTCAGGGTTGGTTCTACTTCCAGAGTCATGCCAGGTAGATGTGATGTTAGCTGGGGCTTTACTTTGAGTGCATTGCATGGTTTCCCTCACATTCATAGCTTGCAGTCTCAGATGGGTAAGAGATCTACAGCCATGAATGGTGAGAAGTGAGGAGCTGCTTGGTGCATGGGATTCCCTGCCTTCCATGCTCCTTTGATTTTTCTATAGGGAAATATCCTGAACCACAGTTTTCAGCTTCAGTGTTACCAGCAGATGAGAGCTCACCACACATACTCCCTTGTTTCTTCCTGATCCTATTTCAAGAATAAAGCTAGGATGTGTCTAATTCTGATGTCTGATGATAACACTTCAAAGCCATGAACTGAGGCATCGGTGCCTCCCTGAATTTGCAGAGTGCCTGCACCAGTAACTCTAAGAACACAATGCAGACTGGTGTCAGGGTACCATGGTTCCTTATCCTGGATTGCTAACAGCTGGATCAGGCAAGACTGTTCTGACTTTGCAGCTGCAGCAATGCTGCAGATCAGAGCAATAAGACTGCCTCTGAGAGGAGGAGGAGACACTTGATGTCAGAGAGGCAGATCCAAATCTGGCTTTAATAGCTCACACCTCTGGGGAGTACAGCTAGCAAGGAAGGCAAAATCTTCTTTCTTAACACATATAGCAGTGCTGTCAGCCATCCAAGAGAACAGATGCTGCCGCTTTGCAGTATCCCACCCGCTGCCTGGCACTGTTGTTTGCTTCACACACCTTTTTCCTCCAGCATATTTTATGTATTTATATCTCATTGCTCAGTCAGTTTGCTCTTCCTCATCCTTTCTCTCTGTGAGTGGGTGAATTGCCACTGGTCTGACCCAAAGCATCTGCTCCTCTAAGGAAACCAAGCAGGGACTGACTGCAGCCCTCTTGCCTCCCCCGCTGGGTCGACAGCCCAAAAATAGCATCCAAGAAGAGAACCATAGACGTAAAGATGTGCTGCCTCTGACCCCCTATACAACTCTGCTTGTTGCTGGTCTCCAACAGCAGGCAGTCCCTAGGACATCAGCAGTTCTCTCCAGGAATCTCAATCCCAGCAGTATATCCAATGCATGTTTATCGCTCATCCTATGTGGCTTCATGTGGTGAAAAGGAACTCACGGCTTTGAAGCAGACACTTTCTACATATAGCTCGGTACTGCCAACAGATCACAAAACAGGATATACAGAGCTGCAGAAGCCTTTTTATTTTATTTCTTCTCTGTGCTGGTTCTAAGTATGACTGATGATACAGCTGCAGATTCATAGCTTCCCAGCTGCTGGGACCAGACGGACCCTGTAGAGCTGCCGTTCTGCTGCCTGTGCCACCTCGCAGCTGGGATCTCATCCAGCTCTCTGCCAAGAGCCCTGTAACTTTTGGTGTTGATCATGCCACAAGCAAGGTGTCCTCCAGCAGGGCCCCACTGAACAGCCAGGAAGCAGCTTGGGGACACCAGGAGATGTTACCTATACTGACAGTTTGTCCATATTTTTGGAATAATCCTATTTGTCACTACTTCCACTCCTGCAGACCTGTGCATCTTGTTAATCTGCAACATTAGCATATGTGCAGGGCAGGGAGAGCTCCTGCTCTTCTGGGGGCAGGTGATGGATGCTCAGTGCTGTTCACTTTGTACAACCAGCTTTAGAGTCATAAAGATAATGACCCGTCGCTGTCATTGTTAATGCACAGAATTCATGGCCTCTCCAGTAATATTGGCAGCCCCATGAAGGGCAGCTGGGCAGTGCGGAGGTCACTGTAGGAGTGCAAAACTGCAGGATGGTTCTCCAGTGTGGTCAGGGCTATATGTAAAGGGACTCCTTACTGCAACAGCACCTGGTGTACTACAGGCCGATTTCACATGTGTGAACTTCAAACAGATTGCAAGAAGCTATTAAGTACGCTTTTACAAGGGTTGAGCCTATGAAAGCCTCTCTGGTAATTGATTTACCCCAGTTTAATATGGCAGAGGATGAAATGAGAGATAACACCCGATTCAGACTGCTTTAGGGCAAGAGGGAATGACCTCAAGTTGTGCCAGGAGAGGTTCAGGTTGGATGTTAAGAAAAATTTCTTCTCAAAGAGTGGTAAGGCAATGGCATAGGCTGCCCAGGAAGGTGGTGGAGTCACCATCCATGGAGGTGTTCAAGAACCATGGAGATGTGGCACTGAGGGACGTGGTCAGTGGGCATGGAGGGGGCGGGTCAACTGTTGGACGTGATGATCTCAGTGGTCTTTTCCAATCTTAATGATTCTATGACGGGAACGTAAAATGCTGAAGCTGCCTCTCTTGTAGAAATCTCCTTCCGTGTGTGGATGTGTGGAGGTAGCCTGGAAATCATCCCCTGCAGCCGTGTTGGACACGTCTTCCGGAAGAAACATCCTTACGTCTTTCCAGAGGGGAATGCTAATACATACATCAAGTGAGTGTATGGGGTTTGCTTCATTTTTGTGAGGAATAATAAGCTGCTGCCTTGCAGGGAGGTGGGGAGGAAAGTTTGATAGAAAAAAATGTGAAATACCCATGGGCAGGAATCTCATGAGCCATAGTGAGCTGGTACAGCTGTCTCCCTTAGGATTTCTAGAGTGTTGAGAAGATGACAGAAGTAGGACACTGACGCGGTTCCTTTCATCACCACAGAAATGAAGGGACAGGCTCTGCAGCTCTCCGAGCCCTAGCTACCGCAGTAGCAAATGCTTTAGAAGCTAAGGTCATAAGAAAACATTTATAATGCCCTGAAATCAGGCTGCCAACCATGTCTGTCAGCACCCAGTGACCTTATCCTGAAGCTGAGCGTGACTTAGCTGAACCAGAAAACATGGCTCCCGGTGCCTCTCAGCAAGGAGCAGACAGATTGAGTTAGGAGCATGATGGGCTGCACCTCCCAGCTGAAGGGGACCTGGCCTCACACTCAGGAACAGGGACTGAATGCAGTGCTGAAATGAGTGGCTGAGGTGGACAAAAATCCTGGGGGAAGCAGGCAAAGGAAGCAGTTGGTTAAGACGGGAAGGATTTCCTCTTTTGGAGCTCAAGGATGAAGGCTGTCGCTTAAGTAAAGGACAGAGTAAAACACTGGGGACGCTCAGACACAATGCAGCATTGTTTCCCAGATAAACTGTTTTCGTATGTACTTACACACCAGGTGTTCCTTTTAGAGTCAGTTTCCTGGTATTTCACTGAGCCAACTGGATTTATGAGGACTTAGGGTGTTGCAGCAGGGTTGCCACTGTCCCAGTCCCTCTGCAGCTCACCCATGCTTTGCTTATGACAGCACTGTGGGAGGACTGCAAACACCACCTCCCAGTTACACCTAATAATAGTGTTCGGGGCAGGACGGGGACTCTTCAGCTGAGCATGCTGAGGTAACCCTATCACCTCACTTCAGAAAGACAGAGTGAGAGGCACGGGGTAGGAGAAGGGCACAAACCTGGGTCACCAAGGGATACTCTTGGTTTTAGTTGTGAAAGAAGACTCTTGCAAATAAGGCTGGATGTGGGCTTTGGGTAGGCCTGCTAGGGAATGAGGAATGCTAGATCCACGTAGGCACTGTGACTTAGCCATCTCTTGACCAAGAGCACTACTGCAGGAGAAAGGGAAGCACCATGGAACAAGGGATTGAAGAGCAGTCTGCAGAAATATATCCATAGGTTTTCAAGGATGTGTTGTTGTTAACCTTCTGATATCTCTCAGACTCAAACTTAATGCAGTAACATGCAGACTGAGTGGAGAAGCAGCTTCTGGCAACCTGATGCTCTGTGGTATTTTTGATTAAACAGAGATGTTAACAACAAAAAAAAAGGAGGAGAGTCCCTGCAGGAATGACATTGATGAAATATTTGGTTTCTCACACTGGATTTCAGAGCTCAATCCCATCCACAAAATACAACCTCAAGCCTGCCTGCCTGGGAGATGGTGCTTAAGAGAAACCACAGTTCTGAGTGAGATGGATGCAAGACATCCAGTGAAGCTTGAGATGGTGAATCCCTCACCCAAGATGTGGCATCTTAAGTTTGGTGACTGGAGAAATGGGAAGGAAAGGGAACTTCTGTGGTAGTGATGTCTGGAGAGGTGGTGGTTTGTGAGAAACCAAAGACAAAGTTGAGAGAGTGTTGGAAGAGTTGATGGCTATTAGAAAGTATGGGCATCACCTCAGAAACTTCCTTGTCATCACCTGTCTTTCATTGCCTCCTTCAGAAACACCAAGCGCACTGCAGAGGTGTGGATGGATGAATTCAAACAGTACTACTATGCTGCCCGGCCCGCAGCCCAGGGGAGGCCTTATGGAAAGTAAGTGTCCTCCCTGTTGCAGGAAACCTGCCCGCGTTGTTTCTGCAGTAATGCTCAATTAAATACTAGTGGTAGGCAGAAGCTAATGAGCAGAGTGATGATAACTATAAACAGGTAATTCATATGTGCTACTAGTGTATCCCAATGAGCGAACCAAGACATGATAAGGGAAACCTCCTCTGCCCATGTCCTGCCCTTGGTGTTGGGAACAAGTACTTCAGGTCCCAGAGCAAAGTTAGGGGAAAAAGTCCAGAGGTCTTGCTAACCGTTGAGAGACAAGAAAATAATCAGATTTTGGACCTGGCAAGCCTTTATTGGAAAGAAGTGCTTGATATTCAGGGAGTCTGCCATTCATCCTTTGAACAGTCAGAAATGTCTCCATATCAGGAAATGGCGAATGTATTTGTGTTTATTTCTCATTTTCATATGTTCTTTCTTTCTTTAGAAAATTTCCTTTGGATCGCAGCAAAGTGCAAATCCAAATCGAAATTCATTCTGGCTACTCTTCCATTTCCATGCTAAATAAATTGCAGTCCTAGAGATTAACCTTTTTCTTCTGAATTCGTATCTTCTTCCCATCCTTCAGCATGGGATGAAGTAACAGCTCTGTCCCACTCATATGAATGAAGGTGCAGGGAAGACAAACTATGCAAAAGGAAGGTTCTGGAGGTCATACCAGCTCCATAAGAGCTTCACCTGGCCCAAAAGAGGAGCTGAGGTTTGGGAAACATCACTCTCTGCAGTGTAATACCTCAGCAGCAGAAGTCTAGCCCTAATTAACATAAGACATATTGCCATGTGATTAACTTCTAGTGACTGAAAGCTGTATTTAAGTACTCCTGTGAATCAAGGCCTTCTGTAGTTCTATAAACTAAGAGTAATTTATAATAGCATATATTAACTTCCTAGCGCATTACTATATTAAATTAATGCTTTCATTGCATATAGTAGATAACATACATTGGTTACTAATCATTTTTTGAATAGCTGTGCTTTTCCTCAGACTTTTTCATTGCCTGAACTCCAGGCTCCTTGTTAAAATGGCGGTATGTCATCATGGTATTTTACCAAGTGAGACCTCCAAAGAGACAGAGATCAAAGCGGCCAACCAAGCTCACACAGAGGACAGCGGGAAATAGTGCTGCTAGCACTCCTGTATTTGCTGCCTGTGCATATCTGTTGGATTTTTGGGGCCTTGAATTTCATCCTCATGATCTTCATTGTACCTTCACAGCATTCAGAGCAGAGTGGAGCTGCGGAAGAGGCTGAAATGCCACAGCTTCAAGTGGTACCTGGAGAATGTTTACCCTGAACTTCGGTATGAATGTCCAGTCTCCAGCAGGAAACCCCATTCCTGCTACCCCAGGAAGTTCTCATTCCCTCCAGTTCCACACCTTTCTCTTGCCCAGACATAGACACCCCACCTCCTCCCTTGGGCTTTGCAGCAGGGCATGGTGAATTTTGTCTTAGTTTTCAGCGCTGCCTGTTCATGATGTCTTTTGTTTGTGATTCTGCTTTCCATAAGCAGTCTGAGCTATGGATTTCCATGGTGCAGGACCTCACTATTATCAGACTCTCCGTGCCAGGAGCTGATAACACATATTTGGGTGACTCTGGCTTACTCTTAGCCTGATGCTTTCCTTCATACACACTTCCACAGCTGCTTTTGTGCAGATATATTTCAGTCCCCCACAGTGGTGCAGAAACCATTACACCTATTCTAGTAGTCAGGAGATGTAGAAAGGGTGCACCATTTTTGGAGCTGCCTCCGGGGACCCACTGGTGCAATAGCTAAATGCACCCTTGCAGTGTGAGAATTACTTACTGCTGTTTTCTGGCTTTCATTTTTTTGCCAAGTGTGGCATTGTGTGGCAGCATCGAAAAGGAATGCCAGCACTATGCAATCATTTGTTATGCAGTTGCCTGCTCCTGTAAGATGAAAGCTGACCATCAGCCTGCTCACAGTCCATTCCTTGCTCCTCTGTTTGCTTTGCACAGTTATTTATTATTCCCCTGTCAAAGGCTGTTCATCCATCTCCGAAAGCTGCTTCTGCAGTTTTCCTGGCTGTGCACTACTTGTAGTGGTTTGTCAATGAATTAGATCTCACCAGTCCTTATCTGAAGGTGAACTGTATGGCAACACCCTCCTCATCCCATTCCCTTGGAGCACACTGTTTGCCAGGAGGAGTAAGGCTGTTGTTTTCACACTGTTCCCACAGGATTCCTGAGGAATTGCTATATCAGACTGGGATGATCAGGCAAAGGCAGAGCTGCCTGGAGTCACACAAGTCTGAAGACCAAGAGCTGCCTGTCCTGAGCTTAAATCCTTGTATCACCAGCAAAGGCACATCAGCAACAGCACAGGTGAGAAGGCTGGAGTGTCATGCTATGTGGAGCTATGGGCTTCCTGTAGGTGGTGGGGCAGTCATGTAATCTCTTTGTATCTCAACTGTCTACGAAGAAGAAGAGGAAAATACTTTCCTCCTGCATTTTTTGTTGGCCATATGGATAGTCAGTCAGGTAAAGCATGCTGGGGTTGATTACAGCTGGGACTTCCTTGTCACTGTCCCTTGAGACGGTGCCTACCCGCTGTAGGGAACCTGCTTTAGCTGGAGGCTTGGGATCCCTTCCATCCCCTATAATTCAGTGATTCTGTGGCAGATCCAAGGTGATCCCTTCAGTTTACTAAATCTCTGTTGGAGGGTCACCCTGCTGCCTTTCACACTGAGAGAGCGTGCCATTCAACCTTGGTAATCCACCTCGCTTTGCTGGAGGCCATGGGCAGCAGCAGGGATTTAGGGCAGAAGCCCCAGTATAGGCTGGACCACCTACTTCTGTGCTAGCCTGAGCTGAGATCCTGCTGCTGCCCATCTGCAGAGATCAGAGGAAGACAAAGAGAACTATAATTTCCTTTCATCTTTCAGCCTAATTTCTTTCAAAATGCACTGAATTGCAATGGTATTTATAACTTCATAGCCTGTGTTCTCTCAGTGTTAGATTGCCCATTAAACTATTGAGAATTTAATGAGGATGATCTTGTGGTGGTTTGTTTTTTTTTGCAGTCTAACTGAGACAAGAAAAAGCTGTGTGAATCAGTATGTGTTCTCCAAACCATATTCTAGGAAATGTTAGAGCCAAGAGCAGGCACGTGTGCCTTGCTGTGGGGTCACTGGGGTGGGACACTGAGGATCTGCCTTTGCTTCAGGCTCACAGTGGGGGATGTCAGAGCATTCTCTCATTGTTCCCATTTATAAAGCAGGGAGGATAACGATCACTTGCTTCTTTGGGGGTGTCATGAAATAGCTGAATATGCAGTGGTGTGCTTGCTTCCACTTGACAGTACATCCCTAATACCAACAGCAAGACAGAGAGCTAATGAGAGCAGGTCATCATGTTTTGCAGGGGCAACTTTGCTGAAGTAAAAAACAAAAAAGAAAAGGTGTTTTCTTAGGGCTCACATCGGGCTGCTTCTTGCTAGGCCTGGGGGCTGCCGTGCCAAGCCAAAGGTCACATTTTGAAATCATTTCCTCGTTTCTGAATGATGCAGAATAGCAGTGACAGGTGCCTGCTCGAATGACACTAAAGCCTTGAAAAAGAGCTGCATGCCTCAGATGCGGGTTAGAGTCAGCTGAGGCTGCAGAGGATTGCTGGCTGTGGTGTGCAGCTGGTTGCAAAGCTTTCCCAGCACACCCTCTTACTCCTTGCTCTGCCACCACTTCAGCAAAAGCTGCTTTGTCTTTGAAAGGGCAGAAAACATTGGTCTCAGTTTCACCTCTCCTGGCCAACCTGCACTCCTGGGGCCATGTTAGCTCCTTAAACAGCTCTACTCTTAAGAGGACGCTGGGGCTGCCTGCTTGACCACAAAAGAAAGGCTCTGCCACTCTTACTGCTGCACTGGCCATGGGAGTGGGCCAGACTTTAGAAGATCCCATAGTTTCTCATGGGGAAGAAAACACTATTTTTCATTCTGACGGGCAGAAATAAGGGAAGAGATGGGGTGAGGTAAAAATGTGCCCAACCATTTGCCTGTATTTTAACTCAAAGTTTTTTTTAAGCATTGTACAGCATTTGAGTATCTTCCCTGCATACCCCATCCCCCCCCATCCCCTGCTTTCTTAATTTTAAACATTATTTTCTCTGGCTTTCATTTTGGGCTGAAGAGTGACAAGACGTGATTAGAAGTGGATGGAACATTTTTCAACAGGACTGGCTTCCATAAAAAGCCGTTCTGTCAAAATAGAAGAGTTTTGTGGAAATCTGTCAGTTTAGATAAAAGAGTAGCAGGATGGCCTGGGGGCAAGGGTGGGGGATCCAGTGTCTGTTGTTGAGCTGATGCACATGTCTAGCTTCATAGGCTGGCTTCTTAGGATAAAGAGCTTAGAAGGAGTGGTTAAACCATCCCATCTATCCCATGGAGCCTTGTTGAATGAGAGGATAGTCCTTCCTTGAGACAGGATGACTAATGGGATGGCATGGGCAGAGCCTGGCCTGGGATTAAGCATGGAGAAACTCTGGGATAAGCAGTTCTCTGTAAGATGCCTCTGAAGCAAGGTTATAGAGGCCAGGGAATCCACTCCTTGAATTATTTGAGAAATCTCACACAGGCACAACTTGCTTGCTGGTGCTGAAGAGCCTCACAAACACAGGTGAATACCAATAACCAAGCCCTGTTCTGAACTAAATGATGAGCAACTGGTTAAAAATGTAAAATAGTTTTCAAAGCAGGCTGTAGTAACACGGGTGCCAAGAGCAGGTGTTGGAATTCACCCTTTAAGGCTTGGTTCTTCACAGATGCAGGACTAATTTGGCATCATTTTCCAGACTGACAGTGTGCACAGTTGGGATGTCTGGAATGCCTTCTCTATAGGATCAGGTGAACTCTGTTCCATCTGACAAAGAAGAAGTAGTTGCCAGAAGGCCCTTGAGTTGCAGAATGTGGCTCTGAAAATGAATGCTTGTTCTGTGTGGAAATCTTGGGCAGCTCTTGCTGAGAAACCTGTGGGCAGGCTGTTCAGAAAAACAGGCTCAGTTTCTATTAGCTGGTGGGGAGAAGTAGGCTAAGAAGCATACGAGGCAAAGAGCACAGTGTGAAGTCCTTGTAGATCTGGGTCTGCTGTGTGAAAAATACGTTTTCCCTTCTAGGTGGCTAAGAACCTGAATGAAGCATGATTTAAATTAAAGGGATTAAATGACTGTACTGTCTGTTTTGAAGTCAGGGAGTGAAGTTCAAAAGTCGTGGCAAATCAGTGCTGCAAACGTTTGGAGTTCTGTCTTGTTGCAGGTGAATGAGAAAAACAAGATCTTGTGAAGTTAGCCTGAAGACTTTATTAAACATAATGAACAATTAAACTAGAAATGGTGATCAAGCAATCTGTTATAGTTTCCTAGTGGTCAAAGCCTCTCCTGCTTACTTACATGCTTAATAACTGAGCAATCTTAATGTGTACAAACTGTTCCATGCATAGAGGAGTGTTGCTTACCTTGCTGTGAACATCAGGGGAAGGGATTTCTCAGCTTCCAGGAATAACATAGAGATGTGTCCCTCAGGAGAGCACTGTGCAGCCTGCTGCCATACAGCACTGCTCAATGGGCTCTGGGAGCAGCAAGCATCTGTAGCATGAAGCTGCTGACTTGTAGTCAAGTTTCTTTTCTACAGTAAGGTACTGTGTTTCTCTCCATCTCTTATCCGTAGGGTCTCCACACAGGAACTCGTGGCCTTAGGCAATAGAGTTTACAATGCCTGTGTAACCCACTGGGCTTCAATTAGGGGTGCCTATAAGCAGTGCCTGAAGCAGACTCTCTCAGGTCCCACTCTTTTGATGTAAAGGGGAACTTTACCTATAAGATTTGTGACATTTGGGAACAGAATCCTGAGGAATTGCAGATATTTGCTGTATGTTACCTCCCGTCTCCTTGTGCCGTTCACAAAGCATTTCTACTGCCCTTCCCTGAAATAAAAGTGATTGCATCTTGTGTGGTTAGTACTATTTCCTTTTCTGTTTTGCCTTGCTCCCTAACCACAGCCCAGTTCTGCCTACCTTTACCTTGTAAACAGTTTTCTTCTAGCTACTTTCAGGGACATTTACTTTGATATGGTAATCTGCCAGTGACAGCTGCAGATTTAGAGAGGCTTGGAGCATCCCTAGTGACATATCCTGGAGCCTCTTGAAGCCAATAAGTTTTCTGATTGGTTTCAGGAGAGGAAGGATCCAGGCCATAGCGTTTGCTTTCCAGGTTGAGGAATACCAACAATCAACCTTGATTTCTCATCTCCTTTCTCTCTTTTATTTCTCTTTGCAGGAGTGGACATACACATACAACCACCAAGTCCGTCAGCAGCAGTTGTGCTTGTCTGTGTATACCCTGTTCCCTGGCTCCCCAGTGCTCCTGTCACCTTGCAAAGAAAGCGACAACAAGCAGGTGAGCCCTTTCACTGACCTCTGAAGCTTCCATTCCTGTAGCATAAAATCACTGCACATCACATCACTGTGATGTGCTCTAACTTCGGGGAAGCACAGTCAATCTGGGAGCACAGACTTTAGCCTGTTCAGCCCTTTGCCTCTTAAATGAGTGTGTTGATAAGGATGTCTATTAGTGCAGGTGGTGATCTGGATACTTATCCACAGAAGTCAAACTGAAACTGGCAATTTAGTCCACATGGGCCGCCAGTCAGCCAGCAGAGGCTAACGTTTCTCTGCAGTTAATCACTGAGCTGGCATTTGAACCAGTGACCTGGAGAAAAAACCATTAGTAATACATTATCTTTCTAACGCCAAGCAGAGGCTGAGCTTAAATGAGTGCTGCAGATGGGAGAAGGGCTCAGCATGTTGTCTGCTTGGCATAGGCTGGGCAGCCCTGTGCTTCCCTGTGTCAGGCCGAAAAGTCTTAGTGACAACTGTCTCTGGATGCTGAACCAGCATAGTAAAAGCGTATCGAGGAGGAACAAGTTTGTTCACCCCTGTTTTTCCTCTCGTGTGTCTTTCAGCAGCAATGGGGTAAAGTTGGGTCACACCTTGAGCACATAGCTTCACGCTTCTGTTTGGACACTGAAACCATTGGGGACACGAACGAGAGCACCAAAGAGCTTGTCATCAACCCTTGTGAGAGCACAGCCATGAGTCAGCGCTGGGACATGGTGATGTCTTGACCTGCTTGAGGACATACCCAGCTGGGCTGGGCGCTGAGACTTGCTACACACAGTCAAGATGCACCAGATAGAGCTCAAATGCAAAACCATTGGGGAGAGGAAACAATCAAATAAAAGCACGGTGCTGCAGGTTGAAGGACATTGATTGTAAGGCGCGTAGGTGTTACTGGTCTGTTGGCAGTTGTGTGTTCCAAAAGAAGGGATGGCAAGAAACCAAAATGAAACATTTTAGAGGGACACTGGGGCTCCTGTGATGGGCCCTGCAGAAGTTCAGTGTGTATAGTATTTATTAATCTCACTGAAAGAACAGACAGAAGAGCCTTGGAGACCCAAAGGAGACTTGGACTCAGCAAAACAAGCATCTTTCACAGCTTTGGGGGGCGAGGCAATTGCATGAGGAGGGATATGCCAAGGGATGCTAAGGGAACAAGTGGAAAACGTTGAGTTATACTGCACTTTTTATTGCTGTGATTGAGTTTGTCTTCTGATAGGAGTCTGGGTGGAGCTGTGTTGTACATTCAGATCTGTATCTGATCTACAGATATATGTAGACACAGAACAGTCATTTATGGCTACGGCCGGGATCAAACGGGCAGGTAGCAGAATTATCCTAATCATGTGCTAACTGGGGTAACTGAATCTCCAAAGTTCAAGCAGAAGGTTCAGTATGTGAGATGAAAGTATAAAACCACCGTGAAGCTGGGAGCAGAATTATTTCTGCTCTCTGAAGGCCATGGGTGAACCTCGGTCATTGAAACTCCCCTATAATCTCACTATGTGTCTCTTGCTGCTTCATATCTGGAATAAGTGAAATTTTAAGTCTTCTTCCATAAAAATGATATTTTTGGTAATTTAAGGTAATTGTGTCATATTTATGTTTCCCAGTTTCCTGGCTGCAGAGGAAGGGACTCCTGTGATGTCCCACTGCCAAAAGCATGGAGGAGGCAACTAAAACTAGAGATTGCTCTGAGAAAGAAGGTGCAGGTGAAGGAATTACTTGGTTCTGTTTCCCAAATATCTCATAGCACCAGATGTAAAGTACAGAAGAAAGGATTTAGGGCTCCCAGAGTCATACCTGTGAGCAGCAGAGAGCCCTGCATCACAAAGTAACTTTCACCCCCATTCTTTCAACTGAAACGATTCGGCAGAGATTACTTCCTTGGGTTTTGACAGATGAGTAATTAGATAAATTATGAATTAGTGGTCATGTTAAGTTCAGTGGCTGCCAAAGGAGAAAAGTACTGAAGACCTCAGAAGAGGCCCCCCCCAACTTGGAGAAAACCTGCAGATCCCTCACAGCAGCAGGCGGTGAGGCACCAAGAGCACACACAGCTCTGGGAGAGAACTTGCACAGGACTGTCAGCATCGCTTGAGAAAAATACAGTTTGTGCCCCTAAGAGCTCTTGGGTTTAATGAAAATCCTGTCCTTTGGTCCCCGTGCTACAAACTGTAGGTAAAATATCGCAAGCTTTGAGCCCTCAAGTGCTTTCAGCATCCCCTCATGAATAATTGCTGGCTTTCAGGATTTTACTGCCTCAGTTTCTCCTCCCTCGGCACTGGAAAAAAGCCATATTGCTTAAATCTCCATGGCTTTAAAGGCAGAACCAGCATAAGTCTTTATTTACAATGTGTCTCAGGGTATAAATGCTTTCTATGTGCTGCAGTGATTACTAACCTAATCAAGCTCCCTTGGTGTGAGCCTCAAGGGCTTCTGTTACGGAAGGGCTGGAGTAAGCTGTCATTTCACAGCAGTAGATTGCATTGTTTCCGTGTCACCACTTTGCAAGGAAAGGGGAAGCACTTAAAATGGAATGGACTCATTCGGCGAAGGTTCCTACTTAATTGAACCAGGAAAAATCACACCTACTTTTCACACTGGTGATGACAGCCAAGCTGTAATAATTCCCCATCTAGCTGCTGCAAGGAGAAACACTTCCCAAGAGCTTGCAGCTTAACATTTTTACACCTGTGCAGGCCTGCAGCCTGGGTTTGCCAAGATGAGGGTGCCAAAATGCTGCTTGTCGTCTTGCAGCTGACCCAGCTTTAGCTGAACTATACGGCATCAATTTTGAAGTCCAGCACCCTGTGCGTACACTCTGACCCAGAGCTTTGACCTGTCTAACGTTATGATTGTCCACCTGGGACAAAAACACCTCTTCTGCTGACAGCCAAAACTGTCTAAACAGGTAATGCTCCTTTTTGCCTTAGCAGTAACAGCTACCTCTACCTCACTAGATTTGTGTGCTTGAACACACAGACCTATGCTGCAGAGATTTCTTCTTCCAGGAAGAAACTGTCTGAACTATCTCACATTCTGTGAAACCTGAATACTCTACCAAACCCCTTTCAACTATTTGAAAGAGTAGATAATAGGGGACACGGTTTTGAGTTGACGGAGGGAAGATTTAGGTTGGATATCGGGCAGAAGTTCTTTACCAAGAGAGAGGTGAGTGCTCCGTCCCTGGAGGTGTTCAAGGCCAGCTTGGATGGGACCCAGGGCAGCCTGGTCTAGTATTAAATAGGGAGGTTGGTGGCCCTACCTGTGGCAGGGGGGTTGGAGCTTCATGATCCTTGAGGTCCTTTCCAACCCAAGAAAGGGTATTCTACGATTCTGTGACCACTTCTATTCCAAAACTGCATTGTGTTTTTAACTTCTTTGGGAGAGTGGAAGGCAAGCAGTGGAGAAGGTGTCATCAGGCACAACATCTCCTACCAGTAAGCTGCACTGTTTGGCTAAGACTAGACCCAGTGAGCTGCAAGTAATCATCTCAGACATCTGTTGGCCATAACCCTTAGAATATAGCATGTTTTATTCTCTAGGAAATGAAATTAGCCCTTTGGATCAGGATGGTTTTCAAATAAGCCTGAAGTATCACCCTCGTTCCTGGGAAACTCAATATAAGCAGCAGGCAATGATCTGGCAGACTCCCAAGTTAGCCACAATATGGCATTTGGTAAATCTTCTACTAGCATCCCTAGAAGGAGACCCTGCATTGTGTCAGGGGAAAGGTTAACTGCTGCTGAAATCCAGCTCGCCCTTTTAGTTTATTTAACTTATTATAAAAACTTATTTAAACACACTGGAGACAGATGAGCATTTTTGCTTTCTATTTGTTCGCTCCCTAGACATTTGTTATCACACCATGATACCTTTTAAGCCCTAATGTCATTTGGTGGTAATGCTTTTGGTAACGTGTATGCAATTTGAACCAATGCAAGATAAAGTAGGAAACATTGTTCTAATCCTGGATGTTAGGCTTTGTGAAATGCTTTATCTTTTATTACTATAAGCTCTTATGAGTCACTTCTACCCTGGGGAAAACCCTTGGGAAAATTAGAACAGGAAACTCAGGGCTGGAACTACCACTGCCTTTCTAAGAGCTTATGCAAACACAACACAAAGCACCTTAGACTTTCCGAAGGAGATCAGTGTTTCAGTGGGAACAGATTTACATGGTTGTGGTTGGGCTGGGGGAGGTCTTACAGATCCTACCTTGTTTTTTTATAGTGACCAAAGCAGTGTTGATAGCAGACAGCAGTGTTTGTTTTCATGATTGCTGCGCTTGCACAGCCTCAGGGTATTCTTGGTCTCACTCTGCTGTCCTAGGGAGCAGGCTGGGGTGGGCAGGAGATTGGGTGGGGATACAGCTGGGACAGCTGCCCCAATGGATATCCCCTCCCTTAACGTTACAGTCAGCAATAAAACTGGGAAGAACTGGGAAGGCATTTTTTCACAGTAGAAACTGGCTGGGCTTTATTCTGCAGGTGTCACGTAATCGATCACCTTTGCATTACCTGCCCTTTCGTTTTGTTTTCTTTTTCCCCTTTTCCTTCGATAATTAAGCTATATTTATCTTAACTCACACATTTCTGTCATGTCTGCCCTTCTGATTCTCTCCTCCCTCGAGGTAGTTGGAGCGAGTGAGTGGAGGGCTGCCAGCAGGGTTCAACATAACACACTGCCCTAGGTGTCTGTAGGCTTGTCTCCTTCATGTCTGTGCCTCTGCCCTCAGCTGTGCTGTAGGACCTGTGCTGCTCGAGCTTCACATCTCAAAAGCTGTAGTGAAGAGCTGTGGGTGTGGATTTTTGTAAGGCGGTAAAGGAAGCAAAAATGGAGCAGATTGCAATCTGCTAATAATGAATGTTTGTGGTAGAAGGAACTGTAGGTCATTAATTTTCAGGCTAAGTTAATTCATTCAAACTAAGGCCCAGCCCCTGTTATAATATGATGCGGCTGCTTTACATGGCCAATGAGTTTAAGGAAGTCTGGTACGAGTAGCCAGCCTCCTTTGAGAAGCAAGGGCTGAAGTCCAGCAGAATTTTTCCAGGCTTACAAATATTCCCCAAATATCCACTGTCCCGTTTCTCACTGGAAGTGCCTAAGAACCCTGTAAGAATAAAAACCTGATTGATTGCAGTGACTGATTTTCCTGTGAAGGAAGTGCACAGGCAATACTTGGCCAGTGTACAGAGTTAAACTACCTTGTGGAACCAACCAACCAACCTATCCTGCAGGAAGAAGCTAAAGGAGGATTGAAAGCTTACATGTAACCTGACGCATGTAATAAAAGAAGGGTATTGCAAAATCAGGACAGTTTGTGGGCCACAGGTTACGGAGTCAAGTAGAAATGAGTTTAAGAGTAGTGTTAAGAGAAGGGTAGAAAAAATGGTTGCATTGCCTGTAGTGTAGGGGGATGTCTCTGCTGCAATGCTCAGAGTACACAGGGCACCTTAGTTCTTTGGCATGGTCATCTACAAACTGGGAATGTGACCCAGCTATGGGCCAGAGTGGCTGCAAATCCAATCCCAGAGGCTCAGTGCTGCTCCATGGTTTATAGCAGAGCACTGGAGCAAAGTGCCCACAATCCTCAGTTTTCTTGTTGAAAAGAGCACATGGCTCTGCAATGGTCCTGCAGAGTGGCCGTGTTTGTATCGTGCTCTGAATGTGCACTACGGTCTGCAAACAAGCTGTCATCATGGAGACACACAACAGCCCAGATCACTTTTTGCATGCCTCTGCAGGACAGACATCCTGTTCCATGCTTTCTCTCAGCTTTGGAGAAGTTACATGAGCCCGTTTGACTGGTGGTTGGCATCCTGGCAACATAATGCTGTTGTATTTGAAATGCTTTTAGATAAGCCTGTGCTAGATGTACCTCAAGGAGTTTTCATGAGCTGTGATTCTATTGACAGTTTCTGGATCTCCCCCATGGACATCCAGCCTATTTGCTGTAGCAGAGATAATTATTTGTTCTAAACACATCCAAAACTGCATGCAGGCACAGTGTGCTCCAAAGATGTTACTAACATTGCTCCTTACTAAGCCAACACAGTTCAGATAGCTGTCACAAGCTATCACTTGTCACTTTGCTGGGCTTTAGCTGCCCAGAGCTGCTGAAGTCAAGGGCACAGCTCAGAACAGCCAGCAAAGGATGCACAGCAGTGATAATTCCAATCAGTGCTCCTGATCCTCTCCTAAGGCTGTGTTCACCTCCTTAGCAGTCTTTGGATAGTGGAAGTAGGAAGGCTGAGAACAAGTTGGGGTGAACAGGAGTTGCTGCAGCAGGCCATGTAAGACAAGGGGGTAATGAGGGACATCACAAATCATCTGAGCATAAAGTCACCTACTCGCAGGGATGAGGAGAGCCTGGTAGGTGTTGGGTCAGCATCCTTCACTTTGAGGGCTTTTTATTTTCAAGGACAACGGATCTAGTGGCTTAAAATTGCTGCCCTAGAATGTCGTAGGGGTTAAAACAAATTGTGTATCTGCTTACACCATATTTTCTTTTCTGTTAGGGACGCTGTTGTTAGAGTGGCAGTGGATTGCTCTATATCTTGGAGGTCAAACGTTGATTTGGACACAGTGCATACACTGACATGGACATTACTTGTCATGTCTCTGCAGTTTTGCATTGCCAAACACTTAGTAAGTTTGCAATGAATCTTTAGCTTGAAAGATCACAGCTGCTGCAACTTGAAATTGATTTTCTTTTGCAGAGAGATGCTTGAAGCAAAAACCAATTTGGTTTGTATAAAGTACATTAGATATAAGAAGATATCCTTCAGAGTACATGGGATCACCTTTGAAGCCATTTTCACCCTACCATGAATAACAAGTTGCACAATAACAAGAATTTCTCACAGCCAATCTAATCTCTACTCAACTGTGAGTTGGCTTTGAAATCAGATAGGCCTATCTGCTCAGATTCAGAACAGGTGTATCTTATTTCCCAGTGACATTACGGAGACTCGTGAGGCCTGGTAGTGTAACCCAGAGCATTCTCTACCAAGCCAAGTGAAGCAGCTCTGACTGCTTTGAGGGGCTTGCCTGGTGTGTCAGATGCTAGCCTGCTTCTGGTGCTTTCAGGAGGAAGCAGGGAGATGGTCTATGAGATTCCACCTGATGGTAAGTGTTGTCTCTGGGGAATTGCGTGTGTACCCTGCTTTTCTCTCTGGCTAGACTTAGTATCTTGTATGTCTTCTCCCCTCCTCCTGCCATGAGTTAGTCATTCTGTCCTTGGAGCCTATTCTTTTTGTATAGGTACTTCCACCCTTATAGTCTTCCATTTTGCAACTGTATTCCAACCACATTGGTTTAGGTTCTCTGGCAGCCAACCTACTGAGAACAGTGAAACAGAATATATGTTTTAGAGGGAAAAGCAGCAAGCAAGAAAACTCCACGGTAAAATAAGCCAAAAGCCTTTCTGCCTTTTGTGATAGTGTCTGCTGGTGCAATAGTGTCCTGGTGTCTAGTACCAATATCTAAAGCGGGCCTTAGGATGGTACTTTGGTGTTGGAGATAGAGGTGTATTTGTAGTGAAACTCCTGTGTAGTATCATCACTCTCTTTCTACTCTCAGCATAGTGCTGCCAACCTCAGCTGTGTCAAGACTGCATGTTTTGTGGGTGCTGTGTCACTGCTGGACTGCAGTAATTGGACTGGGGAAGGAAAGGGAATGTGATCTTAACCTGACTGCAGCTTTCTGGGGCAAGTAACAGTAGCAAGTAACTGTGGATGAATGGATGTATGTATGTGAAGGGACTGCTTGCTAAGTGGTCTGGTCAGTTCTGAGTTATTTTGATGTGAGACAATGGTGAGTTTAAAGCTTTGTTTTCCAAATCTTGTGTCCCGTGTGTTCAGATGTGGCTCTGCTCCATTCATGACTGTGCAGGGTGCCTGCAGGGCTCTCAGGATCTTCCTGGGCTTATGGTAAAAACTTGTGGAGTGTTCCTGGAGGTAAGCTGTGCACACCCTGTGTTTGTTGGACCTTTCTGTGTGATGCTTCAGGGGAAACCTTTGTCAGCCTTAGCAGAGCTGGTGGGAGCCCATTTCCTCTCAGTGATACTCTGACGGGGTGAGAAGCTGGATCTGTTGAGGCTGCTCTTTCCAGGGTGCTTGGCTGTCAAGAGCACCATGAAATCTATTTGTATTATAAACTAATTTAAAACTACTCAAACAAGCCCTTATGAGTGCACGAGACCAATGGGTATTCATGGATATAATAACGATGAATTTATGAGCCACTTCATAAACCAAATCCTCAGGAGCTACTGAGATCATAATTAGGTTTGAGGATAACGTGATCCTTCAGCACCCCCTCCCCAGCCTTCTTTCTGATAGGAAATCTAAAGCGAAAATGATATTGCTCAGCTTGTTCTGGTGGATTCAGCTTGGCCACAGGCACTTCATTCAATAACACAAAGGGATTACAGCTTAGTGCCACATAGCCTGGCAGGAGTATACACATGGAAGTCCATGTGTATTCCATATGCACGTGGCCTACCAAGACTTAAGAGCAATTAACAATGAAAACAATTAATAACATGATCTGCAACGTGAAGAGAAGACTCTCTGGTCTCTCTCTGCGAGGAAATGAGCAGATCAGCAGGGGACATGTTGGTTGTGTCTGATTCATGTCTCTACAATCCCAGCTAAAGTTTTAGCAGCCCAGGAAGATGAATTACCCATTCCAACAAACAAACAGATCAGCATGGGGTTTATTAGGAGCAGGCTATCATTTAACAATGTCAGAAGTGTATTTATTATTAAACAGTAGAATACAGAATGTAAATGGAAAGCCATTACTCCTCTTTAGTCACCAAACAAGGTATGCCCATTACGTCAAATGGCCATAATATTGCATGTTTGCATGAATGCAAATCTTGGGTCCATTTTGCTGGATCTCAGGACTTGCTATGTTTAGCCAGAGACAAATAAACCGAAAGCATTGAAGTGATGGAGGACAAAGTTGTATACCATATAGTCATTTTGAATCATAAAACTCCCCAGTGGTTCCACCTCAGTGGCCTGGTAAGAAACTGGAGACAGGATTCTGGGTACAGAACAGAGAGATTGATTAAAAGAGATTGCCCATGGGTCAGGATATGAAAAATGTCCAAGAAAACTGCACTAGAAACACAAAGTGCCTTCTAATGTGTACTCTGTATTTTTATCTTAGAGATTGCTCATTTCTTCCTTTTTCCCTGAGACTGCAGTCTGTGTCTATAAGAAGACCAATCAGTAAATCATATGTTAATACACAGCAAGCAACGTGGTTTCATTTATCCCTACATTAAGTTACCCAACAGGAAGCATAAATAATGTAGATCCAGAAGATTAGTACTCAGCATAGCAGTATTTCAAGCTGGATTTGTGGGGAAGGCTCGGGGGCTGGCCACGTCTTCAGTGCAGTTTTGCAAAACCAATGTGTTTTTATAGGTCCAATGAACACGTAACCCTCTGCCTGTAGCACAGCCATACAACTCTAAGCGTTGGCTTTGCAGTTCTGCTACTGCTGTGCAGCGAAGATGGCAATCATGGTAACAGTCTTTTGTTCTGGGTATGGGGAAGAGTTACTGGGCATAGCTGTCTGATTGATGTGGCTGTCTGCGTTCGTGGGCTGACAAAATTGACTTTGAGCATCACACAGAAAATCAACAGATTTTCTCAGCGTATTTTTAGCATGTACTTATAACTGCCCTGATGAAAGAAGGCTTCAGATATGACAAGACAGATTTTCAACGTTTAGAAGCCAAGCTACAGAATAAGCTGAGGGCTGAGGCAGCTGTGGAGCAGATACGACAGACTACATTCACTTATTTGCCCCTCACCTCTTTCTTTAAGTTTTAGATCTGGAAATACCGTTTATTTCTGAAGGTTCTTCAATATTACACAGATTTCTTAACTATCTGTAATATCATTTTCAATTCCGTTCTTTAATCTCTCAAGTTAGGCATTTGTTAAGAGACTAAACTGGCAGTGCGAGATGTAGGTTAAGCAAAGTTAACGCCTGTCTTAAATCTTACTCTTCACCAGAAGTTTCTCTACACCAAAAGTAAAATTAACGAGTTGACTTTTCTGCTCCTGTTTCTTGTTGCGTATTTGGATTTGGGTTGTTGTGTATCACTGTGCTGGAAGCTGATGCCAGGCTCTGTGAGGCATAAGATCTGCTACTGATATGGGTCACAGATCTGAAAGGTCTTCTTATAGCACAAATCATTTTGTTTTTCTTCATTTGTAGTGCTCAGTTTGTCCTGTTAAAGTCCTTTCCTGTTTCCTTGTCATTCCCATTAGGCTTCTCTATCACTCAACAGCCCGTCACTGTTCCCTGGATTCCCTGTAGCCATTATCCACCATCATGTCATAACAGCAGATTTGATATCACCTTAACAGGAATTGAAAATACCTTTAGCCATGCATGATTTTTCCATTAATTATATCATAACTGTTTAATTGCTACAATTAACAGCATCACTTTCTCTGAGCCATCACTGTTATCGTATGGCATTACAGCAAACTCTCACTTCTGCAGCTATGCTCTCACCTGTAGGGACAATCTATGCTGATTCTCTTATGAGATGTCTGTATAGGAAATAAAATATGCCATCTCCAAATGGCAGGTCCCACTGTCTATTCCAGTGTAAGTATAAGCAGGAAGATTAAAGGATAACCAATAACTCTGTTCAACTAACTAAGAGAAAGAGAGAACCTGAGCTGTTACCTCTTCTCTTTGAAGGCACCTAAAACCCTGTAAGGGAAATGTAAATAAAATCCCTTCTGCAAGTTGTTTCTTTTTCATGTCCTCTTCATGCACTTGGGAGTCCTGCACAAAGTACAGGGAAGCCAGAATTGGGTCTCCAAACCTGACATCTAAAGAGCTTCATAGACTAAATTCAAATGTCACCATGTCCACTCATGAGATGTCAGTAAGTTTCATCTGGAGGTGGTGAGAATCATCGAGTGCTGGATCTGTGGTGGGAAGCTGAAGGTGCTGGTCTAGTTATGGGTGCTGGCCTCAGCTTTGTAAGAACTTGGGAAGATCCTATTGTGATGAACTGAATGGAAGCATCTCATTCATTTAGGCACAAGATCCTTTAGTTTTACTTTACAGTAAGCCTGAGCAAAGCCCAAACTGTTGTGTCTGCAGACTGCATCTTCACTGTTTCTGACTTTCTGAGCTACAGTTTTCAGTATTAAATCTTGTCAATCTTTTGCACTAAGCTAAAATCCATCTTAGGATACATCAGAAGTATCCTAAGGTTATTGAAAGTTGCTTGGACTGGAGTACACTCATGATATTAGCCGGATACCAAAGTCCATGCTTTCATTCTGCTGAAGAAAGGGCTTGTTTATCTGAAGTAATAGCAAGCCTGGATAGCTGTCAGGGATTAAACAAATTAAAACTATTCTGATACCTGAAAACAAGCTTGAATCTTTAAGAGAGAGTCATGCTTTGTATTGTCGTGCTTGGGCTCAGGAGGCTTCTGAATGAACCTACTCTCCTACTCAGTGTTAAGCTGTCTTTTAACAGCACCATTAACTATCATTACTGCATGATGTCTATCAAGCAATAAACCATGGTATATATTTAGCAGCAGGAGGTCATTATCTAGTAGCAGTGTTCTCTGTGCCTTCAGACGTTCGGCCTTAAATAAGGGTCAGCCATCCTGGCAACTGCCTAAAATCACTTTACCCTAAATACGAATGCTGATTTTGAGTACGAGAGGAAGAAATGAAACTGCAGAAATGGCTTTTAATTCTCAGTCATTTCGTTTTGCTTTGTGTGTGTGTGTGTGTAATCAGAAGTGCTCTGTGTGTGCTGCTGGAGATTTTTGGTATTCTTTTTTTATTTTATTTTATTTTTGCAATGGCAATTGCTCCGCTGGGAGTTCTTATTATTGTTACATTCATTTGAGGTTGCTTACACAGACAAAAATCACTCAAGCGAAATCACTGCTGATCACCGTGCAAGTGGGAAAGATATTAAGGTGACAGTTATATGGGCTTAGCTGCATTGATATAAACCATCTCCATTGGCTGGAAAAGCTGCCTTGGGACGAGCTCAGTCATTTTGTATTTGCTTTCAAGTACTTAAGAAAAAAAGCAGCAATTACAGAACGTGGCATAGGGTCACTTTAAGTCATCCAATGATGAACATTTATGCCACGTCTTTCCAGCTCTGGAGAAGGCACTGTTCTGTGTCAGTGGTTACCCGCTGTATAGATAATTGCAAAACAAACTCTATAGTCCAGCTGATTCCTTTCTAATTACATCTCACCTTCATTAGGCTATTGAAGTGATAAATGCTGGAGAAGACATTGGACTCCAATGAAAGTGCTCTGTCCACGGCATTCACTGACTGCAGTGTGAGTTATTTCCTTGGGAGACCAGCAGAACTCAGCGCAGGAAAGCCATGAACAAAACAGCAGCATCAACAACAAGAAGTCAGCAGAATAGAGGTCGACCAACCAGAGAACATGTGACAGTAAAGCCTATACCTGGCATTGAACTGCTCCGCTGGCTGGGGCTGATGTGCCAGCAGTGAGTGGCAGGTTCTTCTCATTTGAATCGGACTGGTGCAGGGTGGAAAGCAAGTTGATTTTGGCATGTGCTTGGGGGGCAGAGCTGCCTTGTGGTTATGGGTCAGTTCTGCGCTGGGGGCTTGCTGAAGTGTCATGGGGTGCCAAGAGGGGTAGGCCCATAATTGCTCCTCTCTGCTGCTCCTGCCTCCTCACTCTTTCCTCCCTGCTCCATTGTGGTTCCCTCCCCAGGGGATGCACTACAATCTCTGTTCTTGCACCTGCAGCCTTCTCCCCTCCTCACTGTTTTCAGGCATGTTCCACACACTTTCCTCACTACTCTGTGTCTTTATGCTATTTTCCTTTTCTCAAGTATGTTTCTGTAGGGCAGCTGCTATGACTGCTAAGAGCATGTCCTGGATTGGACCCAAGCTTACACAGGGCTGATGTCTTGGGAGACAAACAACTGGGGTTTCCCATGAGCGCAAAACATTCCCCAGAGGACAGCCAAAGTCATATTGCATCATTTCTGATCTTCCTACAGACAAATTGAGTGCTTCTCCACTGTATTTGCTGTCTGAAGTTATTTACTGAATACAGCCATTACTCGTTTCTGATTTATGAATTTTTCAGTCCATGAGCAGCTCCAAGGAAGGTATTTGAGATTCAAAATCTTAGTTGTGCTGATGTGTTGATTAGCTGGTCTGAATGCATTAAGCCACTCAATATGCTTCCATTTTCTGTCTGAAACAAGTGTGACCTGTAAATGTTTTAGGCTACTGAAAATAAGAAGTCATTAAAATCCGTGGTAGGTGGCCTGTGCCTGAAGAATACAATTCAGAGTTAGGAAGAAACATCTGTGAGCTGCTTATTGTCAGCCTGTAACAATAGACTTTCCTTCAGCTTCTTATCGCACAAGTAGCTTTTTAATTCACTCGTTGCCCGCCTGTATCTGAATATCTTGCAGAATTGTCCTACACCAAGTCACTGGCATCTGTTACGTTATTTCTTTGCTTTTCCCAGAAAACAAATTGGATGCAGTGGGACGATTTGTTTTGAGATTGATGCCTTTTTCAATAAGTACCATTACTACTGAAGCTTTCTGCATCTGGTTAGCAGGCCAACGGACCAGACACAGCACTGAGTAGAACAGTCTGTTTTTGCAGGAAAACTGATTTTTTCCTGTGGTTTCCTCCCCTCCCCCCTCAAAGTGGTGAAATTCATTATTATTGATAAGTCTATTTTCTGTGACTGCAACGTTCACCCAGAATGCTATTTCTGAATATATTCCTGCCAGTAAAATTGGTTAGAAGCATATTTGTAGAAAAGTAGCATGAAAGTAGCCCGAACCAGGAAAAAAAAACAAGCTTTTTCCAAAAGAGGAAACAGAATTCCTTTAAAAAAATAAAATGGGGACAACAAACCACTTCAACTGAATGTCAGCCCATTGGTAAGTCTTTCAAACCAGGATACTCACAGTTGAGCTGTCCTGCTGTTGCCATTATGACAGATAGCCGTAGGCTCTTGGCGTTGTCCTCTTACTGAGGGAAGGAATAGCAAAATCAGTGGGAAATGCCTGGTTATTTGCAAGGATGGAGTTCAGACCTGTTGTAACTTACAGTGAAATTCCATGTGCTGGTGTGACTTTGGGGCACAGTGTTCCATAACCTACAGAGCAGGGTATGGCCACAAGGCTGCTTGGAGGTATCTGTCAAGTGTTATGGGGTATTAAGAGTAAACAGATCTGTGTATGAGTCAAATCTACTGTTAGGCTCAAGCCTGGCGTTTGATTTCAGTGCTAACAAGGCTTTCTGGGTTTTGCAGTAGTTCCCTCTTGGTTGCAGAGTTAGTCTTTAATACCTACAGTAAAGGTTCACAGCAAAACCTGTTGACTTCTCTGTGCTTTTGTGACAACCAGACGTGATAATAAGGATGCTGTAGAGGAGGAACACAATACCTGGTAATAGTAAGCAGGTAGACTCAGTGGACCCAGCCTTAGCAAATATTTGCACTTTGAGTGTTTTTGATACAGATGGCTGAACATGAGCCAGAAGTCTGCTCAGGTGGCCAGGAAAGCATCCTGGCTTGTACCAGGAACAGTGCAGTCAGCAGGAGCAGGGAGGTGATTGTCCCTTCGTACTTGGCACTGGTGAGACCACACCTCAAGTAGTGTGTTCATTTTGGGGCCCCTCACTGGAAGGAAGATATTGAGTTGCTTGAGTATATGGAGATGAGCAGCGAGGCTGGTGAAGGGAATGGAAGAGATGACTTGTGAAGATAAGCTGAGGGATCTGGGGCTGTTTAGTCAGGAGAAAAGGCTGAGGAAAGACCTCATTGCTCTCTACAACTGCCTGAAAGGAGGTTGTAGTGAGGTGGGTATTAGCCTCTTTTCTCAAATAATAAGAGATTAGATGTGAGGAAATGGTCTCATTGTGCCAGGGATGGCTTAGATTAGATGTTAGTAAAAGTTTATTCACAGAGAGATGGTCAAGCATTGCAGTGGGCTGCCTAGGGAAGTAGTGGAGTCCTGATGTCTGAAGACATGGAAGAGTTGCATGGATGTGATGCTAAAGGACATGGTTAAGTGCTGGGTCTCGGTAGGTCAGGCTGATGGTTGGATGTTGGACTTCGTGATCTTGAAGGTCTTTTCCAACCTCAAAGATGTTATGATTCTCTGGTTTTGCAGATACAAGAGGGAAGGCAGGCACTAGGGAGGCAACAGAGGGGAGTGGTGAAAGTGAAAAAGCAGTGCCAGGCTGGCAGGGAGACATCTTGTGTTAGGCTTGTTGATATGAACTTGCTGGTATTCAATAATCATAGAATGCCCTTAGTTGGAAGGGTACACAAGGATCATTAAGTCCAACCCCTGCCTTCCCCAGAGGTCTCATCCAACCTCTATGGTTCTGAGACTGTGAGAGATGCTGCTTTAGAGCCCAGTAGTACTTAAGCCAACAAAACCCTTCTTGATAGGTTTTTATCTGTATAGTTGGAGAAGAAAGCAAATGGGGAAACTTTCAGGCATTCAGGTCTTTCTCTGGGCCTGAAACAGAAGTTGTCGCATCCAAAAAGCTCCTTTTTCCTGTTTAGTGAAGGAACATTTAGCAGATGATCATTTCCAGGTGCCCATACCCTAGCAGCCTGGATCAGGATGTCTTTTCTTAGGGAGAAGGTTCGTGGTGGGGGCTAATAATGTGCCTTGCTATTTCGTATTAGCACCAGACTTAGGCCACTGATGTCTCCTGTTGTATTCAGTAGCAGGAATGAAGGCTTGGTGCCTGCACAAGATGTGGCCCCAGGCACACTAGGTTGCTTCTGCCTTGCCCCTGAGATGTGCTTCAAGGTCCACTGGAGTTGTTGAATTAGCCACGTCAGTGGCCTTTGGGTTAGATCCTGGGGAGCATGGGCAGTTGTGCATGGTTTTATTTGGAAATCCAGGCCTTGCACTTCTCCCTGATTAGAGAAGCGAAACCTTCAGATATTTGAGGCAGACTCTTGATACATAGGTTGGAATTCATTTTCCAGCAAAATGGTTTCCAATTTCACTTGAAATAGTCTCTCTGTGAATGTTTCCTCTGGCAAAATTCTCTTTTTTGTCGCTTTGTGGAGTACAAATGCACAACAGGCACAAAGCACACAGCTCCAACTCCCTGCAAAGCAGAGGTGTCAGCTGGTGGGGAACAGCCGTTGCTCTCTGCTTTTCACTTATTGCTCACTGATGAATGCCACTGCAGGGTCCAACTCACCTTCAAGCCACCACCAGTGGCAAAAAGGGCGAAGGGTGCATTCTTAAAAGGAGGGGATGTAGAAATAAATGAATAAATACGACGTTATACCTACACTGTAGCTCTGAGGCATGTTTTGCAGGCCTGATAACACAGCAAGTACAACGAAGTCACAGAAATCTGCATAAAGCATTTCTCCTCAGAGCGGCACACATTAATGAAATTCCCAGAGATTTATTAAGCCAGCCCAGTTTATTAAAAAAAAAAATAATAATAAAATAAAAAACAAAACAAAAAAAGCCACCACCAAAAAAAACAATTAAAGATTAACAGTCCTGCAATTTCCCTGTGTTTCTTACATACCTGATTGTTAAAACACAGTAAATGTTCTTAATCATTCATCACTCTGACATGGAGTAATTGTTTGTTATTACTGTTTGGATTACAGAGTACCTAGAAGCTCTAGTCAGGGATCAAAGTCTTATTGTATGAGGCACAGCACACACATAATAAATAGCAGCCTGCAGCCCCAAATAGACTGCAGGATGGGCTTGCTGTACTATATCACTTTCAGTATGTTTCTCCCAGCAAACTCTCTTCTTTCTCCCTGGCAGTCTGGTTATTCAGTATGAAACCCATCTTCTTGACTTGCGTGATGCTGCAATGCTCTCTGTTGCACAGTTAATAGGAATATCCTCTGTGCTTTGGCAGGAGTATGGAAAGGGAGGAGAGAAGGGGAAAGTAATTCTTTGTTTCAGGAATTCAATCCATCACAGCCTGCAGTATTTTCTCCCCGGTACCTTTCTCTGTCACTCACTGGAATATATTGGGTCGAGTACATTACGATTTGATTCTCCTGCTAATGGCAACTGAGGCCTGCAACGAGCACAGTAACTGGAATAAAGGCTGCAGGAGAGAAATAGCTTATTCTCCCTCTCAGTACATCACACACATAACTATACAGAGTTTTCTCTTGGATGCAGTAAATGAGGAGATCAATTCAGAACTGCCTTATGGTCTCATCCCACATTAAGGACTGAAACCTGACAGCACAGACAGATCTCAGGACCAGTTGGTATCTAAGTGCAGTATCTCAGCTTTCTTGCTTCAGGGAAGAAACTTTTGGTTCAAACCCCTTTTGGTCCACTCTGGCAGGTTTGCCCTTGATTTGTCCCTTGGAAGAGCTATGATGGAGCTGCCTCTTCATTTCCGCTGGAGAGTCAGGAGAACTGCTTTGTTGAGTTCTGCTCCATATTCATTCCCTTTCTGCATCTCTGTGTGGCTTTACCAGCATTAGAGTAGCTAGCAGAAATAAGACAAGTGGGAGAAACAAGGCCTTCTCCTCAGGGTGGGCTGTGAGGAATAGATTGGCTCCTCACCCAACTCTTGCTCCATCTTCAGCCCTCTTTTATATTAGTGTTTTGTATTTTGACCCTGTTTCTGTCCTGGTTTCTGACTTACCCATGTGCTTGACTGTGACTTTAATAGGCTTTAGTCCTCCCCATTCTCCTCCACAGAGAGGAAGTGGGTGTTCGTAAATGCAGTGGTTAGGTTGGAGATGTAGTGTGGATTAAGTGTAGTGGATTAATGAAACTCAACTGCTGTGAGTTTCCTTAATCCACTACATAATATAGGTAACCAAGAAGGAGAATTAGTTGAAATGTCAATGAAAAGCATCAGGAGTGTTTTCTAGGGAACATACGCTGTTCTCTGTAGTGGAATCCTGTTCTCTTTACATGCAATAAGCCCTAGTTAAATGGCTTATCTATCGTGCTGAGCCCTCGTTAAATGGCTTATCTATTTATTTAAGGTATTTAATTAATAACTCGGATACAGTACCAGTCATCATTGTTCTTTGCTGATAGAGCAGAGCCAAGAGAGCAGATCTGTGTTATCAAAGCATGCTGTGCAGCTCTAAGAAGTGCCTTTTGACCTGAAAAAATTGCTCATAGTTGGAGCTTCTCCAAAGCTGCTCTTGCATGTAACATGCAGGAAAGGCGTTTCAGTAATGAGCTGGCATGGGAACTGGCATGTCAGCCAGGTGTGTGGCAACAGGCTGGAAAATAAGAGTGAACACACAAACCTTTGCTTTTCAAAGCCCTCAGTTAAAAAAACAACAACAACCACCACCACCAACAACAACAAAAACCCCACCTGTTTATTTTGCTGGAGGAGCCCACTTCTCTGAAGCTTTCTTGCCTCTTCCTTTTGAATTTCAGATATTTCAGATAAGGGGTGAAATTCTCCATTGTTTTGATCTGAAGTAACACTACTGAGCAGAGGGGAAATTCAGCAAAGAAATTCTTTACTCGGAGGCTGGTGAGGCCCTGGCACTGCTGCCCAGAGCTGTGGGTGCCCCATCCCTGGAGGTGCCCAAAGCCAGGTTGGATGGGCCCTGGGCAGCCTGAGCTGCTGGGGGACAGCCCTGCCTACAGCAGGGGTTGGAGCTGGGTGGGCTTTAGGGTCCCTTCCAACCCAAATCATCCTGTGATTCTATGAAGAATAAACAGAGCTGCCTTCTTTGTGGGTGGGATCTTGGTTTGTATTTAGTATCAGATGAGTAAGCTCAGAGATATCCTTATGATTCTGTAGCCAGATGAGAAAGTGTGACTATACCCAGGCCGATAATGTTTATTTGTCTATTTTTATGACTGCCCAACCCTATGATGCTGAAAGTCATCATGTTGTTAAGTCATGAGGTGGTTCTTTTCATAGACAAGACTGTTTTGAAGGCTCAATTGGTCTTTACTGAGAGCAGGTCCAGAGCATGCACTCCTTCATTCACAGAAGGCTGTAGTAGCAGCAGAACAAGGAAACGACTGTACATCTGACTTCCAGACACATTGTGGTTTTAATTCCAGGGTTGACAGTATAAAGGTTTCCCCCACTTAGCTTCAGATCCCCCCTTTCTCCTGCTCTGGTTTGGATACTAAGCACAGTGTCAGGTTTGGGTTGTTTGCTGAAGAACGTGGGATACAGGGACAGCTATCTGTCTCTTCTCAAATTGCAGACTTCTCTATCTCCAGGCATGGGATTTCTTGTGGGAGCATGGTAAATAGCAAGTTGCCTACCTAGAATACAGACAGCACGTCCTTGTTGACATGTGACAAATGGCAAGGTGTCAAGTAAGAAGGAGCTCTGCTGTGCAATATGTCTCTCTCATCAGAAAAAACTCAAGGCAAAGACTGAACCACAAATGCCTCTAGTAAGCTATATGCGAATGTTCTGCAGACCAAGGATTCTTCATCAGAGCACAGCAGGTAAGTTCCACGTTTTTGTTTTTCAGAAACTATTGTAGTCAGTTCACACCACGACAAAAACAAAGCGTGGAACACATTACCTGACACCAGCTGGGCTTTTAGAAGGGCTGGATGCCGAGGTGCCCAGCAAGGGCTAATGTGCTGCTGGAAACAACTTCATGTTGATGGCCCTCCAACAAAGGTCTGGTTCTAACAGGCTTTTACACTGCAAAATGTTGAATCTGTTGCATAATAATGATGAAGTGATGTTTTTTTTTTTCTATAAATCAAAAAAAATGAGACCATTCCAAAATCAAAATGGAGCCTAGTGGTGTTATTGAAATGTATTTTGCCTTGCTTGTAGTGAAAACTCATTGCTAGTGGCTTTTGTGTGTGACAGACTGGCATTTTTGGAAGGAAGAATAGTCCACTGGGCAATATCTAACAAATTCTAGAGCTAACATGAGAATCTGTAGCAGGCTGCCTGTATTTTGTTTCTTTGTTATTTTCATTCTTCAAGAACTCCTACTGTACTTCCCAAGTCAGTGGACGTTTCTCTTGAAAACATGGCTCCAGAGAAAGAGGTTTGTCACACCAGATCTCCCTCCCCAAGTGGCAGTGGTGCTGCGCGGATTCATTGTGTATTGGTAGACAGCTACCACATTTCACTTCAGCAGCAGTTGTACTTCATTTAAAGCAAAATGATTCATCAGTAAATATGACAAATATGGGAAAAATAATGCAGCACGTGGCTAATTTACACTAAGGGCAGCTTGTGGGTGAGGACTGGGTATAAACAGATGCAGGAGGTGATCACTGCTATTTAACTGATAATTTTACAGTCCTAAAAGCTTGTGCTTGTGAGTGGGAAGAAGTTTGAGGGCATATACCCAAAGTGAACAAGATTGTCTATAAATAATATTTTTCCTACCCTTCTAGCTAAGAGAAGCCAATTAGTGATAACACTTGAATGATACACAAAACTATGAATGAATAAAAAAAACCTGATTGATTTTCCATTAGTCCCATCATACAGAAGCAGTCGGACACCAGATCAAAGTGACTGCAACAAATGCAAAGGGTTGAGGGAAAAAGAAGTAGTTGGCCACCCTGGAAATATATCCTGCCTCCTTTTTATTTACCAGGGTGTCGATTAGGATTACCTCTGTGAAAACAAGTGTGATCTTCACAGGGGTAAAAGCAATGGAGATGGGAATTGAAGACATATGTCTGAAGTGTTGCAGAAGACAGCAGCCAAACCTTCAGCATGTAATCTGTGTGGGTGGTGTGAGGAGAGCTGCTTTCCTTAACGCTTCAAGGATTCCTTGGGCAAAGTTATTCTGTTCTTTTTTTTTCTTCTTCTTTTTCTTTTCTACAGAAAACAGCGATTCAGAGAGGCAGCAAATAACATTTTGTTAAGTGCATCCTCGTTAAGTTTGCAGATGGCACCAAGTTGGGAGGAAGCATTGATCTGCCTGTGGGTAGGGAAGCCCTACAGAGGGATGTACGTAGGCTGGATCACTGGGCTGAGGGCAATTGTATGAGCTTCAATAAGGACATGGGCTGGGTGCTTCGGTCACAACAACCCCATGCATTGGTACAGGGTTGGGGCAGAGTGGCTGGAAAGCTTCATGGAGGGTAAGGATTTAGGGGTGTTAGCTGACAGCTGGCTGAACATGAGCCAGCAATGTGCCTGGGTGAGCAAGAGGGCCAATGGCATCCTGGGTTGTATCAGAAATAGAGCAGCCAGCAGGAACAGGGAGGTGATCATCTCTCTGTACTCAGCTCTGGTGAGGCTGCACCTTCAGTGCTGTGTTCAGTTTGAGCCCCTCACTACAAGAAGGACACTGAGGACTTGGAGTGTGTGCAGAGGAGGGCAACAAAACCGTGAGGGGTCTGGAGCACAAGTGTGATGGGGAGCAGCTGAGGGAGCTGGGAATTTTCAGTCTGGAGGATGCTCAGGGGAAACTTTATCACTCTCTACAACTGCCTGAAGGGAGGATGTGGCGAGGTGGGGGTTGGCTTCTTCTCCAAGGTAACAACAATAGGATGAGTGGTAACGTCCACCAGTCCCAAGCATAAGACCTTCCTGTGTGTGTGTGTGTGTTGAGCAGCCCTGGGGTGGTAACTGTCCACGCAGAATCACTTTTGAGTTTCCAGTTTCTCTCAGCATCTTCTGCTCATGAATGGATTAAGCTGCACAGCCACCCTGAGGTGGATTAGCATCCTGCTCTGCAAGAGCAAACCTTAAGTCAGGGCAATGTTGCATCTGCCAGAATCAAACAGGGTAGCACTGGCAAAAACCCCTCCTCTCTCAACACCCAGCCCTGTGTTTTTCAGTCGAAAAGCCTGTATTTTCTTGCAGGATTACACAAACACTCAGGAGGAAAGCAACTAATCTAAAGGCTTATTGCCATGCAGTAATCTCTGTGCCTTCTGGATTTCTTCCTCTGGAGCCACGGTGAGAATGGACACATCAATACAGCCTTCTGCAGGAAAGCTGACACTTTCAAATCGGAGCCGTGCTGCAATAACTGAAACCCCCTGCCAGCTTAGTGATGGTGCTTTCTAATCAACTTTGCAATGAATATTTCTTAAATCATGTTAATCCACCATTTAAGCAGAGGTAGCGGTTCCAGACAATAAAACACCGTACCTGGAGGGGAACATACCTGCCGCTTCCCGAGAGAGGAGGCAATTAGCAGTGCAAGTGATGTCAGATGAGCTAACAACACCAGCATCTATCACCCTGAGCTCGTTTCCTGCAAGGAAGGGAATCTTCACACTCTGCTTCTGTTGCAATCAGCTTTTATTTATGTCGTGGCTGTGGAAAGCAGCTCTTAAAGGAAAAGTGAAGCTGCACTCTCAGGAGCACTTCTACTCTGATCTACATAGATGCATTTCCTGCTGGAGTACGCTGAATGCTCAGTTCTCATGTGGAAACAAGAGTCCTAAAATGAGAGTAAGCAGGATGCGGTGCCCGGCTTTTAAAATCCAAGCCTGGAGACCCACAGACCTCAATGAAACATTGATGAAGAAGCCGAATTGCCTTTTTCATGAGCGTTTTCATCTTCTCATCTTCCCAAGCTCCTGTGGACTAGCTGCTAAGGGAAATGCTGGCATCCTGGTCCAAAGAGACTGCAGTCCAAGCAGAAGGCATTTCTGGACGCGAGGCATTGTTATTTTGGGTAAGGAAGGAATGATGCACAAAATCGCTGTGCAGAGGGTGACCAGCTCCTTGAACCCTGGCTATGTTTCAGCTCATGTAGCTCAGGATGCACTTGACTTTCCTTATTGCAAGAGTGTATTGCTGGCTTACTTTTAACATGCTGTCCACCAGTACTCCAAAGGCCTTTTCTTCAAAAATGGGCTTTATAGGATGTAGGGATACACTCAGGATTGCCGCCAAGCAGTGTGTCCCAGAGGATATGATGCACGCCATTCCCACAGCTTTTGGGCTTCTTTAGATTCATTTACACCTCCCCAAAATGAAGAACATTCCCCCTTCCCGTAACATTCACACGATCATAGAATGTATGAGTTGGATCATGAGATCATGAGTCTGACTCTGGGCTCCACATGACATCACCCACAGCTCTGATAGCACATTGCTTGGCGAGCCCTGCCAACCTATGCCCAGTGTCGTTGCTGCATTTCCTGGTATGAGAAGGGAAGCGGATAATCTGGAGTTGTTAGGTATGCAAATGAATCTTGTTTTCCCGTAAGAATGGCTGCATCTGAAACAACACTAAGCCATGGGAAACTAGACTATCAACTTTTATATGTACGTAGAGATTTGTGTCTGGTAGAAGTGCATTTGTGTGTGAATACACATGATATCCTTATGAAACACTTGTGTCGTATTGTTTGGTTCTGGCCTTGAACTTGAATTCAACCTGGTTGTTTGCTAAGGGCAGGGCAAAAGCTTCCCTATAAAGGAGCACTGGGATAACAGCAGCCCATCTGTCGCTCTCTTAGATTTGGCTGAAGGGTTCCACTGCAGGCATTGCAGGTAAAAACATCACTTTGCTATTTTACTTAATATGAGATAAAGCAGGTGAAATGCAAGGAGTGGTGCTGGAAAAGCACCACAGTAACATTGAGAGGGATTCGTCTTGGGGAGACAGGATAAATTAGAATCCCTGTCCTTAATGTTGCATGGAGGGAAAGGGGGAAAAAAATAAAAAGAATTTGCCATTCTACAAAATGCCTAACAGTAAAACAGCAAGTTGTCAGAACTAATCGGATCAGGTGGGAACAGAGATCCTCGGAGGAGGAGGACTCTATAGTTACTGTGTGCTGCTGCTAAATGAGGCAGAAAAAAGGTAACTGGAAGTGTCCTTATGCTATGTAGGAAAATAAATAGCCAGAAAGAAGTTGGAGCAGAAGGTTGTATCAGATACTACAGGGAAAGCAATCTATAGGAGGGCTGTCAAAGCGCCTAGCTTTGGGCTTAAATTTTTTGGGGGGAGGTGGGGTGGTGCTTATGCTTTTTGTACACTGTATGCTGCCTGTCTGTCAGAGGGTTTGGGACACCCAAGCTCAGGTCTCTGCTCTTCCTGTTCAGTTGGCTGTCACTGAGGGCAGACTGCTGAGAACCGGCATGCTTTCAGTTGTTTTTTCTCTGAGTGCAAGGAGAGCTAATGAACCCCCACCTTCCTTCGTTATAAGGCCATTTTGGAACTGATCCCTTGCAGTTTTTAACAGTATTTCAAATACGCAAGAGACGGGGTTTACAGGAAAAGAGAGCTTGCTTTGCTGTAGCATGTATTGAATACTGTGCATGAGATTAAATTACACATTGACGTTTGAAGTGCTTGAGAGGGAAGAAGAGACGAAGGGAAGGTGGCCTTTTGGCACTTCTGGGATTCTTTGTAGTTCTTGATGCAAATACAGCAGTCTTAAAGTACAGACACCGAGCTGAACCAGCATGTATCAGAAATGCTCTGAAAAAAGTGGATGGAGAAGAGAAGGTGGATAGCTCAGTGATGAAGCTAATTGCTTATTTCCACTTCCTACTCAGTGAAAACTATCAGAAGCCACTGAAGGAAATAATATGTGTACTCTGACATAAATCTTTGTGCAAAGTGTAATTAGCTGTCAGTAGCATTTGCCACCGCTGAGTACCTGATTGTAACAGTGGCTTGACATTTTTTGTGAATGAATGCAGGAGAGTGATGAGACGGACCCTTTGCTGGTGGTTTTTAAGGTGCTTAATGCAGAAAAGAGTGGGTGCTTGGGGTTCCCGGGTTAGTTTCCTCCCTCCGTGTGTCTCATGACATGGAGCAGTCCAAGGGCCAAGCACTGCTTTGTGGCTTTGTCCCTTTGTAGCATTTCTGCCTCAGAGTTCATTAATGTAAAGCTCTCCCCAACCCGGCAGACAACATTCTGCTTTAAAAACTGATGTGATCTCTGCCGTTGCTGTTGCACCTGTGGGAGCCAAGTGAAAAGCATGTATGGCCAGGGCTGCTCTGAAAGGGATGACTGATAGGGAGCACGGTGCAAGCTGGGGAGCACTGACCTCATCAGAGATAGAGCTTGTGTCCCTGTGCACACACACACCCAGATACAGCGCTAACAAAGTGATTCTTGGAAGGCCAGAAGCAGTTAAATGTATTATTTTCTTCAATCTGGTTGCCAAATTATTCCGGATATGTTAAGCAACGTAATTAAACACACACAGACATACGCTAAAAGCTCGTGTTCTTTGTCAGAAGAGAGGGAACGCGTGTCAGCTCCAGCCTTCAAGCTCTGTTAGTTTTAATTTGAGTTTTGGAATTAGTAATCAGTTTTGCTGGAACACTGTTGCAAGAAATAGATCTTTGCATGCATGGGGCTTGGGCACAGTTTCAAATGAGTATTTGTTAAGAAGAAGCCATTCCCTTGTCATGTTATGGTACATTACATGAGATTTATTTCCATTGTATTAAAAACTGCAAGCCCAAGGGGAATGTTCTCTCGTCTTGTTGGCCAAGGGTAATTTCTGAATTCCATGATTTTTTTCTTTTTTCTTTTTTAGTGGGGCTTTTGATTAAGATAATGGAACACAAAACCTCCTTGTTTTTCTGTGCTGTAGTTACAAAACCAGATGGCCAAGGGACTTGAAGCACCAGGATGTGTGGCGGCACTAAGTGTGGAGCAAGGTGCCTGGTTCATACCTACATTGGGACTGTTTTGGGCTCAAGAAATCCAAGGCTTAGCTCTTATTGGAGCCTTCTGCACCCACTGTACAGCACCATCAGCACACCAGATCCAGAAGTCTATTTGCTTGATAGGAAAGAGCCCATTTACCTACTAAAAGAAATATTTAAAGCAATGGCATCCAGTGACTTGAAACTGAAACTCAACAGCAGGCTAGATATTAGAACAGAAGAGTTAATTAAAGGAGGAGGATGCCTCGCCCAGGGCATGTGGTAGATTTTCCAGTGCTAACTGTTAAGTCTGGCTGGTATAGAATTTCACCATGTACATGAAATGTCCACTTCTCCTATGTGTATTGCACATTGCCTTTTGAACTGTATAAATTAAAGCATTAAAAAAAGAGGGGTTCAAAAGTGCTTCAGGGCACTACTTCAGACTGGATAGCTAATTAGCTAATGGTTGTGTCTCTCTTCCTTCACAGGAAAGGGGCAAAATGTTCAACCTCAGCTCAACTCTAAGGTCGGAGCAAGGTATGCAATCAGTAGGGACATCAGGAGGCCTCCAGAACCTGAGGAAATTTAATAATCAGGACTTTGAGCACCTACGATCCCTGTGTCTGAGCCAAGGCCTGTTGTTTGAGGATGACACCTTCCCTGCTCACCCCAGCTCCATCGGTCCCAGCCTGCTCCCAAAGGATGAGCTGCTGCAAATAAAGTGGAAGAGGCCAACGGTGAGTTTTGTGACCCACGGTGTTTTGTATTACTGCTGGTGGATATGGGTGCTGATGCCTTCATCTTGGGGAAAAGAGGTCTGTGCTAAGCAGGAAAACAGAGCCCAAGGAAAGCACTGGGAATACAACACTGAAAAAAGGCATCCTTGTTGTGGGACATGTAGAAGGAAGTTGACCTATTGACAGCATCTTCTGTATGTCTAGTGTGTGAACTGCCCTTTGTGTAGACCCGGGCAGCAAGGAGTGGGATGCTGTAAACATCTGAGCAAGAAGGAAGGCTTGCAAGCAACCCATGGAGGGGACCATACAGTCTACGCATGCCCTGATTGCTTGGGTGGGAGCTGAACAACTCTTTGTTGAGGTTCTTCTGTCTTCTCCAGGCCCTTCTCCTTCTCCTGGGGCTCACCAGCTGCCCATTTCAGGCTCCTGGTCTTGCCTCTCTTTCAAAAACCTTTCTCAGTTTAAACTGCACTTATCTAAGTAGTGGTATGAAATCAGTTGAGATTTTCTTGTCTACATACTTAACACGTGTAGATTCTGACATTTGAGTATGACAAGCTCATGTGGCTCTGCCCATAGTCACAGCTTTGCAGGTGTTACAAAGCCAGAAGATCTCAGTATCTCTCTCAGTAACAGTGACATCCAGCTCTGTGGATTAGCAGTTGTGATATTAATACTGTCGCTGTGTATGTTTCTGTCTGTGAACCTTATTAGAACTAGTGCTCCCATTTGATTATGGCCTCAAGTTGCGCCAGGGCAAGTTTAGGTTGGATGTTAGGAAACACTTCTTTACAGAAAGGGTAGTTAAGTACTGGAATAGGCTCCCCAGGGAGGTGGTTGAATCGCCATCCCTGGATGTGTTTAAGAGCCGTTTGGATGTGGTGCCAGGGATATGATTTAGCAGAGGATTTTTAGAGTTAGGCTGCGGTTGGACCTGATGATCTTCAAGGTCTTTTCCAACCTGGGTAATTCTATGATTCTATGATCTGCTTCTGGACGACTCTCAAATTCTAGTGGAGATCTCTCATTTCTCTAGTCTAAGGCACTGATTCAGCAGTACCTCTTTGAAAGTTCCCTGTTCAGCTAAAATAATAATAATTCTGGAAATGCATCTGTAACAAAAATGGCATTTGGGGCCTATTACTTTCTTAGCTTCCATCTTCTGAGTCATGTAGGATTTTGTTACTTAAGTAGCAGATAGCTCTGATGCAGCAGTTGAGCAACAACACACTGACTATTTTACCTTGTACACTGTTGAGAAAATGGTCAATTATGTTCAGACCTTGAAATCTTCGTATGTGGGGGTAATGCATAAAGCAGGAAGAAAACAGGCTGATTTTCATACAGCAGGAGTCAGTGGCAACAGTCAGTACTAAATTGTTTTGACCTGAAAAGTGAGCTGATTTGGGATGGGAGTTCCTGGAGTATCTAAAAGGTACTGGGAAAAACAGTAAAATTTCAGACAATCCTTATCTTATGGGACTCACTTCTTATTTAAATCATAGAAGTTTCATTATTTGATATAGTCATTTTGCAGAAGTGCTTTCTCACATTTGACCTCTCCTCCTCTTTGCCCTTTGCAAAGTGGGTGCAGATATATCAGGAACAGGATGCTTATCCTAGTTCTACGCTTGGGTGATCACTTTGGGTGATGCTTTGTTTATTGGCACTTTATCTCTGGGAATTCCCAGTGATTTCCCGGAAATAGTATCAACATTAAAGAAATCTGAAGGCAGAAACTGAATAAACAGAACTGAGCCCTTAAAATAAGTGTTTTGGAATTAGAATCTTTGCACACAGCTAAGCTGAGCTGCAGTTCCTGCTGCATCAGTCTTGGTCTATCTGTAGCCAGAGGCGAGAAACAGACAACTTCTATTCAGACAGTAAAGCAGATGGTAGCTTGGAGTTAACCTAAAAGCTTAGCTATAATGGCATGGGCGAGGAATGCAGGAACACCTATCAAATAATAGGAAATAAAAACTGAGAAAACAAATGTAACATGGTCATGTAAGCTGCCTTAAGCAAACTATGGAAACGTGCGGTTTCCTTATATCCTGTTCAGTATTTCCCCCTTCTAAGTCTTGAAGTTCATCCCATATTTACCTCCTTTGTTTGCAGTTGCCGTTGTGTTTTAGTGCTGAACCACACAAAGGAGTTGCAGGTGCAATCTAAATGGGTTTCTGCCTCTGGTGATGGTTGTTCTCCAGCAGGGCTTTCCTCTCACGCCGGTGGGCTCTCATCTGTGCAGCCTGAGCACCTCTATCACTGTTGTGACAGAGAGCTGGGGCAGTTTTTTGAAGGCACTGAGGTATTTGCGCTGAAAAGATGCGAATGGGAACTGAGTTATCCCGCTGCGAAGCAGGAAAATGAGTTCTGGTGGTGCGAGCAAACCCCTTAAGATCAGCCTGTTTTTCACATCTAACTGTTGATAAAGCCTTCAGCCAACAAAGTCCTTTGGCCCCCGATGGATGGAAGATATATGGATGTATGCAGGAGGATTGTTAGGAGGAGCAATGGAGCTTGATTTTCACCACCCTGTCAGACAGCATTGCATCGGGCAGACCTTTGGTCCGAGACAGCACTTCTCATTCCATGTTCTGCCTTCCTCTGTTAGTCTGACCGGTTCATTTCTGTGCTGGCTATTCTGTGGAGGTTTCCTGTGGATTTAGGTGTGCAACATCAGTGTATGCCTGACTCGTCCTCAGCACAGAGCTGGGGAATTCCCTCAGCATGGGGAACAGTGGTAGCAGCTTTGCCTCTTAATCCAAAGCAACGCTGTGACAGGCACAGCAGTGATGCTGAATTAATATTTGTCTAGCTGAGAGGAGAGTTTAGCTTCCAAACAACGCCGATCTTTTTATTATTCTTCACTTCCACGACACTAATAAGCCCAAAATAAAAATATCTTCTTCAGAGTTAAAGTTACAGCAGCAGCTCAAGCTGGGTGTTTCTGAGGAAGGACTCCAAGCAAAGAAATCCCTAAGCGATTTTGCCCTTCCACTCTACATTCCCAAACCCTCACCTGGCAATCCAGTAGCACCATTAGCTGGAAGTCTTTCTGCTCTGGATTGGTTCCATTTGTTGTCTGTAGGTGAGCAGTTTTCCAGGGGAAAATGCTACAAAGTCTTCTAATAGTTTTTTGTGAAACACATTAAGCTTTGTAGAAACATTATCCAAATGCCTTTTGATAGCTGACAGCCACGGGGAATTCACCACCTCAATGGGAATCCAATTCCATGAAAACCATATGATTTGGAAGCTGGGCACAGAACCCTCTGAAAGGTGTTTGTAGCATCACTTCTCTTGGCATTTTCTTTCTTTCAGGAGCTTCTGAGACTATCAAACCCCTGTTTGATATTGGATGGAGTTAGCAGATTTGATATTATTCAAGGAGAAATAGGTAAGGTTATTCTTGTTTTGGAAAAGATTGACAGGGAGCAATAACCTGTGCTTGCTTTGTCATGTTCTGAGTTCTTGGTGGAAAGGCATGAATCATGGTAGCTGCAAGTCTGCCTGCGATTTATTGGAGATACTTAACAGGACTCCCAAATGCAGCAGCTCTAATCCCTGCTACTTTAATACGCATGCCACCCACCCTCTATATATAAGGGCAAGGTATAAATACGAGCAGGTAGAGACTTTGAAAACAAGGGTCAAATACAGTTATTGGTAAGCAGGTACAGCTCTGATATGTATTTCATCCTAACATCTCCATCTGGTCTCTATTACTGTTTCATGTCTTTTTTCTTTTCCTATGGTACTTCTGTCCATGTCCTGCAATACAAATACATACAAATATGCATCTGCATCTCATATCAGTTCCATCTTTTCCTCCCAGCTCATAACAATCTTTGTCTTTGAGAGCAGCAACCATACTGTAAGAGTTGTCTTCCTGTTTCTCATTGGAAGGTCTGAAGGTTTTCTATACCACTTTCTAAACTGCAGATCTCAACGTGACCACAAAAAGATAAGTATGAAAGTAGTCAAGGATGGCTAAGTGGTATCAGGGCTCCCATGGGGCATTGCTGGTGAATGCCAATATGCATTTCAATGTTTTTGAAGGACGGAAGGAAGACACAAGAATGCTGGCTTCTTTTAATAAGCTGCTTTTTAGATGTCTAAGTCTATTCTTCTAAGGAGGTAGTCACTGTCCACAACAGTGAATAACGTACTGAATGTACTGGATTCTTCCCTTCCTCGAGGTGACTGCTGGATGCTGGCTGCCCTGGGCGCCCTGACGATGCAGAAGCGATTTTTGGAAAATGTTTTACCAAAGGACCAAGGATTCCAGAGTGATTATGCTGGGATTTTCCATTTTCGGGTAAGTCATCTGCTGTATTTGTACTGCTCAGGCTTGGCTGGTTGGATTATTTATGGATCCGAACATCTCGACATCCTTGAGTGCTTTGGTTCTGAGAACCAACTAAGAACTCTGCAGTAAATGCCAAATTTTCTAATGGCTCCTCCTTCTCCAGGTGCTGCAATCAAACTCCAGGGAATTTGAAGCCCTTTTCTGAAAGTTATGACTTGTACCCAACTCCAGAGATACAGATACCTGTTGTTTGGATGGATCCGTGTACACAGTCTAGATGTCACTCTGGTTTCGGCTTTGATTTGGACAGTTTGTTGTGACTGTCAGTGCACTTATGGCTTTTACCTACTTGGACTCATTTTCTGTTTTCCAGTGTGCTTCAACTTTCCCTATTAGCTGGGTAGAATTTACTTGAAATTGCAAATCCTGTGAGACAGGTCGGAGGAATGGATTCAGAGAGTGGAGCAAAGTTCTGTAGTAAATCTCACTTCCTACCAACTCTGAATATCCTCTGAATCTCTCAGGTGTGAGGCAGGGAGATGTGAGTGACTGTCAGGCCCTGCTTGCTTGCATCTGAGTCAAACAAATATCTTAGGGGATTAGAAGCATTTGCCATACCATTAAGCTCTGAAAGCTAAATGGGAGGTAGAGAGAATCAGTATATTACTTGGTCCTTTTTTCAGAAGTCTGTTTTGTTATATACAGAGAGCTCTGGCAGTGGAACTTCTTTTACCCCTTGGAGCTCTCATGGAGTGGCACCAGGAAGATTATCTCATAGGCCGGATACATTTCTGTTCCTTTGCTCCTCTGAATACCAGATGTTTCTGCCTTGGCCCTTTTCCAGCACACAGAGGTGCACTCCATGAGGCAACCCAGCTGAAGAGATGCTAGATCACTTAATACGCATTAAAAAGATGCGAGCTAAATTTTCTCTCATGAGAGCTCTGAAAGGATTAGTTAGGAACAATCCTTAAATCTTAAGCAATATAAATACCTTACGGAATTTGAAAATGTTTTTCATGACATCTCATCTGCAAATCAATGCAACTGTTTCTGGCTTTCCTCAAGTAATAAACCCCTGAGAAAGCTATTCAGAATGGAAATGACTTCTCGGCAGTGTCTTCCAATTACTCCATCAAAGATATTTTACTGCCATCCACAGGCTAAGCCACCAGTCCCTCCGTTCAGTGAAAAATCTCAAGGCAAATCATATAAGCTCCAATTTTTATATTAGCGTAATGTTTTCCTTCCTGGACCTGGAGCACGTTGCCTCTCAGCAGTACGAAGGGTTGTTCCAGGCTTCCTCCACAGTGCTGGCTGCTCATCAGCAAGAATTAAGGGTGCTAAGCACTTCATAAGCAGTAGTTAAGATGAACAGCATTTTTGTCTAGAGAATACTTACAATGACGTTATTTCACCGTGAATATTTAAAGAGCTATGTAAACTGTGCAACTGGGATGACAGACTCTAAATAACCTCCAAAAACTTAAAGGACCTACCTGGATTCAGTTAGTCTTGTGTTTTTACAGGAATCCCTTTTTCTGCTACAGAAACTGATACCTCTGAGGCAGGGTCTGCCACGTGTGAGCAAGGAATAGCTCACCCTGGGAAAAGAAACAGAAATATTTATCAGGGACTACAAGGGCTTATGGCAGAGTGCATCAACTTAAAACGGGAATCTGACCTGATCTGGTCTTGTCCTTTTCTAACAGGACAGCTCACTTTGAGGATTTCATTGGCCAAAGCTGGTGAAATAAAATCATGGTGGATTAGATCTATTCCTGGCATACATCCACCAGAGTCCTTAGCATTACTGAAAATAAGAACTTGGCTTCTTATGACTGTGAATCACGCTAAGGTACATTAATCTGCTAATGACTCTGGAAATGGCTCCTTTAGGCCATCCCCACAGACCTCCTTTCCAGCCTCCTCCATTAAAAGGTTCCATCAGCTGGAAACATCTGCTCTGTCCACTATCTGCACCCTCCTCATCTATCAAAGAGATGGATAACGCCTCAAAACGATCTCTAGTCACTACACTGTCCCTCTCCACAACAGCACCTATCAGAGTCTGAGTTGAAATATGGAGAAAGGAAAATCTAGGAACTTGATCTTGACAGTGCTGCGTCACAGGGGAAAATCCAAGTGTGAGGCTCACTGGACTGTCTGCTCAATTGTTTATCAACTTGCTGCCCTCACTGTCACCCAATTATATTAGTGTATTTCCCATACTGACTCTTCCTTCTCACTGACTGCAGGACTGTTTGTTTCCAGATGATTTCCTCTGCCTTGGGAAATACAGTCATGTTGTAGCTTGGTCAACAAGTTAGACCACTAGCCTAAAGTAGTCTGGGAGAGAATTTGCACATATATCCATGCTTTAGATTAATTCCTGTGCTGCTTCAAGAGACAGTTGCTTGGCATGAATATGAGCTCTTAAAAGAGGCTCATTCTTTTCTTTCTTTTTCTTTTCCTTCAGTTCTGGCAATTTGGAGACTGGGTGGATGTAGTGATAGATGACCGTCTGCCTTTCCTAAATGGAAATTACCTGTCTGTACACCCTCGAACATCAAATGAATTCTGGCCATCCTTGCTGGAAAAAGCATATGCCAAGTAAGTCTGTTTTCCCACCCAGTGCTGAGTGCTTCATAGGGGTGGCTTCGGCCTCTGCTTTACAGAGATCACACAGGGAGAAATTCAGGCTCACAGCTGCGTGTGTTGTGCTGTGCTTTTGTAAGAAAATGGCTGTGTGCATGCACAGGGTCAATATAACCTGGAGATGTAGTCTCATGCTGAGGACCTAAATGTACTCTGTCCAGCTCTGGGATGTTAATATCTGAGAAGTAAAATGGAGAAGGTAATGGCTAGCTACACAAAGGGGCTCGGCTTCCCCTCATTATTTTAAGCAAACTTCTTCACTTCTGTGTTTCTTTATTTCTTCTGCTTATAACTGCAGACTGTGCAGGGATTACCTCTGTAACCACCGAGAGACCATGCAGATGTTGGGTGGAGACAATGAGATCAGAATGTTATCCTCTAGCATTTGTAATGCTGCCTGTTATTAAATACTCTGAAGAGAAATTCTCATGCTAGAGTGAAGTCTGAAGGGCTGGGTCTTGGCAGACGTGCCCTAGAACAAACTGTTGTGAAGTGCAAAATGGTAATGAGAGCTAATTATTTCAGCAAATCCGGTTGAGGATCAGCAAATGCTAAAGCAGCATCTGAGTAACTCAAGAATAGGATGCTTTTTTTTTTGCCCTGAGATATTTCAGAGTTGTCTCAGGAGCTGGTACCAGTTTGCTGCATAAGATTTTATTTACAAAGCAAAGCAAGCCTCTACTAAATTAAATTTGCAGGAGATGCTCTTTATGAGATTCCCACTTGAGAAGCTTCTCCCCGGTGCCCATGACTAATGCTTTTCATCCATGGAGGACAAGGACAATTCTTCAAAATACAGTTAGCCACAGACTTCATTTGATTACATACATTAAATACAGCGTGCATAGTGAGGTTTAACAGCATGATCTACCTCTTCTAAATACAATGTGTTCCAGGTTATTTGCTGCCTCTATAAAAAGCGCGTGATAAAGACAGAAGAACTGTGTTGACAACATTAAATTATCGCCCTATCACACCTTAGCAGAGCAATTTGGGAACAGTGCTGAAAACATTGTTTCTGTTTTACACTGGAAATACAGAGAAATAACCTCTATTTTCCAATTGCAAAAGGAATTCTGGTTGTTTTTGTGAAGAGCCGTGACAAAGTGTTACATAGGAATTAACAGCTCATCTTCATTCAGCTGAGACATCCATTCACACTAGTTGTGTTTGGCTCCATTCTGGTTCAGAAGAAAGAAACTTGATGCTTCAGGATGAGATTCAACTCGTCTCCCTGAAGTGTGTCTACTGGTACAAGATGCACCATACGTATTTCCCACAATCCATAATGACTCTAGACAGGTGCTCCAGGTCTGGATGAATACACTGGATGAAGTCCTCCTTCCTCGTTCATCCCAGAGGACGGATGTGTGTTTGGGCATTTATTTCAGTCATGTTGCCTTTTGTTACCTGACCTCATTACCTGGCCCTAACATCTCTGGCTCTCCCATTTTCGCTGCCTGTGTCTGTGTCCATTTCAGAATCCATCACTGTACACTGTTTAATAAAACCACAGCGTAAGGACTACTGATTTTGTTTCTATTTTCAGGCTGCTTGGCTCCTACCAGAACTTGCACGGGGGCTACATTTCCGATGCTTTAGTAGACTTCACCGGTGGAGTCCAAATGCAGTTCTCATTAAAGGACCCCCATCCTGATCTGGAGGACATACTGAAAGCTGCTAGCAAATCTGGCTGTCTGATGGGATGTAGCACCTCGGGCCGGGTGAGTCACAAGGCCAGAAGCACACCTTGGTTTGTTATGTTTGCATCAGGTTTACTCATTTGAGTGAAAAAAAAAAGGACATCCATAATCACTCTGTTTCATGGTCACAGCTTGCAGATGCCTGGTGAGATCTTGGCAGCAGCAAGTAAATGAGGTTATGCAATGCAGAATGTAAAGGCTTTTGGGTAGATGTAGATCATTTGAATGCAGATGTGGATAACAGTTGTGGATGGAGGCAAGATGCACAGCCCTCTCTGAGGGGCCTGCTTCCCATTTTGACCTTGGTAGAATCAATTAATCAGCTGTCTCTGAGCTGTGTGTGTCTCCTGGCTAATTCCACTGTGACTGAGTGCTATCTTCTTGCAGCAGGGCTGATTTTGGTCTTACAGCTTTGCAATTGATTCTAGCAAAGCCAAAATGTGTCTGTCTTCTGTAAGGGGATACTGTTATTATATCGTGATTTGCAGGCTACTGATATTAATGCTGGGAAGCCAGAAAAGATTTTGTGATGTATTAAGTACTTCTATTAAAAGGCTTGATGAGGGCTTATACAGCACGTCAAGGAAAACTTCAAGGCATGTTGCATTGCTTCTGTATTGCCTGGCTTGACAGGATAGAAAGTTTGGCTGTTGCAAACCAGTGAAGGACAAACCTCCCAGCTCAGGTGCATAACACTGGGCTGTAGTGAGATGCTGGGGTTCTCATCCTCCCTGCAGCACAATCTACGTCATACTGTAGTTGCACCAGCTCTGTACCATTAAAAATGTTCAGCTGTGGGAAGACTTGTACTTTTGTTATATTTACTGAGCTGCTCATGACTACAGTCGCATTTCGCTGGAGCTGGGACATCTGAGATACTGCTGAAATTAAAACTGAGTCTCTCTTTCTCCCATGCCAGTTCCGGGGGCCGATGGCCATTCTTTTGCAGTATGGTAGAGAGCTATGAGCTGTATTTTCACTCTTTTGCAGATGAGAAACACAGTATTAAGGAATGGGATTGTACAAGGTCATGCGTACACTGTCACAGGAGCTGTCAAGGTAAGACTGTGGAGTTGTTCCTGTGTAGTAGCCTTATACTGGTTGTCCACCACAGGGTTGTGGAAGGCAGCCATACTGCTGTTCCATTCAGAGTAATTGTAATTAACTCTTCACCATTAGGAGAGATTCCTGAAAGTATTCATATTTTGGGAGATAACAGAGGTTCTAGCACAAGGAGAAGAGGATATCAGAATCCTGTAATTTTTCCTGATGAGAAGGTTCTGACTGGCCCTCCCCAGGTTGGGTCTGGGAGGATCCCAAATCCTATATCTCACCTTACAGGAGTGACAAGGCATCCCGTGTGCTGCAGGGAAGTGTTCAGGAGGCTGCCCAGGCTGTTGGATCTTTGCATATGGGAAAGAGTGTGTCATGGCATTGTTTTTTTCCCCAGCACTGTGTGTGTAAGGAGAGCCAGAAGTGAAAACATACTTCTCCTTTCCACTTCTGCGATTTCATTTTCACTGTGCAGAGGTTTCTTCTGTCTTAAAACGGTGACAGCAAGAGGAAAGCAACAGAAACTCCAGGTAGTAGAAACCACAGTATTGTAGAAACAGACAGGTTTTGTTTATGATTACCTCTCCATGCTGACTGTCAACATTTGCACAATGCAGTCAAGGGGCCTCCTCTCCCAGAGTCTCTGCTAGAACATAGTCTTAGCCATGCAGAACTTGACACTAGACTTTCCCAGAGCTGTTGGAGTTGTGGCATGGCACCAAAGCTGTGTCAACTTTTTGCTATTTGCTTTCCTTGGGAAAGCAAGGACATCTCCATCATCACTCCTTTACAAGAAGCAAAAGGCGCTGTCTTAGATGCCATTAAACCAGGCTTCCATAGTACAGAAGATGCATGTATTATCACAGAATTATCACACAGAAGATCCTGTATTATCACTGAATATCATGTTTGTGAGAAGCTGTGGCTGAGAGCTGTTTTGTTTTGGGTTTTTTTCCTTCTGTCTTTACAGATACAATTCAAGAACCGCTGGGAACATATCATCAGAGTCTGGAATCCATGGGGCCATGGGGAGTGGAAGGGGCCCTGGAGTGATGGGTATGACCTCAAAACTTCCCATCTCCTAAGGCAAATCACTGTTGTATAGGCTTATTTTAAAAGTACCTCTACCTCACACCCATTATAATGAAGCAGACACAATCCAGCTGAGAGAAAACTCATGAAGCATTGCTTCCATATGTACTCATCACTAAGCCAGCTCAGGTCTACCTTTTTGTTGATGTGTGCATTTTTCCCAGTGGGTAAGCTGCATAGATTGAGTTATTGATTATGTTTATCTTGCATTCAACAGAAAGTACAATCATTGCTTAATTATAAACATGCTGCTTAGAAACAACACATCCGACTGGCTAATGTGCCTTCTGCACATTGATGTGATATCAGCACTTGGAAGCATCAGGGGCAAGGGGCAGAGGCGGGATTTCCCATCCTAGGATGGAGTCCCCTAAGCACAGCAAAGGTGCCCTATTTGCTGGTCTTGGTTATGAGAATATTAACACAGTTCTGTTCCCACATGCAGTTTCCTTACCCCTCTTGATCCCTCTCAACTTGCTGGGCTGGGTAGTGGAATAGACTGGCTGGAAAGAAACTTGTACATCTCACAGCTGTTTGTTCCTATTTGCAGCTCTCCAGAATGGGACTATGTTGAGCCTGAAATTAAGGAAGAGCTCTACAGAAAGAAAAATGATGGAGAATTCTGGTATTTCCCAATCCATTCTTTTGTCTATTAGGCTTTCACTTCGGGTTTGTTATAAAAGAAGGGTCATTGGGGCGTTTGTTTTCTGTGCTCTTAGTGATGGTTCAAAGCACTCCTTTGTTAGTTGTGAGCAAACAGCAAGTGGTTGTAATGCTATCAGAGAAAACAAGGCTTGGAGAAGTGAAACTGTCCAATACAACGCAACAAGCTGATGGGAAGAAAAAGAAGTAGTAGTAGTGGAAATCCAGCTTGGTGAGACCTAGTGATTTTGTCACTCTCTCCAAGTTACCAGCTTAAACTTCAGACTGCTCAGAGGAATAAGTAGCTGAGGTCTTAGGGCTTGTGCACCTGACTGCTCTGCAGTTGCTTGTGGCTTTTCACAGCCTCTGGTGACTCTCAGATCCAATTAGCCATGGGTTAGCCATTCTCTATACAAGCTCTTATTCCTCAGAAAGTGCATGCTTGCCCTGTGAGGCTCTGAGGAAGACAAAAGCAAGCTGGTCTGGGATGAACACTGTAGGCTTGTGCAAAGTATGGAGGGCAAGACATGACACCACAGTGGGATAGTACAAGGCACTATGGCAGGGATGTGCTGGGAATAGCAGGACTCCATCAGGGCACTACTGAATGTGCCCTTTAATTCCACTGGGGCTCCACATGCATTTAGGGCAGCCCAAATGCCCTAAGATCTAACTTCTCTTGCAAAGTGTCAGCCAGCTTGTCTGCACCCTCTACCACTGCTCTGTAACCCTGTTTAGAAGACACTGAAGGGCTGAACAGGAATATCCAGCTGGTGTCTCAGACTGAAAGGTGCAGCTTTCTCCTTTGCAGGATGTCCTATGAAAGCTTTCGGGAGCAGTTTTCCTGGCTGTGTGTATGTAACTGCACCCCAACTTTTCTGGACTTCAGAGATCAGCCCCGCACAGGATGGTCTGTGGACAGACACATCAACCTGTTCGCTACTGGCAGGAACAACTGGTTCTCTGGTAACAAATGCAATCACCCAGTCCTCCCCTCTTCTACACCAGTGCTTACACTGAAACATTCACTATGAGCGCCAGTTAGCAGAAATATTGATTGGTAGTTGTTAATGCCTGCTCTTTCTCATTACAGCACCTATCAGCTAAGAGAAACAGATAGAAAGAAAGCAGCAGCACTGGCTGTTGAATTGGTGGGGGGGTGGGGGGGGAGGGAAAGAGGGCTGGTGATTTAGAGATTGTAGGCTGCCTAAATCAGAATGTGCTTGTCTATGTTCTTAGAGCCTGTTGAAGTAGGTGCTACAGGGGACCTCATCAGAAAGTCTGGTCTGGCATATATGTTACTGGTCCCCTAGAGAAAGAGGTCTGGAATTAAATGGATATGAGATGAAAGGATTGTGCTACAAAGCTCAGTGTTCAAAGGTAAAAAGTCCTTTGACCAGATAAGACCATGGAGTGCCTGAAACACTGCAAAACCCTCTGATCAAAAGAGGTGAACCTCCTCTTATGCTTAGTGCTAGTGCGGCCTTGCTTTGAATGCTGTGTGTAGTTCTGGGTTTCACAATACGGAAAGGATGTTAAGGTCCTTGAAAGAGCCCTTAGGAAGGCAGCAAAGCTGGTAACAGGGCCAGAAGGCATGTCCTGAGAGGAGAGGCTGAGGACTGGTCTGGAGAAGCTTGCAAGGCCACTCAAATACATGGCTTCAAGTCTAGGCTGACTTAAGTAGGTGCTGACGTTTCAGACCTTTTCCTCCAGTTTCACTTCTTGTCAGGGATGCTTCTTGTTAATTGAATCTTTGGCCTTTTTGTACTGGTCCTCAGCACTGTCTTCTGCATCACAAGCATTAATAGGTAGGAACGGGATGATATCTTCGGATCATTTTGTGTTTATCACTGATGTTCTTATGTAATCTCCTAGTCATAGTACTTCTCAGCTCAGCCATCAGGTCAGCCAGAGGACTGAAAATCACTGCTTTCCTGCTTGGGGAAAGTGTGCCATGCAGGTGAAACAGAGGTGGGCGGGTGACAAATCTGCCTGACATTTATGACTTTGCCAGAGATTTCCAAAATGATTTATGGGCAATTAGTTCAACTCCAGATTCCTCAGCTCCTGCTAATAAGGTAAGGACTGCAGTGCGTTGTTGCATCAAAAGCATTTTGGAGAAGTAATTACCTCTTCTGAGTCTTTATAAGCAAGATCTAACACAAGAGGCTACTACGGGTATATCTGAGTGGCTATTACTAATCTAATAACACTTCCTCAGCAGGTGCAGTGTCAAAGAACCCTCAATATTTCTTCAAAGTGACAAATTATGACCCCAAATCCTACAACGTGGTCATTTCACTCATACAGAAAAATGCAGAGGGTATGCAGGATGCACAAAAATTGAAGATTGGCTTTTCTATCGCCATGGTAAGCACGGTTAAATATCATGCAGAAGCTGTTGTTTGCTCTGTGGCATATTATTCCTGTACATGCAAGTGAAGGATTTAGTTGTCTTTTGGATGGTCTTTTGGAGAGCTGTCTGTTTGGAGCAGATTTATGGATGTCTTCTATACTAAGATAGACCCAACACAAGAAAAGCATGGAGCTGTTGGAGCAGGTCCAGAGGAGGGCCACAATGATGATCAGAGGGCTGGAAAAACTCCCCTATGAGGACAGGCTGAAAGAGCTCTTCAGCCTGGAGGGAAGAAGGCTCTGGTGTGATACATTATAGTGACCTTCCAGTACCTGATGGGGGGCCCACAGAAAAGCTGGGGAGGCTTTTCTTCAGTGGCTGGAACTCACTGTACTCAAGGAAATCCTCTATGTGGTGCATCTGTCAGCCCTCAGGGTGCCATGAGACCAGCCATGCTGCTCAGCTACAGCTGCTCCTCTTGGTAAATGGGAAACCCAGTCCTTCCAGCACCCTCATCAGCTGTCTGCCAACAGTCACCAGACATGGAGATCCCTGCATACTCTAGTATGATGCATGCTCATCTTGATTAGTCACTCATTTTGATAAACATGACCTTTGGTAGGTTGTCATGGCATAGTTATAGAGACCATTGGAAAGAGTATTTTGTTTAGACAGGAAGTAGTCCAGGCAAAAGGATTGGCCTGTTCTCATTTTGTGTTTAAAACCCACTTTGCTTTTCATCTTTCTTCCCCTCCAGTTGATCCTAAGGTGTTTTCATTCTGTTTTGCTCCCAAGGATGGATGAAATTCAATGAGTGTGTCACTTCTGGCTGATGTGACCTCTGTGAGGTGTCAGCCCATGTCTCACCTCAGGCTGAAGTTGACTTTGGCTCCAAGAAGCAGGAGCTGAAGCGCAAAGTCAGAGCAGCCGATTACCAGGGCAGTAGAATTTCTATGGAACACCTTGGTAATGAAGGAAAGATGACCATAGTGCTGCTGCTCCACCTGTGTATTTCCCACTGTCTACCCTTGGTTCCTGAGAGTAGTCAGAAGTGTCATATTAGTGTACAAAGTTTAAGAGGGGGCTCTTTTCAAAAGAGTGCAATTGCTAAGATTCATGTGGTTCATTCTTCCTGCTTTTGCTGCTGTTATACATCATCAGCATTATTCGTTGTCTGGTATCATTTGAGGCACATCATGTTGTCATTGTGAAGTAAAGAGTATCATCCATTGGCAGGATGAGAGGGGAATGCAGCACAGGCAAAGATGCAAACCAGAATGGACGTAACTGGTAGCTCTTTGAAGCCTTTAATTAGGTATTGATGTGGAGAACTAATACATAGCTGTGAGGGAAGTTTAATGTTGTGTGATAGAGCTGAGCAATGCATAGAGTCTGATTCTTATCTCACACCAGTTTTGACTTCTTCGAGATATTAATCTGCCTCTGCTTTTTACCAGAAGGAGTGTAGAATGAGACACAAAAGTAAAAAAAAGGGGATTATGCCATTTATTTCTTCGCAGTGCTGCCCATTTCTATCTGCTCAATAACTGACCCATAATATTTGGCAGTCTGCATACCTCCCAGCCCACTGTAACAGCAGTCATCTTTTTTTTCCTTCCCAGAATAGCAGTTCTATGCTATTTTTCTCCCAAAGGCATGGCTCATAAATAACTCTGCCACGCTGTACAACCATTCTAAATGAAATTTATACATGCCGAAGTATTTGGGGGAATGTGTTTAGTAAGGGTTTTTTATGATGCTATCTTTACATGTCATCGTAATAATAGTTGTTGCACATTATATTAGTTTCATCTCAGCAAACATACTGGAATAACAGAAGAAAGATGAGAACGTTCTGTTTCCTTGTGACACTTGCTGGAAGGTTTGAGTTGTTATCCTTGAAGCATTGCCATCAAGGCGAGATGCTTAGTGAGCTCCCTGGGTTATGCTAGATCTCAGGAAGGTTTTAGTAAGAGCATCCTTAATGTTAATTGAAGTTCTCTTCAAAACCACTTAAATATGTTTTCTTATTTTATTTTTTTCCCCACTTCTTCCAACTTTTTGTATTACTGATTTGGGCTTGGACAGAGTCTGTCTCCTGTTCAAACTTTCCATGCCTCTGGGAAAGTTAAGGCATATTAGATGCAGTGTAGACTTGGAGAGCAGTGGGAATGTAAGGCTGCTCTGGGTACACTTACTGATTTACTTTGATTCCTGGCATGGAAGCTGAGATAACCAGCTATGTTTTTCTTCCAGAAGAACTCCAGAGTTCTGGAACAAGATTTCTCCCTCGCACGAGACGTGAGCAGCTGCTTTAGTTTGAGCCCAGGAACTTATGCTGTCATTCCTGCTACATCAGAGGGCCGAGAATTTGAGTTTGTCTTACGAATTTTCATAAGGAATCAAGCCTACAATGAGTAAGATAATGACAAGTACTCCATACAGGCCCCAGATTTGCTGTATGCCAGGATTTAACAATTTAATGTCAAGATAACTGATGTAGCAATTTGCTTGTAATGTACTCTATAAATGTGCTGGGACGACACAGCTAAGTGTTGAGTACCTTGTTAAGGGGGATCATTTGTGTACTGCCAGATGCATAGGTGGCCATTGCAGAACAGGGCAATAGCTCATCAGCAGCCATCAAGGATCCCAGCTTAGGTACAAAGAGCAGCACGAATGAGCAGTAATTGTGGAATATACCCTGCCCGCTTGCAAAGAAATCTCTCTTTAATAGAAGGACTGCAAGCTTCTTTTTCCTAGCAGGCATTATGCAGTTTTGTTTGTTGTGCCAGCTGGACCCTGCGTGGATCAGGTCCCATTCTGCTCATTGGCAAAGAAGCAAAAAGCAGTGGAAGACTTTGATCCCTTCAACTAGTCATCAAATACACAGGCTAATAGGGCTCTCCTCCATTAGAGGGCCTGGAAGGATAGGCATGGTGGAAAAATGGTATCCCAGTTCCTGCAAAGGCAGCTTCTATTGCATTTCCGTATAAATATCTGGGTGTGCTTTATTTAAAGAGCAAACCCCGGAGCTCAGCATTACCAAATAACCCTTAGGCATCAGATGTGCAATCCCTTTCCTTCAATAAGTTTAACAGTGTTGATGATTTCAGCTCTTACGTCATAGGTCCATATCTTAATAATGAGATTGTTTTCTAGGTTTTGGCCTTTAGTAAAAATGGCTCAGAACCAAATAAGGCAACTCCTTAGTCATGGAAAACAAACATGAGTAGTCTGCGCCATAGGCTAGATTTACTTTCAGTATGATGATTCATGCACAAGAACATTCATCCCTTGGATGTAGCTGTTTCCAGGAGAGCTTGTGACCCCTACCTTACTAAGCTAGGCAAGGTGAGGGCATGCCCTTCCCATGGGTCTTGCAGCACTCACAGCATTAAGAGGCTTGTTCCAGGGAGAGGGGGGCATCAGCACCATGTGATCAGAGGGCACTCCATGGTCACTGTCTGGGGAATGGTACCTCCTTGTGAGGCCTGACAAGGTTTAGGGATATCATAGTTAACTGGCTTGCCTGATTTCTCTACCAAAAGCACTTCTCCAGTGTTAAATATTAAATGCTACTAAGTGAGCCTCAGAAGGAATGATGACCCCCAGATCAATGTCACCTTTTTTGGATCTGGATGCTATTTGGTTGTGCAGGGAGGTCCGGGACCAGCACAATAGAACTGTCTGAGCTGGGGTAGGCCAGGAGGAATGAATGCTGGGCTGGAGGCTGGGCAAACAAACTGGTCGCTGCCTGCCTCCAGTCTGCAGAACAGTATTGTGGAAAGGCCCATTTTCTCCCAGAGTGATGTGACTCAACTCTTTTCTAGGAACTCAGACACTCAGCTCAACCCAATGCTGCCAATGGTAAGAGGCCTTGAAAACTCATACTGATACTGGTGGTGATAAGCAGGGGGGAAACATTTCAAAGACAATTGACTCTTGCAATGTCTGTAAAATGCGTGTGCATCCAGGGAGGAGAGAAACTGATCTAAACTCCACAGCTCAGTGTAGCCATTTTTCAAAGGAGAAAACACCCAAGAGGAGAGTTGTACATGCTCTCTCCCCAGGGGAATGGCTTCTCTTAGTGCCTGCGTCCTATAAAGAACGGGAGTTCATTGAGGTAAGGCACAAAGCAGATTTCTGCGGATTTTTCACCTAGTTATCTTCACAGACATAAAGGAAATTGCACTTCAAATCTGGGTGCACCTCAAGTTCAACCCACATTTCAGCCAGCCCAGCCCAGTCACCATCCAGTTACCATTGGACATTAGGAAAAAAAGTCTTCTCAGTGAGAGTGGTGATTCTATGGTTCTGTGATCTATTACTGGACTTCCTTACTGTGAACTGTGCATATTGTCAGACTTGGTCCAGTCCGTGCTGCTGTGTCACTGGTCATTTGCAAAACCCTGCTGCTCAGCAGGCTGTTATTTATAGCAGTGTAAACTTGGTGTGGGTCTGTGAAGCCAAGGGTGCTCCAAGAGAATGGGAAATTGAGTCCTTCCCTTGTGATTCATTTGCCAGCCTGCAATTAAGCCCCATTAGAGAGGTAGCATAAATGGTGGCTTATTATCTCTTCCCACTGACAAGCTGTCAGTTTACTCGGCTGTTGTCATTAGCCAGTGTTTTGACTTTGACAAATTATGGTACCCACGGTTTCTGATCTTATTCAGGCAGTTGGACTTCACTGGTGTGAATAAAACTGAAGGCATTAGGGCTTAAGCTCAATTTTTTTTTAAAAACATTTTAAGTTAAGGATATTTCTCCATATTGGCTCCATTGAGATCTGCAGTTGTTCAGGTACAGTCAAGCCTGCACTGGGGTAAGAGAGAAGGGAAAAGTCTACACCTCCTCTATTCTCTTGGTTCACACCCTTCCTGGTGCATCTTCACATGCCCTGAGCCAGTGGTTTCAACTGAAGGCCATCAATAAAGATCAGGCCTGGTATTTATACTCTCACATACTGACTTGCTGAATTCCACCCCAAGATGTTGGCTGTCTTCCTCAAGCTCCCTCCCAGCTGTGCTAAGTGATAACATCCAAACTATGCTTCTTCCTTCACTGCAGTAGCTTTCTTACCCCTAGTCCACTTTACTTTAGGGATGTTAAAGCTGAACTTCTCCCGTTGATTCTCTAGCCCTTTCTAAAGCATTGTTTGATCTTCAAAGTGCTGCTTCCAATTGTTTTGTAACTGAATTATTTATGTGCGCATTTCTTCTTTGATCCAGGATGTACCAAGACAGATACAGGACAGCTCCTATAAGGCGATCTTCCTCAAGTATGCAAAGCAGGTACGCTGTCTGAAGCATCTTGCTGAAAAACAATAATATATATACATAAAAAAAGGCACGCGGACTTGCAAAAAGAAAAGCAATCTCCAGTGGTTACACTGACCCACTTAGAAAAACGTTCTTGTGGAAATGTAACTTCATCCTTAAGGGGGCACCCTGAAAATGGTGTTGATTTACCTGCCCAAATCCCCCAGAAAAATACAGGAATTTAGCTGGGACAGATTGCTTATTCCCATATTTCAGAGGAGGATTGGAGGTTTTGGACTTGAATGTGTACTTTTTTTGGCTTTGGTTTCTTTATGTACAGAAAGCAATTAGAAAGCTTTGGGTATTCCCTCCTCTCATCAGCATCATTTTCCATTTGATTTTGCAGCAGCTGGAAACCAGACATCAGTGAGTGTTTGAGTAATTGATTCCTGCTTTTTCTGAGCCAAACTGTGTGCATTCACAGGAGATGCGTTTAATGGCTTAATAAACCATTATAACAAAACTGCTTGACTTAGGAGAACAAAAAATACAGATATATCACTGCCAAAAGTTTTTGCACAATGGATCCCTTGCAGTTAATAGTTGTGTCAATGCACTGAGGTGAAAATGAACAGGGGCTGCCCTGCTGAAAGCCCTGGCGGTGTTTCAGGCAGGGATGCATTCTGGTTCACTGATAGCTCAGGTGGCTCAGAGAGAAGCAGGCAGCTGCTGAGGGGCTGGTGAAGAGGACGTGGATGAAAGGAGCAAGTGCTCCCATCACCACTGAACACACTCCAGGGCAGTGCTGCCTGTGGCTGCCATGCAGACCCTCCCAGGGAAGGACAGAGAATGGCCCAGCAGCAGGTTGGGCTTTGGTGTGCTCCAATGCAAGGTCATGCATCCATCTGATAGAGATTAGAGACTTCTTAGTTGCCGTGGTGCATGAGTAAAGATACTTGGGGCAAAAGTGAGGCAGGAGTAAACTTTGCTCTCACAGACCTCTCTTTATTCTTCATTAGGGTTCAACTATTGATGCTTTGCAGTTGCAACGACTTCTTAATGACATGGTCCAGCAAGGTAAGGTTTTTGCCTCTGGTGCTTCCCTATCCTTAGTCTAGAAGATTTAGTAATATCTTTATGTATTATGTGTGTGTATATGTATATATATATACACACACATATAGCTAAATTACACTTTCCCCTCCCAGTTCAGTACTAGGACAGCCCGTGCTCCATAGACCTACACTGTCCTATCCTGACCCCTTAATTCCTCCCCCATTTCCCATGAGACCTCCTTCCTGCTCCATGCCCACCAGTCTGAGAGGGAACTCGGTGCCCAGCTGGACTGCTCCAGCAAGTATCCCAGGGAGCTGTGCCCTCACTGGCCCCTAATTTCCTCCTGCCATGCCCTAATTCTGCAGAGGCCTCGAGCTGGTGTTCAGAACTTCTCATCCTTCCTAACCTGCCCACCCCAAAAATAGCAGGAGATGGTCACACACACAGCTCAGTCCTTATTCCTTATTCCAAGAGCCTCCTGCTTCCATCAGGGGGGGTAGGTGGGTCAAGATGGTGCAGAACAGCTAGCTACCTGTGAGCACCAAATGGGAAAAGAGGTAACAGAGGTGTTCAGGATGGATCAGACTCCTTTAGTGGACTTCAGCCCTTGTTGCTGTTTGAGAGCCTTGAGCTAGATCTGGGCTTGTGTAGTTATATGAGCCTTCAGAATGGTGTCCTTTCCCATCCGGTGGTGGTCTGGATGTAGGGCTTGCTCTTGCTGATTCTGTCTTGTTTTGTCAATCCTTGCAGATGAAATGGCCAGCGTGGGAGGAGGGTTCAGCTTTGATTCATGTCGAGCCATTTTAGCTCTGATGGATGTATCCTTTCAGCAAAAGCAATAAAATTCCCCAGTGTTGCTCATCCTTGCCTTGAGTTATGGCTGAGCTGAGCATCCCAGTGTGAGAACCTTTAAGTAAACATTAGCCATATTCCTCAGTAAATAGCTGCCACAGCCTATATGCAGAACTTTGCTATGCATGCCCTGGCTCTGGGAGCATCTCTGCTGAAAGGTGAGAGTCAACCTCTGTGTTCGTACCTTCCGCTAGCAACAAATTCCTTCGCTCTCATTTTCCACTCTGTGGGGCCCAGGGCTTTGCTAAGCTTCACCCTTAGATGCAGGCCCCAGGCACAGCTTGGTGCAGCCGCAGCAGCCCCTGATGTCAGCTCTCACAGCTTGCCAGCAGATCTGTGATAAAGGAAAGCACCATCTCTGCCCAATCACAGCCATGTGTCTGAGACTGGCAGGCCATTTATCCTTCCCAACGTGCCATCCCTATTTAGATGGATCCACAGTCATGTTATTGTTAACAACACCAGAAATACATTGCTGGCCATTGTAGAACAAGACTGCTCCTTGATGAAAACATAAATCCTCCCTTGTGTGTTTTCTCCCAATTGCTGGCTCGCCATCTCTTTCCTTCCATGCCTTGGAATAACTTTGAGACGTTTTCAGATCTTTAGAAACTGACAGAAAATGAATGAAAACACCAAGCAATCCCTCTCTTCCCAGCTTTCTCCATCTTGCAAGCAAAAGAGGTTTTCCCCCCTTTCCAAAGCAACCCCTAGGCTAAGTGGGCACTGTGAATGCATGGCACGTGCAAGCAGCTGACAAAAGCACTGCTCTACTTTGATTCAAGGTGGATTTTTCATTCTCTGGGCTGCATACAGCCCACGTATAGTGTGACCTATCCTGGCCTTCAAAAATGATAGCTGCTTTTTTTCAGTCAGGTTTCACTTATGGGCTCGTGAAGCTTGTAGTGAAGTGTTTTCTTGCTTGAAGCATCTCCATGGCTTCTGAGAACAGGCATCAGGATCTGCTCTATGTGCTCTTTGCCCCTTCACTGCCTCTTCTCCCAGAGGGATCCAGCCCGAGCTGATCTCGTGGTGTCCCATGCACAAGAGCACATGTGGGCTGGAGCATGAGGTTCTGCTCCTCCTCAGCAGTTGCTGTGCTCAGGGGTTCAATGTCAGCTGCAGAGATTGCTACAGGAACCCTTGTGGTTAAAGACACCACAAAAATAGAAACCTTTTGTTGTTTGTGAGCATAGATATGAGCAGCTGCACAAATTGCCAGAAAAGGCAAATTTGACTCTGAGAATAACTGGGACCAGAAAAGATCTTGTGCTTCAAATGCAAAGCAACGAACAGAAAAGGCTGCATTTAAGGCTCCCTTTACGTGAAGGCAGCATCCTCAGCAATGAAAGCATGGCCAGGTTCAGCTCATTAGCTGCTTGTTTCTTAACTAAACGCACAGCTCGATTCAAATGGACAACTCACGCTGCAGGAGTTTGGGAGCCTCTGGCGAAGTGTCACCAAGTACATGGTATATGGGGTTGCTCTCTCTCCCCTGCCACCACCACACTCCTGGTTTTTTGTTTGGTTTGGGTTTTTTTCATCACCAAGGGGCAGGCACTGTGATATCAAAGTAGCATGGGGACAAACGTGTGATATCAAAGTAGCATGGGGACAAACGTTGCCAAGACTGCATCTTTAGTACGATAGATTTCCATCCTCTCACGGAAAGGCTGAGGACAGGACACAGTAGTGTATGAAATGCTGTGAGCAAGCAACTGGGAGTTTCCTGAAGTGGGAAAATGTGGGAAGGCCAGTTAGTCTCAGGATTTGATGTAAATCTGTGTGCTCCCCTGAGTCAGGTTCTTCTTCCTCCAGTCTTACTGCAGAAGGGGAAGATTCCTCGAAGCCTCCAACACGGACAGGCTGTGCTTTGTTTTGTCCCTCTCAAGACAGTCTGTGGCCACTTAGGACAGTGGGGTGCCAGTTCCGTGCTGGGTAGCAACGTGCTTCCCACTGACAGCACCTCAGGTTTGTTGGGAAAGATGGCATTCTGGGGCATGGGGTCTCCCGGCAGATTTAATGTATTACAGACATTGTGTTTTTTGTCAGTGGAAGTATGAGTATTCCTATGCACATAAACCAGGAAAGTGAGCAAAAAGGCTTCAACCCACCCCAAAGTGGATTTTTTTTAATGCTATAATACACTGACTGAGCCTTCTGGAAGTGGTCTGTCTTGTCGTGGTCACCCTATCTTATCTGTTGACTTCCTTGCGGTGAATTTATTAAGGAAGGAAAGCATCCTACCTAATTAGATGTAGCAATACATTTGGAGACCTGAAATCTGCCTTTCTGCTGTTTTTCAGGAGCTCTTCAGGAGGGAAGACAGAAACCGTTCTGGATTTCTTGATTTATCCGAACTGAAGAGTGCGATACAGACAGCAGGTATGTCCAGGGGTGCTGAGCAGCTCCTGTCCCTGCAGAAAAGGATGAAAAGCAGAAAGGAGTAAAGCAGTTTGGAGTGCACAGAAGCGCCAGTTCGATCCCCTCTGCTTACAATACTGCGTTGTTGCAGGGCGCTGAGACAGAAAGCTCATTTTGCACAGAAATCTGCTTTGCTGCGTGGCTCTGTGCCCACCTGCCCCCACCCACACAGTAGCATTCACCTTTCGAATCACAGCAAGGGAAACAGCAGAGATGCAGAGAAGCACAGCCTGCAGGGTCTCTCTAAGTCATAGGCAAAACACACAGCCGGGGAAAGGAGCAGGGAGCTCACACATAATCCAATTCCTGCAGTTCCTCACCGAGGCAGTGACTAAGTCTATTATGGAAAGCCACAGTGACAGGCATTTATTTAGTTTGCACTGACCTCTGTTGGCTACTCAAATGCTGGAACTTGCAGTGAGTGCGTAGTGCCCCTTTGCACAAAGAAGGTGTTATTGCTGGCTTATCTCTCCGGAGACTTTGTGCATGAAATATAACTCACAGACAGCAGACCTGCTGGTACAGCAGAGAAACTCCCATTTGTGTACCTGGATCTTGGAGTGGGTGCTGTCCCTGGGAGGAACACAGTGAAGAAGCACTGCCCATTGGAATCATCAGTTCAGAATGGATGCATAACTTTTTTGTTGCTGAGAGGGTAAGCAGAGCATTTGCTAAGCCTGAGCAGTGCAGCACTAATGTGCCAAATTTCAGTGAAAAAGCTGCCAGGCCACTTCTGCTAGAGCAGAAACTGGGAGAAGTGGCAGCCAAAATGGTGCAGCTATTGGGAAGGGATAAGCACAAACGTATTTCCATTACGTAACTATTGGACATTGTATGTGCGATTCCCACCTCCATCAGTACCATCACCCCCATCAAGCTGTAGAGAAACCATCCCCTTCTTTTCTGCCTGCTCAGCTAATTTGGCTTCGTTATGAGTTAATTTGAAACCAAAAAGTCTAGAACTGGTTGGTAAAAGGGGGAAAGGCACTTGCCACTGAGCTGGTTAAAAAAAAATGGGGGTGAGCAAATGAGACTTTGTGGAGACACAAAGAACGCATTAACATGAAGCTATCAGTGCATAACATTTTTATTTAGTAAATCAGCTTTCAAACCAAAAAAAAATATTTAAATCCTGTCTTAGGTAGCCAGCGTGTTTAGGGTAGTTTTATTTAACTTACAAAAGAATCATTCTAATAGGCAACTTCTGTTCATTCAGCTGAATACTGATTTCCATCCAAATAGACTGTGACACAAATACTGAATAACCAGCTAATAAAAAAAAAAAATAATGAAATGCACCTTTCACCATTTTCTGATATAAGAGAAAATGTAAAAATTAAGAATCCTGGGCATGCTGTACCGCATAATAGCAGTACACCCTATTCCAGCTTAGCAGGAAACGCCGGTGGTATTGTGAGTGCTACGCTCTGATTTTAGCAGTTATGCACCGTAGAAAAGAAAATCACCATTTATTAAAGAAAATAAAAGCTAAAAATGCAAAGCGAGACAACCCTAGAATCTTTAATTCTGCAGTAACAACAATTCATGTGATGAGAAGGGCTTGGATTACCCACCGCCCTGCCCCAGTTCTTGCTACCACAGCTGGGGGAAGGCATGTTGCTGTGTGGGGACCCAGAGGGCACCCATTCTGACAGAGAGGAGGGCTTATCTGTGGGAGCACGATGCCAGCAGGGCCAATCTGTCACCCCCACGTGCTGTCCTTCTGCTCTCCCCTACAGGCCTGCCTGTCAACGAGCAGATCCTGCGCCTGATGACCCTGCGCTACGGCGACGTGTACAGGAGAATGGGCTTTGCTGACTTTGTGAGCTGCATGCTGCGCCTCAAAACCATGACCTGTGAGTCCTGTAGTTTTATCACAGGGTGCCTGCAAAGCCAGGCTGGCAGCAGGAAGCAAGGGGAAAACTGCCAGATGCCATAATACAGGCTTCTGGAACTCCATGGGCCAAAAGTTTAGGCCCAGCCATCCCTTTGGGCTTAGGCTTATCCTGAGAACTCCCATGCACAAGGGCAGACTAAGTTTGCATTACAGCTTCCTCCAGGTGGCATTGCCCGTACGCCAGGAGGGAGACTGTGTTCACTCATGCCCAATGAGGAGAAATGAGGGAACTGTTCAGGTTGGAAAGATCTCTAAGATCATCTGGCCCAACCATCAGCCCATGCCTGTGACCACTCTAGCCTATATCCCTCAGTGCCACGTCTCCATGGTTCCTGAACACCTTCAGGGATGATGACTCCACCATCACCCTGGGCAGCCCATGTTCCAGTGCCTCACTTTCTGAGACAAATTTGTTCCTAACACCCAGCCTGAACATCCCCTGCTGCAACTTGAGGCCGCTATCTCTCATTCTATCACTCTTACCTAGGAGAAGAGACCAGATCCTGCCTTCCTACAACCACCTGTCAGGCAGCCGTGGAGAGCCATCAGATCTGCTCTGAGCCTCCTCTGAAATGGAAGGCTTTCTCTCTCTTTTTCCATTTCTATTCCTTTAACTGGAGAGAGATTCCCTCTGTCTTCAGCACAGTTCTCCCAAAGTTTTGGTGAGGAGAAGGCGTGAGACCCTTCTCAGTGGGAAAACAAATGCATTTCCTCTGCTGGGTCTTTGTATTGTCTGTCAAGGAAGGGAGTGACTGTAAACAAAAGTGCCTAAAATTAAAGGATATTCTGTTTTATAAAAGCATAGTTTTTACTGCTATAATTACAAGCATTTTGACTGGGAAATAGCAGTAGTTAAAGGAATCCAGCAATTGTAACCCATGTGCTAGAACACCTCTACAGCAATTTAGTTCATCTTTGGAACGAGTTGTGTTTCAGCAGCAGGTGGAGGTGGGGGGTTATTTTTCACCCATGTTTTAGCACTGATGTTTTAGGAGCCGTCAGCGGATCTGCCTGGGTGATGACACTGCCTAAAATTCCCTTTCAGCAGAACAAAGAAGCAGCTCAGATAGTCAGAGCATGTCCCGATCGTAATGCTTCCACTACAAACACACCTTTTAAACATCTTTATTTCTACGCTCACGTCACTTACTCTAGCTGGGAATTCTTATGCCTAATGCAGAACCGTAGCAATTCTTTTTTTCATCATAAAAGATGTCCTTTTAAATTTTAAGTGCCAGCATAAAGACAACTCCTTTAAATCCATTTGGACGAGAACCTTTAAAATTTTCATTGCCTCCTGCGATGAGTGTCTAAAGATGCTCTCGAGCCTTTCAGTTATTGCTTTACAGAGGGTTTAATGTGTAATGCATTCTCCAATCTTTTCAATTCACTGTAAGATTTTGAGAGGAGTGGATTCAGGAGCCAAGTGGAATGGATGTGGGAGCCAAGTGGAAAGAAAAGACGTTCCACCTTTATGGGGATGTGAATGCAGCAGTGGAGACAAATCTGTCTCACTGAATCATTACTCATCCTTTCAGGATCGCCAGAGATGAGACCCAAACCAAAAGCAACAGCTTCTTTGCAAATTCTATTTAACTGGAGGTAATGAAGCAGTAAAGGGGCACTTCTGCTCAGAGAAGGCAACTTCAGCACTGCGTTTTTTTTCCTAGAAAGACTGCTGAACATAAGCTGCCCTGAAAATACAGCGTTGCCAAGGAGCTGGGTGCGATATGGGCATTTCTTTGTTCTATGCACTTCCTTCGAAGCAGTAAAGGATGGCTGTTCTACGTTACGCTGACTTTCCTCCCTCCCTTCTTTCTGCTCTGGGTTGTATAGGTAGCTCTAGTTGCCTGTGAGCCCAGGAAGCCTTCTTGTTCTGAGGGGCTGATGAGCAGTGGGACCTTGTGCCCTGTTCCTATGCTCTCCCAGCAACCTTCCATTTCTCTAAGGCTGGGTATGTTTTGAAGCAGGCTCCTAGAGCAGTGTTTCATTCAAGCACAGGCAAGCTTAGATTTGTTTTAACTTTTCATTCCTGTTTATAACAGCGCATTTCTAAGAGAAAAGTAATCTCGAAATAAATAGGAGCTCATAATGCCGTGTTTTCGTTTCATCCAAACACTTGGGTTTGCAAACGCTGCTCCTAGACAAGCTGAAATAGAAATGAGCTTTTAGAACATCAGTGTTTGAATGAATTCAAATTTTGTGATGGCAAAGGGTTCTGTCGGAAAACTTTAAGCAACGTTAATTTCAAACCCGAGATGAATAACAGCAGCATCTGCATTTCTATTCCCTGGAAGAACCTCGTAAGGCATACTAATGACATCAAGAGAACCGTTTTCTTTGGGGCACATTGTAATCACTCACCGAAAGGGAGGACGGAAAAGGACCAACGCAAGTTTCCCTGGGGGAAGATGTTTCATTAGTCTGCTGTTCTCCATCATCCTTCAGGCAGGGGATACTACTGAAACAAATCACGGGAGGAGATGAAAGCAGTCACATGGAGCGCTCCTGTTCTTATATTTCTGCTTAATTTTGGACGTGCGGTTGAGATGCTTTCCTTGCTGTGATGCAAGGGCTGAGGCAGAGGGGGTAACCAGCACAGAAATATGACATGGCCAGACAGGACAGTGTATGTGAACGCCTGAGCGAAGCAGAGCATTCCAACACGAGGACCACAGCTCTGCTCTATGGCTTATTTTGCAGTTTGTGTTGCGTTCTTGCTTCCTGCTCCTGAAATAAGATTTTCTTTGTTCTACTCCTAGATGCATTTCAAAACTTAGCCAAAGGTGGACCGCAAGTTTTGATGACGGTGATGGAGGTAAGGGTGCTCCTTCCTTCTCTCCAGCTCCATGGCAGAACCATAGAGTTAAGTTACAGGAGGATGATGCTAAGGGTGCTGTGTCAGTGCCGTGGGTGTTGCCAGGGTTTTAGTTGGCTGAGTGTGCATGATGGAACCCAAAAGGTATTAACTGAGTGTCTCTATTCACACAGCCTTAGTGGTATGAGGACAGCTCAGTGATGGCCATCCACATCCAAAACACTCTGCCTTCCCATGAGCTCCCAGCTCTGTCATTGGTGGAAATATTACTTGTAGTGGCTTTGAGGGAATGACAAAAACAAAAACAGAATCCATGCCCTCGTTTCATACTGCCCCATCTGTTAGTTCTGAACTGCAAAACATCTTGCTTTTATGAAAGAAAGATCAGACAAGTGCTTGCTGCTGCTGTTTGTCTTACAAAGCGCAGCCTAGATAGCTAGCTGAATGGGGATATATTGAGCTTTTCATCAACCAATCTGAAGCAAAAATCCCACTGTGCTCTATAGTGATGTGCCTGAGTGCTTCATTTTATCAGTCTGGAAGCTATTTTTTTCTGACAAAACAGTGTTTAAAAGGTTTTATTAAAAGGATAACCACGTTCCTGGAGCCTGCTACCTCTTATGCTCGCAGCCATGCAGGTGCCATCCTTTCCCAGCAATTGCTCCCACTGCAGCTGCTGCAGTAATTTATCATGGAAAGTAACATATGGAAGGTGTTCCTGGGTCTGAATTGTAGTAAGAGAAAAAGACAGCTTTAAAACCCCTTAACTGTTCAGTGCAGGACAAAAGGACCACAGTGGCTGGGTCTGAAGGTACTGAGACTGAAGACTTAATGCAACATCACTATCTAAAAGTGCCTTTTCCTTTTTCCAGTGGCTGACTCTTGTCATGTACATCTGAAGAGTTGTCAGAGCTCAATGCGCTGGTGAGAAATCTTAGTACTGTACACACTGAGAAGAAAGGGGTAGGTGCCTTTACTTTGGCCATAGGGAACACGAGTGGGGGGGCTTTACAGACAGCTCACCCTGGGCTATGGTTGGATTTGAGAGGAAGAAAAAAGGTGAGAGCTGCAGTGTGAGGGTGCTGGGGGAGGGACTGCAATGGCATCTGAGGGCTGCAAAGGGAACTGGACATCAATCCGACTTCTGGCATTTTTCCTTGGGGAACTGATGGCACTACAGGTTGCTCAGACTGCCAATGGCTCAGTTAGCCACTCGCCCTCTCTCTCCACCTGAGGTGACACGTTCTCAATAGATCAATTAGTAGAACTTAGCTTTTTTGTCTGCCTCTGAGGAGTGAAATTGCTCCCTCTTATTCCTCTTGCCTAGAAGTGGCAAATTTAAAACCAACTAGAGTGTGGGAATGTGATCTTTTTGTCAGTTTGATAGCCCGTTTTTAACTGTTTTACATTATTTAGTTTATTTTTGAATGACAGACTCCAGCTTGACGCTCGCTCCCTCCATGTCAGGCCTGGAGAGAAGCATTAAGTGCCCTCAAAGTTTGTTTAAATCTTCCGGCTTTGCTAAGTTGGTTCTAGAGAAGGTCTGTACCTTTCCTACACAACTTGTCCCGTCAATAAACCACCTTAGCCATCATACTTTAGCTAATCCACTGGGATGCAGCTGTTCCCAATTGCAATGGTAAAGCCTTAGTGCCGGTTCCAAGCAGCTGGCACTGAGGAGAAAACAGAGATGAAAACTAATCTATAGAGAAAGAGCACGGTGAAGAACCAGAAGTGCCTGGCTGATGTGCTGAGGTTGGACCCAGAAAATCACTGTGCACCTTTGGGCAAAGTCACACACTTGCCTTATCTTATTATATTTTGAACCCTGTTCAAAATCTGAGCGGGGAAAAAAACAACCAAAACCAAACCCAGGATCTTCATTGGAATTCAGAGACTGCATCCACGTGAGGCTTTCTATAGACAGATTTTGTGATCATAAATAATACATAAACAGAACGTCTGGTATCTCACATCCTGTTTCTGAAGGCAGTTTGACTTTGGATGCCAGCTTCAATGTGAAATTAGAAGGGGAAATACATAATAAATCCCAGTCCCTGGGGAGACAGAGAGGTGGATTCAGACCCAAGGCTCTGTGCCTTTCACTCTTGGCTCCAGGACAGTGTCCATGCCCAGCTGCTCCCCTGCCTGGGCTGCTAATTGCAGCTGCTGTGCTCAGCTGCTGCAGGAGCTGGGCCTCACTGCTCAACACTGTGATGCTTTCATCCCTCAAGTGTGCTTGTAGTTATTTACCTGAAGGTTTGTCCTTTGCAGACTCACCTCGGACAGCACACCTTCCCTTTGTCGACAAAGCTGTATTTTGGTGCATTCATGCTGTGTAGAAAGAGGTTATTAACAACACAGAACCCACCCCTTGCACCACACGGTGCTATTAGGTAAATCTGAGACTAGAAGGATCTCACTTTGGGGATTAAGTTGCTTAAATTACTGCCTGCAAATGATATTCATAGTCTATTTAGTCTCCTTTTCTCCTTTCATGAGTCATTCATAAACCGATCAAACTTCTGCAAATAGATCATTAATCATAATTTTCACTTACCAGTTTTGAATGAAATTCTGCCCGTAGGGTGTTTGTGAGCTTTCACTTCAGCAGTTCCCCGCTTGCTTGCAAATGGTGATTGGGCAGCAACAGCACGAGCCCCTCAGAGGACAGAAACTCTTCCAACTACAGCTGGATAAATCCCGAGTACTGCAGGAGAACACATGTGGATTGTGTCACAAAAGTTCTGATGTGCAAAATAGTCTCTATGATTTCCAAGGCCTGACCTCCAGCTGCCTGTGTTCTGAGTGAGTCTCTTTACTTCTCTTTCAGGTTGCTTTTCTCCTCTTTGGTACGAGGCACCTCCAGGTCATCCCATTCAACAGCCATCCACCGGGCTCTAGAAAAAGCAAGCACTGAAGGCGTGAAGCTGGGTTTTCTTATTTGCTTATGTGTCACAGTACTTACAACTGAAAGATAGCTGTAACTTCTCGGTAACCCCCACACAAACTTCACCTCCATTCTTTTAGAACGATGGTAAAAGTGATCTGGTGTTCCATTCTACTTGTTCCTGGGGCCAGCCTGGCATTTTCCAGGTGGTGGGGATACCCCCTTTTGTAGCACCCTGAGGAAACATAGAGCCTACCCAGCTCCCTTCCCCATGGGACAAACTGTGCCACGTGAGGCTGATGCTCATCAAACAAGGAACATAGCCGTCCACTTTAGGAAATAGCATTTCCTTGTTTTATATGTCATATATTAGATTCAGTGCTATTCAGCACCAAATGCCAAGCTGCCGCAGAAACACCTCTGAACTGAAGCTGGTTGTGTGAGAAGAAAGATCACTGTGCAGATAACGATGTGTGTTCGAAAGGAATGCATTTAGGAAAGGAGATGGGGGATCTCTTTAGGGGGAACTGTTTGACCATTCAGGGGCTGAAGGCATCTCCTGAGGCACTCCCTGTGAGCATTTGTAGCTCAGGCCCCAGCCCCAGCCCTCTCTTTTAATGTCCATTTAATAGAAGCGAGTGCTAGGGAAGGCAGATGTCAGCACTCACTCATCTCTGCTGCTCGGAGGTGGAAGCATGACATTGCGGACACTTCTTCATAGATGGCAGATGTTTAATAAAGCCAAAGTTCAGAGTATGGGATAGAAGGATTCAATTTCCATTAAATCACAACAGGAAAAATCACGTCAGCATTTCTGGTGCAATTTCACTTGTTCCAGCTGGGAGGGGGGATGTGCTGTTGGGCACTGAATGGCTCAAGATGCAGTTTGTTGTCCATGCAGGCACCCCAGGATGTGCCCACAGTGCTGCTGGGCCAACAGTGGCCACATTCCCAGTGACCTGTGTTAGAAACATTCAAGAGTCACTCATAAAAGTGTCATTTTCCAGACGAATGGACTGAGGTGGTGATTCTGTGAGAGATGTTAAGCACGAACATCTGGATATTTCACTATAATAATGCGTTTTTGCCATACCACTAACCAAGAAGAGCCGCCGTTAGGCATCCGCGGCTTTCAAGACACTTTGTGGGTGAATTGGTTCTGTTGTCTTGGTGGGGGGGAACTGAGGTGTAGAAGAGTTGTTTCTTTTTCTATGTCGATAGCAGAGCAAAAAAAAGGGTAGGATTGCTGAAACCCCCTTTTAATTTTGACTGAACAACTGGAAAGCATCTAGGAAGGCCTAAGGCTCAACTGTATTGATAGGGATGGGCAAGGTTAGTGGGGATGGTGGTTGGACACTGTGATCTCATAGGTCTCTTCTAGCCTTAATGGTTCTGTGATCCACTCTCTGGAGAAACAGGCAAACTCCTTAATGTCTTCCTGGACAGAACCCCACAACCAAAGACATACAGACCTTCATCCAGTTGGAGTTTCTGGACCAAAGCACCTGAGTGAAACGTTTCCTCCCTTTCAAGGGCTGGGTTGGAGAAGAACCCTTGAGGAAAGAGCACAGCTGTAAACCCCCTGCACTCCTGTTAGGGAAGCCCTCCCGTGAGCCTAATCTCACGTCAACTTGTGATTTAAGGCGTGTGTTTTAACGACTCAATTATTAGGGAAATATCTCTCATTTAATCTCTCCATTCCTCTTCAAGACCCGTTTCTCCTGTTCTCACCTCTGGGAAGTTTAAGCACGTGCAGTTCAGCTGAGAAGGAAGGGGCTGTTTAAGGAAGGGGCTGCTTGCCCACCCCTGCTGTTGGCACAGCAGCAGAGCCTCCCGCAGTCCCAGGCACGGGCTGCAGGTGGCACGCTTGATCTGCGGACTCTTTTCGAGGCTCTCCGAAGCAGCAAAGCCGAGGCGTCTCCGTGGAGCATCCAGCAGGTGGGTCTCGAGATGCGGGGTGTGGAGAACAGCGCTGAAAAGCTTCAGCTGAGGACAAACCTCGAGGCTTCCACCATCCCTCAGGTATCATCCCTTAGGCATCTGATGAGGTGCCTTTCTCAAAACCTCTCTTCCCTTTGAGGAAAAGCATCTTTTTAATGGCTTAGACGGCAGCTTAGAAACAGCCCTAATTTGCAGCCTTGATGTGGCAGTGCTAGATTTTCCCTTTCCCTGTTTTAAATACCAGCCCATGCTCTGCCATCAGCGCAGCAAGAGTGAGGAGAGCAGCTGCTGTTGAAGCCAGCAGAGGAGGCAGCAGAGGATCTCATACTGCACTGAGCAGAGCAGTGCTGATACACAGGATGGCTGGAGGTTCCCAAAACAACAACGGCCTGGTGGTTAACAGCTGAATAATAGGAAATCATCTGTTGTTCAGGCCTGTTGGCTTCTCAGCATCAGCCAAAGAACCTTGTATGCTACCCTTGCAGACTGGATAACTGGGTGTTCAGTTTGCTGGCTTATCTGATCTGTTGGAAGAATGAGCAAAGAATTAATCAGTGTTTCAGATAAAATACATGCAGAGGTGACGCACGATTAAGACAATATGGCTCTTAGAGACAAGGCTGCAGCTTTCTGCTAGAGCTGGGGCAATCTCAGCCTGACACCCCTGGGTGAGGCGCTTGCTGTTAGTGGTGGCGTTCTGTGGGCCTCCACCAACTGGAGCTTCTCTTGAGCAAAGGATGAGTCTGGAGAGCTGAGAGGTGAAGGGGAGCTTTTGGCTGTTGCCCATGGAGAAGGGCAGCTTGGCCCAGGACAGGGTCCATGCAAACGCTCTGATCGATGACAAGGATACCAGGACTGTTCCTTCAGCAGCAGGCACTGGTCCTTCTCCAGATCCTTTGTAATTTCCATGTCTAGTGTCTGATGTCTGTTTATCTTAAATTTGCTCAAATCCTGGGTATAATTCTGCATTGCGGTAGGGGTGTGTAATTCTAGTCATTGAACTACTTCTCCCTAATTGCATTTGCCCACAGCTAACTCTCTAATCTGCCTCTCCCTAAATCCCTACCAATCCTGCTGGAATCCACTTATAGCTGCATATGCATGAAGGGATCAGATCTGCAGGACTGGGGGTGGGGCAGGGCACAGAGATGCTTGTGTCCCAGCTGTCTCGTCCCACTCCATTGCAACAGAGTGGATGTGGCATCAGCAGGAACCATCTGCTCGCTGCAACACCAGCATCACACCTACAAGGCACTCATGTTACACCTTGCTCCCCTCTTTCAGCAAAGGGAGCTGAATCACAACCTTTGTCTGTTGGGGGAACTTCCTCTCCTCCACTCACCATCATGTATTCTGTCGGAGTGTGTCCAGAGGAAGGCCACAAAAATGGTCCAAGGGATGGAACACCTCCCCTGTGAGGACAGGAGGGGATACCAAAGTTGGGTATAAGGAAGATTTTTACACTAAGAGTGGTGAGGCACTGGCACAGGTTGCCCAGAGAGGAGATCAATGCCCTGTACTCGGAGACATCCAAGGTCAGGCTGGATGGGGCTCTGAGCACCTGATGGAGCTGTAGGTGTCCCTGCTTACCACAAGGCAGTTGGACTAGATGGCCTTAAGGGTCTGTTCCAACTCAAACCATTCTGTGAAATAGGTAATAAACCCGAGAAACTTCTTGCACTCGGAAATGGAGATCACAGGTTTTTGGTGTCTTTTACATCTTCTGCTGCACGAAGAAGTTCAGATAAGGAAGCAGGATTTTGGCTTCTCGCTTGTCTCCGTTTGGCAAGCCCATGAAAAGTGATGGAGTGCGACTCCATCCTGGAGGTGTTCAAGAACCACAGGGATGTGGCACTAAGGGACACGGTCAGTGGGTGTGGTAGGGATGGATTGGTGGTTGGACGTGATGATCTTAGCGGTCCTTTCCAACCTTCATGGTTCTGTGGTTCTATGAAACAGCTCTGCAGACAAGAGCGGTGCTTCATAGGGAGCTCATTCTCACAGCTCCTCCGTGTTGCCCCTTTCTCAGTGCAGGAAGCCATCAGCAGCACCTGCGGGCTGCCAGCTCTTCCTGCTTTGTTTCAAGCACAGCTTAAAGGCTCTTCAAATGAAGTAATCTTCCTTTCTGACAGCCACAACCCAGCAGGAAAAGACACACAACAGCTCTCCTTGAATTGCACAGCTGCTGTTCTGCATTTTTGACTTTGGTACCCCGGGAATTAGAAATGTCAGTAGTTCCATTTAGTTTTTCCTATGGTAATATTAAAGTATTCCAGCTGTGGGGGTAATTTCACGTCAAAAACAAACAAACTAAAGAGTTGAATCACAGTTTTGTGATCCTGTAATCCCCCTGTAGGAAAAACCAAACCTGGTTTACACTAAAACATTCAAGGTGTTTCAAGGATAGTGTTAGAATAACTTTCATTGCGGGATCAGGCATCTCCCTGGGCAGGGGAGGAAGAGGTGTTCCAGCTGATCCAAAACTGAGGTCTGCTCAATATACATCATTTTATGTTCCTACTTCAGTCCATTTTCCTTTTCAACACCGTCCTTTTGATGCTTTTCCCTTATAACTGCTCCGGACCGTGGGGAACCGTCCACAAGTACTGCCCCTTCCTGCCCAGACATTCAGATGGGAGTGAGGTTGGAGGTGTGAGTGGGGTTGATGCAGGGTAGAAGATGACTGCTGGGACAGAAGCTGCAAAGAGATGTGAAATCTGGAGCTCTGAAGACTCTGCCTGCTCTTATCAAGGGGAATCCAGGGCGGTGAGCCTGCGGCATGGTGGGCAACAGCAAGAGTGAGGGAGCATGTTGGTTTTCCTAAAGGAAAAAGTGAGCAAGAATGACCTCAATGGAAAAATATTTTCACTCCCTCTCTTCCTGCCTTGCAGACAAATATAGGGCTCCGTGTTATGCAGAAGCAGTTTTCAAGCACGGTTGGAATGAACGACTTTGGAGGCAAATTGCTACCGCTCACTCTTGCCTTTGGTTCTGTGCTTTTATTTCCTTATTTCTTCTTGCAGCATGACACATCTCTGACAGCTGTTGCATCTCTGAGCCGTGATAGCCAACACAGCATCTGCCCTGACACTGGCCTGTCCTCAGAGCTGTGTCAGGCAGCCACCAGAGCATCACTGCACTGCAAAGGGCTGGAGCCCAGTGTGGCGCCCATCCTGAAACCTGCATGAGGTGAAATCCTCTTGGGAGCACCTGGCACGTGATACCTAGGCTGTGGTGGAGCTCAGTGTAAAGCCAGCAGCCCAGCAAAGGGCCATAGGCTTCCCTGGACCTAGATAAGAGGTAGGACCTTAGGCAGAGTCCTACCAGCAAGTGCTGCCCATTGTGGGGCAATGAAATTAACAATGGCTCTTCCAAATGTGACCAGTGGGGAAAGACAGGTTGAGCTGGGATTAAAAAAGATGACAATTGTTTGAAGAAAAGTGGAAACTGAATACTAGGAAGACCTTTCCAGCAGTAAGCAAAGGCCATACTAGGCTGCCTGGAGATCTGTCCAGCACATCTCTCTAGGAGTTGGTCAGACAATACCTGTCCACAAAGACATGTAACACGGGCCATTCTCTCTCTTGGCAGACTGACTGCTCAGTCTTACATCAGCCCAGATGCGTTTCTTGCCACGTAATTTATGCATCGGGAAGTGCAATGAGAGCCCCAGTATGAAAGGCACAAAACATTTTTGCCTGCAGTCAAAAGGCTGCAAGGACACGGAGCTGCTCAGAAAAAAATCATTTTCCTTTGTTTCCTGAACAAGCACGGTGCCAAATGCATGGGAGAGCATTCTTCTCCACCAAACCACTCATGTCTGACTTCCAGAAAATCAATCAAATGAGACAAAACTGAAGCAAACAGATCAATCTATAAACAGAGTGGCTGTCTCGGTCTTTGATGGAATAAAATAGTTAAATATAAAATGCAGCAATTGACTTCCCTGAAAAGTAACAGCGAGCACCCTCCACCAGCACTGATGTTTGCGCTCCTGCTGGGGAAGCAAACCCATTGCTCCCAGTTTTCCCGTGAATGGGCTGCAATGCAATGCAATCAGGCAGACAATGATAAGCGGTTCATCCAAGCACAATAGCCAACAGAAGAGCTGTTGTAAGCAAGGTCAGTGCTCCCACTTCTGTGGGGCTTTGATTGTTCAGCTCATCTGACAGCAGCGCCAAGGCTGTGAGCAGGACGATGTGCCACGCATCCACGTGCCCCTCTGTTCAGAGCTGAGATTTAGTTCCCAGGAAAAAGTGTGGCAATGATGGGGCATTTAAAAAACACTCATGTTTGCAAAGATTGTTCAATATTCCTCAGAATGCCCTGATTTTCATTACAAAGTCTGCGGCTCGTCCTTGCTCCTGTAGTCTGGGTTTGGCTGATGCCACCCGAGCTTGGCTAGAGTGGTGGCTCTTGGGTGCTCCAGATGTGCCACCGAAGGTCCCATGCACATTGGTGCAGCTTCAGTATTGTAACAGCTGTTACCATTGACTCAGTTTTCAGTCCATGACATTGCAACAGGAGGAAATGCTGAGCAGTCCAAATGGCACTGCTTGGTCCATACAACCACGGGACTGTATCAGTTCTGCAGGCTGAGCAGAGGCATCGCTGCAGACGCAGTTCCTCCAAGAGGAAAAAAGGTGGCCAGATGGGTTGGGATGGGACAGGAAAGAAATCATAAATGCAATTTGTTAATGCCCCTACAGAGGTAGAAGAAATTTGGAAGAAGAAATGAGAGCGATTCTCTGCTCATTACAGAGGAGAGGTGAAGGGCATGGGGCGAGAGAGCTGTGCTAGCCAGTTAGTCATCTAGGTGACACTGAAGAGGTCTTTTAAAGGCTGCTACAGCCTCTCCCAAGCACATGTCAAGGGCCAACAATGAATTTTGGTTTTGAGCACTCACAGCCTCCCACAGATTTTGTCAAAGTATTTTTCTTCTTTGAGCTAACGTATGGTTGTGCTGGAGGAGCCTGAAGCCAAACAGTGACAGATGATTTTCTGTTGCCATCAGTCATGTGGAAGAGCTGTTTGGAGGCTGCCATCGCTAAATAACACCCCACACGTTTGAGGACTGATTATATGGAGATTCAGCCTGTCTTTGGCATGATAAATGATCAATATCTCCTTTCAGATTTCTGTATCTACGTGTCCTGGAGCTGGCAATAGGAAAACTCGGTTACAGGTGTGTTTTGACTCTGAAAGCACTACATTAAAGCACCAGTGATGCCATACTGATGAAACCCGACAGCATTATTTTTTTTACTCATTTAAGTATTTACTGTGATTAGAATTTAGATTTGGGAGTTACTGGGACAATGATGGATTTTCTGATTGGGGTGAGGACTTTTTCCCCTTAATGGACACCAGTAGGTTCCCATGCTAAGCAGTCCCACTCCCAGACCAGTTAAGGTAATGCCTGCTCATGAGTGATGGCACAGGTGCCATCCCCAAGTGCCCAGTCTCATCACCTTATGTAGTACAAAAAGATATTGGCACAGGTCTGTATGCAGGAGGCCCTTATTTCCAGTTTCACCCCTCTCTGATCTGAGGTGCCTGACAGAGGAGGTCCTGGCATCCTGATGGTGGCCCTATATCTGTGATACCCTAAAGCAGATTCAATGTGATGACTGTAAACAAGGATTCAGTACTCTTCCTCTACTGCAGATGCCCCACAAAACAGCAAACCCAGCCAACTCTGCACAAGGATCAGACCTGCAGCTTCCCTATGGCACTGAGCTGTGATGCCATGAAAAGCAGACCTGCCCCAAAAGCAAGGATATTGGGCATTTGGAAAAGACTATGCAAAATCAAGAGGGAAGGTTGAGACAAAATCACTTAAGTGTGTCTTCTGGTCTCCTCGAGTCTGTATTACACAAAACAGTGACAAGACTGAACACTATCGAGCCTCTAAAAACGAGCTGTGTATCTTAGTGCCCCAAGGAGGGCGTTTGAAGGAGATAAGCTTTATCTCTTTTCCTCTGTGCACACACAGCATCACGCTGATGTCACAACATGTCCAGAAAATGAAAGAAAATAGACCAAAACAAGCCCGAATCTCGTAGGCGCATCAAAGGAGTGCAGCCAGCAGAGGAAACAAGCACACCTCTTACATCAGCCTGCATCAGGTTGCTATGCAACCGGGAAGTCAACACGTGTTGCCATGACGATGTCACTTTATCGTCATTCAGCGCACAGCTCAATGGAGGGCTGCAGTGGAGTCAATGCGCACATGCCAAGACAGCAAAACTGGCCTCAAAGGGGAGTGTGTAGGCTGGCAGTGTCCTTCCCCCTCTTGCTGCTTGGAAGGAAGGGCAGCATCTGGGGAAGCTTGCAAGGGAGAGTGAATATGAGGGCAGCAAAACCCCAAACCAACCCCATACTGCAGCACGCAGATAGGGATACTACTGATCCATCACCAGTGGTCACCAGAGCCCCAAGGAAAACAGCCACTGTGGCCAACAACCGCTTTTTAGTATCTTCTTCCACCTTTGGCTTTTGCCTCGTGGACAACTGCTCATGCAAAAAAGAAAAGAAATAGTATCAGAAAATGTCAGTCAGAAAATGTTTAGGTTGAGGAAATCTATCAATTCCAGCTGTTGCTCTGCTGGTCTGTATTTTGACAGCATACCCAGCATAACATTTGTAAATCTTTTTCCTTCCTTCTTTTTCTCCCCTAAGGTCGCTGTGCCTGCCTATGTGGTAAACACATCCCTAGAAGTAATATTAAGTGGAAAAATGCAGATCGTTTGCCAGTCTGCTCATGCTTGGAGCAGCACCCTGCATTTGGGTTCAAAAACAACCTTTACACTTCATTCAAAAACTGCTATCCAAATGCTGGCTGAATTCTAGCACAGTCTTTTTCCCTCTTCCCGCTCACTACACGTGTTGAGCCTGCAGGACGAATGACAAAACACGGTCAGTCTGCGTCCTTCATGTTCCTGTGCTGCTCTCCCAAAGCAGGTATGGGGAGCTGAAGCCAGCAGCACCACATGTACTCGTGCAGCAGAGGACCTGGACCATAGTGCACATCACATGAAAGCCCACAGCTTACAGAGGTTCCTGGCTTTGAAATATCCCGCTATGGTGGCTGCTACTGCCTGCATGAATTACTCATCTTGTTACTGTCACAGATGTTTTATATACACCAGCGTTCCTGGCATACCTATATTCCCTGTAGTGAGCTCATATGCTAATTCATCCCTGTATGGGCAAAGCCTATCAAGTTGCTAATGCAGACCAATGGCTGATAAAGAAGGAAATATTCATTTCTATTTTCCGGCAGCAGCCCCAGCAAACAGATGTAGCCAAGTGAGTCTGACATTTCAAGTAACTACTATGATCACATTACCGAGATGATATTTAATATGGACGGCCAAATCCTTCAAACAAAATCAATGTTCTTTTACTGAATAATACCCTCGCCACATCTTAATGACGGCTCCTCCAGCACGAGGCCCCTATTTTTCTGCAGTCATTTCATTCTGTGCCATCGCTGACTGCATCAGATGGCGCATAATGCTGTTTTCCTCCCTTTCAATTGGATTTTGAATTCCCATTCTCTATTTGTCAGTTGCGACATCAATTAATCAAGGGGTCCTTAGGGGAGAAACATTTTGATTACAGAGAAGGAAGGGGAATTTGTTTAAATTCTGCATCTTCCTACAGCATCCAATGTATTTTATCCAGTCTCCCCACCAAACATGGACAGGAGGACAACGAGAGACTTAGAGATCAGCCCTTTTCCACCAGAGCTATTTGCTGAACTGAACACCAATAACCCGCACCAAGCAGGCAGGGCAGGCCCATGCACAGAGCTGGGCCTTGCACAGGCAGCATCCAAGAGTCAGCAAGGCAGCACTGGAGCATGAGAAGTGGTTGCAGCAGCTGTGGGTGAGAAGAGGAAGACATTTATCATCCCAGTAGATTCACTTTCATTAGCAGCGCCTGGAGAAATTGAGTCAAGACGTGCTAAACACTTGTGCAATTAGAGAACCTGCTGTAAGCCTCTGCAGAAAGCTGGGGGGGAAATGTGCATTTCTGTATCAGCTGGTGCCTGTCTCAGGGTGAAGGATCACTCAGTGGGGCACATTTTGCATCCTGGGCATTTCTGGCAAGCTGAAATTTTGCAGCAGACGTGGCTATAGGACCAAAAGCACATTCCTGGCTCCAAAATGAGTATTGGCTGCAGCATATTTTCTCCCAGTCACCACAGCACAGCCTCGTTCCTTCCCGTGAGCAGGCTCCCATCACTTCCCATACCTTTACACGTCCTGTGGCAAATCCCTCTTTGCTTGTGCTTGGCTTTGCGCCTCAAAAATGCTGTGAAGAGCTCGTGAACCCTCCAGGTTTAACTTCACCTTTCAGCCCATGGAGTAAGGGAAAGCTTGCCAAGTGCCTTCACATTTAGAGACTCTGCAGTGAATCTGGGAGCTCAATAAGCCAGATGGGAGCAGGAGCCACCAAAACTCAAGCCCAGAACACTGAGTTCAACACTTCTGACTGCCTGGGTACTTATAGCCCAGCCTGAGTGCAGTGGTCTGGCTTTCTCTCTTGATTGAGGCTGCACTAATATCCTTCCTTGCATGACGGCCTGTGGGCCTATACCCTCCTTAGCAATATCCCTGCTTTGGGGATATGCAGGGAGGGGGGGGTGTCAGGCTTCCTCTCAGATCAATTTATCACGTGCATCTCCTTGCACACAGCCACCTGATGGATGAGAGTCTGCTGTACCCTCCCTCATGGGGTAGGCTGAAGGATTTTAAAACATAAAATAAAGGAAAGGTTATTTAAATTGTGGCCCAAACCAGGAAAATAACATCACAGAGCCCGTAATCCAGTTTCCCATCCCATTAACTCATTCTAAAAGACCTTCTTTGTTGCCAGCAGAAAATCTGGCAGTGTTCATGTGAGCCCAGCCCCTGCAGTCCTCGCTTAGAGGACAAGCTGTGGGCACGCTGGGCAGCCATCTCCATTTGGTTACCATTACTGGCTAAATGAGGATGTGTGAAGCTGTTGGGGCCACAAGTGGATGATCAAGGTCAGGTATTTGTGGCACAGGGCTTAAAAATAAAAGGCAATTGCAGCAGCTCCTGCAGGATAGGGACTCACAGCCAGGGCAGGAGAGAGGAGCTCTGGAACAGCGCAGCGATCTGCATGGAGGATGGAGGAGAGCAGAAAATGAGCATGAGGAACGCTGCCAGAACTTGCCCTCTTCCAAATAAATTACCTTGCTTAAGAAATATGCAGTGCGCAGAGCAGCTCCATAGTTAGTTTTGGATCAGTGCCTTTCCGTGGTTGCTGTGCAACAGAGCTTCATTTCCCAGGGCTGACCAGTGCATCTGTGCTGGTGGTTGGGTGGACAAGTCACAGCCAGGAGTGGCAAGGAGCTGCCCCCGGGTGCTTGGAGCAATAGTTCAGGTAGACTAGTCTAGTGCCACCAATGGGTGTCCAGGTCACTGGGGTGGGCTGGGCAGCGACCACAGGAACCCCACAGGCAGGTGCAGCTCATACAGAGTGCATATAGACATCTATGCATAGCACAAACACAATGGCAGCCTGCAACTGTGTCCTTCCATCCTGGGGAAGACCATGAGCTGCTGCACCTCCTGTCTTTTCACTCTGCTCATTGCTTCCACTGTCCCCAAGACTCTGCTTCTTCTCATAGCACGTAGCTCAGCAGTATCCCTCTTTCAGGGCTAAATTAATACTGGCTGCAGCAGTCGGGAAGCTCTACAGCTCATTTAGGTAACCTCAACCCTGACATTCGCAGAAGAGAGCTGTTCTTTGGAAACACGTAACAATAGCAATGAGAGAACACTTTCTGATGAAGCTTTTCCAAACCATAACAAAACGTGGAGGCTCCAGATGGGTCAGAGTGAGCCCTGGGCATGATTTTATTTGAATAAGAATGACTGCTCTGTGGATGCTACCGAGAGGCACATTGACCTTGGTTGTGATGGGTCACTAATTCACTGGCTTGGCACAGTTTAACCTCTCTATCATTGTGTTGCATTTCAAGTGGATTCACTGTCCGTGTGAATTGCACGTTCTCCTCTTGTGCCACTTTTAGCAAGCACACACGCTGTATGGAGCAGGATTCTGAACTAGGTGATGCTGGGGACCAAAGGCATTGCAAGGAGCACTACAGGGATGCAGAGCCAACATGATGGTCACCCAAGTGGACCATCATACATTGAGAAGACCGTGCAGCAGGACAGGCTGTGTGGCCACTCTCTCTGCCTCCAGCAGGCAGGTCTTGCATTCAGTATGAAGAAAGGCAGAATTACGATCCAGGACACAGTGATTAAGAGCTTAAAGAGATAGATGTCACATATTAGATACTGCACAAAATCAGCATAGGGCCCATAGGGACCACTGTCCAAACTAAGGTGTGTTCTCAGCTATGGTGAGGAAACATTACCAATTATAGTGGTAAAAAACAGGCAAGAGACTATCCATTATTCTCCTCCAGCTGTTCTACTTGCCTAAGATATCTCTCCTTAACCACTCCTGTTCATACACAACAGCAGAAACACCCCTCAGGCTGTCTGATCACCTTGCTGTCTCCAGCCACGTGCAGTAGGATCTCCCAGGCTAAGCTGAATCTGCGTTGACTTCCACTTTCAAGATGAAGCAGCAATAGTGGTCCTCAAAACATCTTCAGCAGACCCCTGTGTGGGTCAGGAGTCTTCTCAACATTAAACACCACAGCAGAAGTAAGAAATGAGGACCCAGCAGAGGTCCTGCTCTCTTGCAGGCAATGAGTTTCTCAGTGTAGCATCCCGATTACAGACAGTGCCAGGATGGCACTTGGTGCTACCTGACGTTGGCTCCCTGAGCTCCAGGACACGTCCTCTTAGAGCTCAGTCATATTTTTAGGTTCTTCTCCCTGATGATTCATTAGGAAAGCTAATGTTTTCCAAGTCGCTGGGCATCCAACCCTTGAGGTGGGCACTCCATGCACTTCTGATAAATATAGACCACTTCAATTACATAAAAGCCTCTAATAGGCAGCATCTTCTCTGGAGCACTTTGTCTATAAAAGAGGAGGCTCAGGGGAGACCTTATTGCCCTCTACAACTGCCTGAGTGGAGGCTGTGGCGAGGTGGGGGTCGGTTTCTTCTTCCATGTAACAGTGATAGGATGAGAGGGAATGGCCTTAAGTTGTGCCAAGGGAGGTTTAGGTTGGATGTTAGGGAAAACTTCTCTGAAAGAGTGGTCGGGCACTGGAACGGGCTGCACAGGGAGGTGGTGGAGTTACTGTCCCTGGAGATGTTCAATGATGTGTAAATGTAGTACTAAGGGACACGGTTCAGTGGGCAACATTGGTGTTAGATAGATGGTTGGATTAGACGACCTTAAAGGTCTTTACCAACCTTAGTGATGAATGTCTCCAGTGTCTCTGACCTGTTGAACCCACTTGTATTGGGCAAAGTTTTAGTTAGACATATTTTAAAGTCTGAAATTGAGGTAATCCACAGTTAGAGGCTAAGAAGCAAGAAGGCTGGGAAGTTTTGGTCTTAGGGTGGTGTTTGCCAAGTGTTGTTGGTTGTGGGTTTTTTTTTGCTGCCGACAGCTGAAATCTCTGTTCGTTGTATGAAGGCTTTTAGCAATAATGGGAAGCGAATGAATACAAATAAGACCAAGCAGGATATGGAAAGGTCTAGATTTAAAAACGGATTTGTTTCTTAATTGCACGTGAAAGCATTTGGCCAATCAGGAGACCACTGAATCACAGAATATCCCGGGTTGGAAGGAACCCATAAAGATCACTGACCCCACACAGCACCACCCAAAACCCAAACCCTATGGCTGAGATCACTGTTCCATTGCTCCCTGAGCAGAGCTCAGTGCTGCCTTCTGCTCCCTGTGAGGGCTGCAGCCACCATGAAGCCTCCCCTCAGCTCCTCTGCTCTGGGATAAGCAAACCCGGGACCTCAGCTACTCTCTATGTAGACCCTTCCCCATCTTTGTGGCCCTGCTTTGGATGCCCTCTAACAGCTTTATGTCCTTGCACTGTAACACCCAGACTGCACCCAGTGTTGGAGGTGATGCAGTACAGTGCAGGGCAGAGGGGACAGTCCCTCCCTGTTCTGGCTGCAACACTGGGCCTGGTCTGTTCATATAACCAGGGCTGCCTCATCCCAGGCTGAGAATCCAACACTGGCACTTGTTCAGTTTGAAGTCCTGTATCCAAATCAGTGATGAAAACATTCAAGAGAACTGGCCCTGAAAAGGAGCCCTGTGTGACCCCTCTAGCGAGTGGCAGCCAGCCTGATGGAACCCCATTTCTTACAGCCCTTTGGGCCCAAACCCATCAGCCAGCTGCTCACCCATCGTATCATGCCTTTGCCTACCTGCAACAACTGAATGGCAAAATGCAGAAGAGCCATTCAAGCATTCAAAATACGGAAGGAAGCACGCAATTAACAGACATGAGAAACACTTACATCAACGATGTTTTTACACAGCGATTTAGCCCTTGGCCTCTGTCTCCTTGTGGCATGTGTAGCAAGAGCCCCATGGACCAGGGAAGGCCTGCTTCATGTCAGTGGGCTTGTTTTGATGTCTCTCCTCAAGGAACATCCAGGGACCTGCTAATCATAAAACAATGAAAGCCCCGGGGGACGGAAAGACATGTTTGCACATATTGTTTAGAAAGAGGAGGAGCTGCGGCCATTAAATGCACTCAGTGCTGGCTGTTTGTTTGGCACTCCTCAACCAGGCTGGCCATGAGCTGAATAATGATGGCAGGGAGGTCTGCTGCAGCAGATTGAGGGATATTTATGACAAGGACTGTTCTGCCTATATTTGTTGTTCTTACTGTGCAAGCATACATTGTGTCCTGTTATAACTTTAATAGCTTTTATGCAACAGCTTAGAACAACTGAGCTAATTAAAGATTATTTTACCTCCCCGGCGTTCTCCTTGTCTTTACCTAACAGTCAATGATCCGACCTCTTCCAGTCACCTGTGTTCCTTGCTGGCAGCTTCATCCCTGAAAGGAGAGGGGGCACAGTCCCACAATGAAACAAAGAACTCTGCTTTTGTTCAGCCCTTTCCTGACATGCCACAGCTTGCAACCAGGCTGAGAAGAAGGAACATGTGTGCCAAAACACGAGGGCACGCCAGTGTCATGGAACTGGACCCCCTTTGACCCTCACATAGGTTCTATGTAATGTAGTGTCCCCCTGCTGACAAATGCACAGGGTCACAGGTCTGGGGTCTGCCAGAGCCTGCAGTGGGGGATGCTGAGCACTGCTCCCTCCTCCACCTCTGGGCCTGCTGAGGATTTTCCTTCTATGAAGACTCAGCAGGAAGCAGCTAATGCAAGCTCTCCTGCTCATCCACAGAGCTCACAGCCAACAGATAATAAAACCACAGGCTCCTTTCTCATTAATCCCTAATTAGGCACTCTCTCACTTACGTCGCACTTTCCGTCATTAGCTGAGGTAGAAAGCTGAGTGACTGCCTTTAACCTTCACACCTCACGCAGAGGCAGACCCGAGCCCTTGCTGTGATCATGCCTACACACTTCCTTATCTTTGCCTTTTGGGGCTCCTGGCGAAGATCCTCCTCTTTCCACATGGAAAGGTATAAAGGCGAAACCTTCCTGGGAGGTCAGCATCCATCCAGAGGAGACTGGAGAAGGCACACACACCATAGACATGCCACCATCAAGCAGAGTCTCTGTTTATTAAGCTCCTCCTGACCACACCGAGGCAGTCCCATCAAGGGCATTACCCTTGTTACTCTGTTTGGTAAAAGGGCCACAGCAACTCCTAAGAAACACAGCTCTTACCCTTCCACACCAAATTAGTTTCCAGACAATGGAGTGACAAATCACACCGAGCCTGCAAAGTCATATAAAAACGGGTCCTGTAAGTAGGCGAACCTTGCCACTCTTTGTGTCAGAAATGACACTGGTGGTAACAGGTGAGCAATTACCTGCACATCAATACCTAACATGCTTTTACAAGCCAATTCTTGAGCAATACTGGCTAAGAAGCCAAGCAAGTCTAATACTGAGCCATAGTTCCGGCCTGCCCAAAGGCTTCTGCATCACTTTATGGGAACAAACTAGCAGGGAGTGTACAGTCTTTTCAACTTCCTAGAAACAGAAGGGAAATGCCAACTCAACAGCCATAAACCACCAACCAGTAGCCGCAGGAATAACACTTGTCCCAAGGTAAGACAGCAGTGCGAGTGAAGACAGGGTTCCTTAAGGATGCACACAGAATATGTCACACAGTAAAATGAAAACAGTGAAACTGAACACATGCAATGCTTCAAGACTTTATTGTTGCTGTAGAGTAGTTGATACATGGTTAAAATACCCTAATATAATCAATGAACTTTGAAAACTAAGGCTTTCTGTAGGTTTGTAGTATCCTGGCATTTTCTTTCAAACAATGTACATATAAAATCAAGTTATAAAAACACTCATCTTTTTAAACAACAGAGATGTATGCAATGCACAGAGCTAGAAACTACATTTCGTATGATCAAGACAACACCTCACAGACCAGCTCGGGGCCCCGCAGCTTTAAACACAAGAGAAATGTCTTGGCTTGATGTTCTGTTAGCCAGATGAGTTTCAGGGCGAACACGGATGAGAGGACTTCTACTCTCAGTTTGGAGCAAAGAGAAAGAAACCCAGAGCGCAGATGAGGAAACATCTGATGGAACAAATGAAGAGTATCACTGAAGGCAAGGAAAGCAAGTCATGTTTCTCAAACAACATTGGGAAGACAGCAGAGATGGAGGCCCCATAGCAGGAGTAGTTGTGGCTGAACAACACGCTCTGTCTACCGGGACTGCCAGAGGACATAAGCCATGAGAAACTGGGCTAATCAGTAAGAAAAGCCTTGGTGCCAATATGAGGTCCACAAAAGGTAGGTGTGTTTGATTCCTGGAGTACTAGCACCTTTAATCTAACAGCAGTTGAAAACACTTCAAGTGATTTACCCAGCATGTCTTACTAAGCGGAGTCTGAATATGGAAACGGTGAATAAGAACAAAGTATTCTCCCCGAAATATGTGCATTAAAACCTTTTGAGTAAAAGCTCTTTTTGCCCAAACAGGAATAGAGCACATACAGAAGGATCTTCCTCATCACTTTAACGACTTCTTAAGCACAAATGCTGTGCTTTTTGTCTTGCATTTCTACTTGTAAACTGAGGAAGGCATCTGAAAACTCCAGCCTGCCTCAAAGTCAACATCCTCCCCCATAAGGAAGATTCCTTGCTTACCATGGGCTCTCCTACTTTATGCAGCCACTTCTAAGGCTGTTGGTGTGGCCCAGCCGTGGCTACTCCTGGTGTGAAAGCACAGCCACGGCTCAGCACAGACTCAAAGCCTTTGAGTCTCCTCTGCTTCTCTATGAATGCTGATTTTAGTTTTTCCCTTGTGGTGACTGTTATGTGGACATATGCACCAAAGCAGAGCATTAAGGGAAAAACACCAGCTAAGCAGATCTAGGCTTTTGTGTAAATGCCTTTGATATCACAAAATTACACGAAGGAACGTCGCCGTGCCACAGAAGAACTGCAACAAAACAACAGTTATCCGTCTTTAGGGACTCTGGTATAAATACGAAAAATCATTTAGAAACGTAACCCTAAATATAAACCTGCTTTTATTTATCTTTTAAGAAAAAAAGGATTAAAAAAATTAGAATAAAACCGATGGCTTCAAGTACTTTCCGCATAATAAACGGTTATTATAAGCACGGGTTAAAAAATACTTGTCACCTTGTGAGGGACAGTCGGATAGAGGCTGGTGATTCATTCAAAGAATGGCCTTTGATACGAACACATGAGACAACATGTGTAGCGTTGGAGAAGGAACAAATGTAGCTACAGTGCCGACCCAGTGCTTGAGATAGGCAGCTCCTATGTCACAGCAGAACAACTCACAGTCAGGCTGTTTTGGTTTAGCTCAATTAAGCCTCCGTGCAATTAACAACAAATGTTTAGTGAGTCCAGAAAGTTTTGCAGCAATGCATTTGACCAAGTGATCTAACATTTCTGAGGCTGAACAAGCCTAACCTGAAGTGTCTCCTAAGTGCTGGCAATGTTTGTACCTTCTACTGTGGATATTACATTCATTACAATTGCAAAGTGCATTGTCAGAGTTTAATTTGGATGTCATGATATTCAGAAACCCTTACTATCATATAAAGAAGGAAATGTGTTACAGTGGGAGCCTCCCAGGACAATACAAAACTATAAAGTAGTACAGAATAGGAGTGATGCAGTCAGGCAATGCGAGATAACTCTGCAAAAAGAGGCTGAAACTCAATTTCCCTGTGCTGCGATAGCCTGAAACCCATCTCTTCTTAACACTCATACAAAGACAACCATTGCATCGGATACATTCCAGCAGGTCTGGCTGGCTTGCACAGAAGAGGCAATCTTTGTGCATCTGGACAGCTGAAATGTCTAAAGAAGCAATGTGAAAGCAAATAAAAAAAAAAAAAAAAAAAGAAAAAAACAAAAAACAACAGCAAATAATGTCTATAATGAGACTCTTTGTAAAACCATTTACCAGCCGCTCGAGAGACAGACACATATTATTGCCTCTACTAGAAAAACAAACCAAACAATAAAACAACAAAACCCAGCTCCCCTATCCTGCAGCTCTACGTACTACAGTAGGAACACGTCTCCCACAGCTGAGAGAGACACCAGACCAGTATGAACAGTGGGAACTCACAACTTAGCTGCACAGATCTATTAAATAATCAGTTAAGACTTAACTGGAGGCAAAGCCAGCACTGTTTCTTGGACCACAACAAAACACTGTCAGGCCTAAAAATCCTTTAAGTTCTGACTGACTGCGGCAGAACAGGTTGAATAGCGGGGTAGGTTGAGTAGCGTCTGAAGAAGCTCAAGTCAAAGTATTTTGAAGTGTGTGTGACTACCTGAAATAGCAAAAAAAGAAGCGGAACGTCCTCCTCCAGCTTCCACCTACCATCAAACCACTGTTAACCATAGCAGCTCTTCAAATCCGGTGCTTTATGACAATATGATTATACAGAAGTAACACATCTGTCTTTCTTAGCCGGACAGCTGGGATTTGTACATGGACTTTCAGTGCACATCGTATTTATTAACACCCCTTTGATTGTTCAATAATCCAGCAACGTGTTTCTTAATTACAGCAGAATGCAGTCCCTAGGCTGCTTGCAAGAGCGATGTTGAAATTACATTCAGAGATAAAAACTCATTTTCACGCGCAGTGATAACTAACGGTTTTCTTTCTTCTCACAGAATTAAGTGCAAATGTCTAGCAAACAATGACAATAGTAAAAGACAATTCTCATGCAAAACTTCTTTTCTGCTCATAAAACTTGCAGTACGTCCCAAGGCCACACGTTTCGATGCCCTTCTTTACACAAGAACTACTTCGTTTTAATTTTTGTGTCATGTTTTTGTTGCCTTTTAAAATATTGATGACAAGCGAGTTCAATTAGTTCCAGCCCACCAAATATCTTTTGCTGCACAACAAAAATGACTATCATGGCTGCAAAATACCATCGTGCAAAGCTGTACAGGTACAGCAGTGCAAACGTACCCATCGGGAACACCGTCCAATACAGGAGTGAGATGCATTTGACTGCGAGGACCCTGAGCTCAGATTTACACGGGGGAATGATGCTTTGCCCCGTCTCATCAAAGCACTTTCCACCTTCATAGAAGCGTCGAAGTCTCTCCTCTTTCTCTTCCCAACGCTTCTGGCACCAAAGCTGCAACTCCTCCTTAGTAGCGGGCACTGTCTCTATGGGGTATCTCTGGACGTGAAAGTGAATCTCCTTTGGGAAGTTTCCATTCAAAAGGTGCTTCTCCGTCTGAGGAATGTTTTGGGGGTATGCCACAGTTATGTCATGGATAGCATCAAGATTGTTACCTGGAAGAAAGATTTGGGGAAAAAGATCAATACAGACCATACGACAATTAGAATGCTAATTCGCTTCAAGGCGCACCGAAAACTGCCAAGATTGTGGAAGGAATCCCACAGATGTGTTAGCTACATACAGATTGTTTTATATTCTGGAATCCAAAGGTTGAGAGGTCAGAGATTTCCCATTCGTTACCTCTTCTGAACCTGAGCAAAAACATTTGGAAACAAAACGACACTCCCTTGCACAAACTAATGTAGAATTACAACACACGGAGTAAGAGGATAAAGTCAAACCAGAAGGAGAGAAGATGCAAGCCTGATCTTGGAAGAAGAACAGAGTCTGCACAACTAATCCACTGATACACATTTCCAAAACAGTCACGTATGTTGCAAACGTATCTTGAACTCATCAAACATTACCTACTATGTACTCCTGTGAACAGAGCAAAATATTTCGTCTGAACACACAGCCCTAATTTACCATAGATCCATGAGGACATTCATGAAGAACACACCAGGTAACTACCACTAGGTTCATTAAAGTCTAGGGTGCCTGACAAAGGCTGAGGAACCTCTCTGTAGCTTGGCCAGCTTTGCAGAGCACTCCATCTAACACGGTTCTTTACATTCAACCAGCTGGTACTCTAATGGGGTGAGCTGCATCTTGCTTTGTTCCAGAGCTGGTTAACACAAAGCGCAGTACAAACAGTGGAGAAGCTGAGCTTTATGTAAACCATATACCATTATCTGTCCAGAGTTAACCATTTAAAAAGCAACTGTAGATTAGAAATTCAAAGTAATACTGATGGAAAAGCAGATCTTCATTGCCATGCCTGATCAAGCCAACACTCTCGAATAGACAGCAGTATTGCTAAAGTTGGTTTTACAACCGTATTATCTTTATACTAACCATTTTTACATGGGTGCTCTTCTAAATATCTTCTTTGCCCTCAGCCTTTGACTAGACATTCTTTTCAGATTTCATAATCTAAATTCTGCTAGTATAAAAATGATCTAAAAATAGGTGCTTGGTGCGCTGGACATTGCATAACTGTTAAGTTCTGCCAGCAGTGATTTATCCTGTGTTGCTGTTTCTATTTTGCTGGCTGTCTCAGGGCAAAATAGAATTGGAGACTAAATGCTGTCTGTAATTGCACTACATGAAGACTTTTTTTTTTCTCATAGATGATGATAATTCTTGCAAAAGCAGCCATAACCTTCTTCTCAGCTCTGTTCTCCCCGTCCTTTTGCTCTCCTTCTTCACAGCTCCAAAAATGACAGGAAAAGAACAGAGTCTTTCAATGGCCCTGTTCAAAATGATTTATCTGAAGTTCAACTCCAACTATCAATAGAGGAGAGGAAAAAAAAACCCTATGCTGTCCTTCAGGGTATTTTACAACAGTAGTGTATTTTAATGGTCTCTCTCAAGAGAGTTTTGTGTCTTGGGTTTCTAAAGAGCAACCTGGAAAAGGTTTGGTCTTCCTGAGATCCCTGTATGAAAAAAAGGCTTCTGTAAAAAGTGCTCTGGGCTACTTGAGTGTCTCACTCACCTTGCAGTCATTTGTGTCTCTGAAGCTAAACAGGCAGTTTGCCATCACTCTACAGGATGTGCAGAAGTTCTTGGGATATCAAAGCTCTACACAAACTCCCACATCATCATAAGAATTGGAACAGACTAGTACTGGATTGTTCTGATAAAAGAAGCATTTGTGTCTCCTACATCTCATTAACTCTCTGTCAAAGTATTGTTTTTAACATACTTCTTACTATAGGTGCACATTTGGTTGATCCCGCTATCTTTCCTAGCTTGAAAACTTGCTTGGAATATGTCTGGGATTTATGGATGTCCCTGGTTCAGAAATCCCCCACTGCATGTACTAGCATCGCTGGCATACAAAACACAGGTGATTTATCATCAAATTTGCTTAAGATGCAAATTTTCTGACTGTGTGCAAGTAAATAGCAGAGAATTTGTATGGTAAATGTGGTCTGCAGGCATGTGTCTTGTGGCACATGCACCTGAGCAGAGGCAGCGTAATGCAATAAACTTTGTGCACTCTAAATGGGCAAACATCCCCTACACTCACGCAGCCCATTTCTTCAGCATACAGATGTACTTCTGTCTGTGAATTCCTCTATTCCTCACCTATGAATTTGGAGCACTCTTTGACTGATAACTTTCAGCAGGACTTTGCCACATCCTAAAATGTCTACTTTACACTAAGGCTTCTAAATTAGCTATCCAGAGCAAAGCTCTAAGAGCTGCACACAAGTGGGTGAGCATTATTTTTACTGTGTTACAAACAGGGAAACCGAAGCAAATGATGATGAAGTGATTTGCTCAGTGCGTCCAACTTGAACCAGCCTCTCTTAATAGCCAGATGCAAATTTACCTACTAAACTCTATTTTATGCAAGAAGAAATTATGGTTATTTCAAAGGTAGATTTATCACATCTGAAAGCACTGAAACATCGGAAGGAAAAGACCAGAATACCAGGTCTCATATGCAAGAGCATCAGAGCCTCTCAACAGGTCCCTTGTTTGGGTCATACATATTTAAAAGCACACAAAAGGCAGACTGGAACTTTAATTTCATGACAAGGCAGGCAAGTGGAAAACTTCAATCAGTTTTCTTCAGCTGTTGAAAGAAGCATGTCCTGCCATCTGTTCCATGCAGTGAAGCTGCTGGATTCACACTACACACTTGAACAAAAGAGTGAGCTATGCTGTTTGTTCATTTCATTCTTATGTAATAATAAATCTCTAATTAGAACCACAGCCCGGTGGACAGTCACTGCCAGGGATCCCCAAAGAACCTGCCTGTCCTGGTGACAAGGACAGAGAAAATCAAATAATATTCACAATGTTGCATCTGAAATCTAATTTAACTACGAAACCTCCATTAAGACAACAATGTCAGGTAGCCAGCCCAGCCCTTCAGGACAAACACATGAGTTTCAGTGGCTTTACATTCTCATTACTTTCATTCTGCAGAGCTAAACCTATGAACAGTATTTTGTCCTACACTTTACAGAAGCGCTTCAGAAAAAGAAAGCTTACTACTGTGCTCAAGAACGATTATACAATTTATCTGTGATTATTGTTAGCAACTATAAATACAAGGTGAATGATTAATACATGTTGCAATCTCTGTGTTGGGATGACAGAATGGCACAAAAGCACTGTTATTTTTCTCTTTAAATGCTCTGTCCACCAGTCAAAGTGATTGATATTCCAGGATATGTTGATATGCAACGTTAGCTTAAGCAACCACAATGCATAGCTGGTTGCTTTGGGCACCCCACCTATGGATGGCATAGGAAGAATTTAGCAGGATCACAGCCAAGAGAAAACCAACATCAGAGAACGATACCTTCCTTAAAAAAGAAATGGAAAAGTTAAGACATAATCTCTCACCACACCAGCTTTTCCATCAGAATTTTTACTCTGTGTTACAGTGTCGGGTGTAGTAGCCCAATAGATGTGAGGGTGCCCTTATTTCCATCTTTTTTATGCAGAGACAGACATACATACAGCCTGGTCTCAGCTGACCCCAGACCCTATGCTGCTGGGATGGACTCAGCTGCGTTGGACCTTTTGGTCCTTCTAGAAGCCAGCTTGTCACCATCTGATCTTTCCAGCATCCAACTCATATCTACAGCAGCTTCAATAGCTGGATCCTGAACATCCCACAAATCTGTATAATTCCCAAACGCTCCCCTCTGCATCCCACAGTGATCCCTAAAGTCCCGCAAGGAGTGAACCCCCTTGGTCTACAAGGTGATGGGCAGGAGCCTCCCCCATTGACACGCTGTGATGGATGTTCACCCCAGCTCATGGCTGATGGCTGCCCCATGACAACCCTAGGAAGAGCTGGGACAGGGCTCTGTTTCTCTGTGTTTTGGGATTTCCCTGCTTGCTATTATGTCCCTGCACTCATTTGTGTGTGCACAGATCAGCCTTTTATCTCACAACCCAATATTATAAAGCCTTATAACCAAGAGCCTCTTATTAGGTTCAAAGTAAAGATATCACAGGTAAATTTAGAATTCTTTTAATGATGCGTCTTAAAAAACCCAATGCCAGCACAATGCTTCATTTCTAGGGGAAAAAGCAGCCTGAATAAAAAGCCAGGATTAAACTAATTTAAGCTTCTTTCAAATACATTTGAAGCTGCAGTTGGTGAAAACTGCCAGAAGTGGTGCTCAGCCCACGAACACAGTCCCAAAGAAGAGGGCTGGTTGCACACCCTCATCCCTGCAATGTACGGATCTCTCCACAGCTCCAGCACTGCTCATTCCTCAGCAATGATTCACACCAGTGACAAGGACATTTTCTTGCTCATACCTGGGACGGAGCAACGCTGAGCAAGCTCACTGTGAGATCTATATAAGCAGTGACTTGAGGGCCAAAATGATGATTCAGAGCAACAGCTCTTAAAAACTGAAATGACCATCGTTGTGCCAAAAATGAGGTAAATCCATGTAATGGGCTACTCAGGCTTTCAACAGTCTGGAAGGTGAACAGGTAGCTGAGTCTCCTCAACATTAATAGCGGTGGCTATTATCCATTTCCACTCCTAGTGAGGATCTAAGCAGCTGGACTTTGTCCCACTTTACTTACCGCTGACACTACCTTAAATCGCACAAAGATTATATGGTCACTACCCTTGTGTTAATTCAGTAGAGAAGATGCTATTCTTAACTGTAGTATATCACAGAGCAAGTGAGCTGATGAGTGGTGGGAGTCAGAACAGGGAGTGGTATGCTAAGGTGTTTTCACAACAAAATAGTCATGATAAACTTAAGCTGCTCTGTGAAGAGTCTGGCCAATACACAAAAACCCTGGGCCTTGTCCCTCCTGTCTCCCACCACAGTGTAACTACTCCTTTCTCCTGCAGAGCAGCATACCTATCCCATAATCGCACAACTCTGAATGCTTTGCACATCTTCAGACTTCCATAAATATCACTGCTGGCTCTCTCACCCTCCCTTCAATGTCACAGAATAGTTTGAGTTGGAAGGGATCCTTGAAGGCCATCTGTTCCAACTCTCCAGCAATGAACAGAGATACCTACAGCTCCATCAGGTGCTCAGAGCCACATCCAGCCTGACTTGGTGTCTCCAAGGACTGGGCATCCAGCATCCCTCTGGGCAACCTGTGCCAGTGCCTCACCACTCTTAGTGTAAAAAACCTTATCCGCAATATATTTATATATATTTCCTTAGGAAAGTAGGCAGGAGGAGCTCAGCATCTGTAAACAAACATAATCAAAGCCGAGCTAGAAATGAGAAGAACAGATTGCCTGTGTTGCTCAGTATCTGATTGTTTTACGCTAGCTTTGAGACAAAGATACATTTCTGGACATTAAAACAAAAGCTACCTAAAACAGCTTACTCTGAAATATTACTGTGTGGGCTCCTGAGATTTCAGTCATTTTTCTTTGAGAAAAATAGATTCCAGAGTATCAAAATGGAGCAGATTCAACAATTTACAGCTTCTCCTGGGAAGCGTCATCCTTGCTGAGATTTAAAACTTCAGGCAGCCCTCTCTAAAGCAGCAGTGTCAACCCCGCTTCGCCTAAATCACTTTCAACTCAGGAACTATTGGAAATCTTTTTTGGCCAAATGCAGCAATCAAATAAGCAAACAAAAAAAGACAGAAGGATAATGATGACCTTGATTAACAGAGAACAGTGATCCTGCTTACCAGTTCTTACTCCAGTCATCCCTTTGGTGCTTACAGCACATTGGTGCTGTGATAAAAGAAGATACAGAGGCCTTCCCCCAGAGAAGATGGAGGTCAGGCATCAGCACCTCTTGTCCCTGAAGCTGGAAGCCAAGGGAAGGGATCGTGCTGGGTTTTCTGCTCAGCAGCAGGAAGAAGCAGTGCTCTGGGTGCTGTGCATGGGAGCAGAGCTCTGCTGGGAACCATCCCAAAGCACCTTTCACTTGATAGTACAGAGATTAAGAGGTCTAAGGACATCCTCCAAATGTCCGCATACATTACACAAGCTTGTGTTTTCTTCAGTACATTCAAACTACAGTTTTACAGTCTGATGCCACGTGTCAGAAGTATGTAAAAAAACATCACTAACTGAAGTTGTCTGAATGGGGAGGGAACTGTTTTTACCTCTTGACCATACAGTTCTGTTAAATAAAATAGGTTGGGCAGTGCTAGTCTGATCTACCAACCTTGTACATTGCTCTAGAATCATCTAAACATACTGAGAGTACAGGCAGCAGAGCTGAATCCTACCTGTTCCACAACACTTCAACACACCAGCATTTTACAGCTCCAGCTCTACCTCACCATCTCTCCAGATATTGGCCTTGGGATCCACCCGCTATCAAAGTCAGGTCTGAAACGCTGTGCATCACTACTGGGAAATGCTGCAACCACAATTCCAGTGATTTCAAGAGCCTAATCTGCTGTGTGTTCAGTGTGGGAGCACATGTGGTGCTCAGAGATATGATTTAGCAGAGGGTTGTTAGAGTTAGGGAACTATGGTTAGGCTGCGGTTGGACCTGATGATCTTTGAGGTCTTTTCCAACCTGAGTAATTCTATGATTCTATGAACAAGAAGTGTACAGGGGAAGTGAAGGACCCAGCTATTATGATAGGGAATGCGTTGACCACAAAGCTCCATCTGCAAGGCTGTCAGATGGCAGCTGCCCTTCTGTCTTCTCTCCCAGCATCTGAAGGGTTATTTAGGAACTGCAAAGCAAAAGCTGCCTGAGCTATTAATAAAATACAAAATATGTGGAGAGGAGGGAGGAAAGGGATAAAAGGGTTGGAATAATAAGTTATTTTCAGTCAGTAGGGATGACCAGGCATAACTGACTCACCACTCTTTACTCTGTCATTCCTGAACTATATTTATCAAATCCAGATAACAAATATGCCATATTTATTCCCCTGCCTGCCCAGCTTCCCACACTTTATGTTTACTCCACATACACACATGAAATTCAGTTTCCAAAGGCATGTTACATGTTAGAAAGGAGAAAGCATACTGTTTCTAGGCTTATTGTATGCTATTACTTATTTGTAGAGTAAATGATGTTTCGTGTAAGAGACAGGCTCTGATGCCCTGCTACGTAACTCATCAGCTCCACTGAGCTTTAACATGAATTTCCTGGCAAACAGACATGAAAATCACAATTATGTTTGAAATAGAGTCAATTTACTGTACTGCAGTGAAATCCTTCTAGAAGCATCACATGCAGTCTGCCTTGTCATAAGGGATCTTTGCAGAACGACACACATTCATCAGGAAACAGCTGAACAGCTGTCTGGCTGTTTGTTAAAACCAAAGAAGTTCAATTAGTCGTACAAGTACTTCAGTAAAGCTAAGCGTCGTAACAATTAAGCAAGAGCAAGGTAACATATATCCTTAAAATACATCCCATCTATGTATAATGCATGAACAAACAACTCAAGCTGATTCTTATCTTGTAACACAACAGGCTATCCACCTAATTTCTCTGTTATTTAGTAGGCATTTGAAATCCCTGAGAATCTGAGCAAGTGGCAATCCATCCATGTGCATTTCTTTGCTCTCAGCCTAGATGAGCAATCTCTCTGCAGTACCGATGGAATTCAGCATCAATCTCTACAACCAAAATCATATCCTTACTGGAGGCAGTCCAGTCCTGCTACAGTTCAGCTGCTGCATCTGAAATTTCCACTGTCATGCCGACTGGCCTCACTGAGTTAACAGTCAAACAAAACACTCTGGAACAGTTTGCATACACAACTGCCATACCAATGATGTTCAGAATTGCAGGACATCGCTGCTAGGTAAACAATGCAGCTGGCTTAAAGTCTGGGAGTTTGGGGAATAAAAAGCGATACGTTCCTAAAGCTGTCAGGAACAGCAGTATGTATGAAGTGTCACGCTGTAGCTTTCAGCATCCTAACTCAAATACAAGCATTAAATGGGTTGCCCTTCCCCATCTCCCTGTTCAAGTTACTTATTTCCTCCACATCTTCCAAAGCCTTTTGCTTATATTCTTTTCAAACAACTTTTTTTTTTTTTTAAATAATTCTAGGGTTAGGCAGGATGTAGAGCAGGAATTTCTCATTATTTTCTCACAGTTTTTAATCTTTTTTCCTTATTGTTTTACATGAAGGAACACTAGACTTCAGCTGACCTGCAGATTGACCTGGAGTTCTGGGTCTTGCCCTTTGTGAAGTCATTGCAAAATCAGCACGAGATGGAGTGTGAGGATTAGAGCAAAGTAATTCACCACAGATATTCAGAAGAAAGCAGATGTGGCAGCTGCTGCACTGTAATGACGGATCAAAGTGTATCCTGTCTTTTTAGGAATGCCACGGAGCTGTCACTTCTGGTCAGACCCTTGGTTTGTGCCAATGGAACAATGGCAGTGAGTAGCATCACGTCATCCAACTGTATTGCAATGGGAGCAATAAATAAATAAACGAGGGCTTCTACCAAATTACATTCAATCTCTTCTATGATCAAGATAAAGGTTCGGCTTAATTGCCTTCCCTTACTTCTTCTCCCTTCTTAATTGCTACAATCTGTTAATTCAGTGCATGCTGCTGTCTGTTCTTATCACTACCCAGAATCAGCCGCTAGAGAGTACTCTTTAGCTGCTCAGTGACCTCCTGCTTTTAGACAAACTTGCCCTCTTTAAACTGTCCCCAGCATCACTCATGGTCACTGAGCCTCCAGGAGCTCCCAGTTGGAGCAACCTGGCATTAGAAATACACTTTATTTTGAAGCAAGGCTACAGGTAGGCTAGATGACACATCCAGAGCTGCTGTATCTGGGATACAGGAGAAGAAACTCAAAACACATTCAGACTTGTGAGAGATCCAGCATTACAGATACGGCCCATACCAATCCAAAGTAATTGATGAAAATGTACCCTGCCACAGAAATAGAATATAAACTAGACGCTGAAAAAACACCTGCTAGCAGCCACCTCAAATATTTGAATGGAGTGTTTCTACAGACATCCTGAGCCAATCTCTCTCATTTCATGCCTCACCGGTCTGTGCTATTGCCATTCTTGGTCACAGTGGTTTGTTTTCCTTTCAGTGCACAAAGCAAAAGGAATGCAGAACAGCACCAGCAGTCTGACAAGAAGATACGATTTCAGCACAGAGAAAATCGTTAGGCTTATAACTTCATTCTGATTGATACGTACACAATAAGGCCATATTATCCACATGCTCCACCCTGTTTAAAATCCAGGGCAAGGATTTTGCTCTGAAAACATTTCACACACTTCCTTTAGAGAAACTTCTGCCAAGAATGTGTGTTTTATGATCTAAATGTGCAGCTGAGGTATATTTACAAACAAGCTCACCTATACACCACAATAGGTGGAATCAGTCTAGGGCATGGAGGCGCTTGGGCTTCAATTAACCAGTGCAACCTCTTGAATTAATCGACAAAACAGAGCCTCTAACCTTATACGTTCAGTTATTTAATGGAATGTAACCCCTTGAGATTCGACTCTAATACCACTAATTCCATTTCCAAGCTTTTTTTCCCCCGCTGACCAACAAAATAAAACATAGACCCCCTAACACAACAGCATACGGCACTGCATATAACAGGCATGCAGACCCATGGCCGTGCGCCCTGAGAGATATGGACGTATTGTTCCCAATCCCCTGGTGCTAAAACAGTTTCCACCAGACCACAACACACAAGTGGACAAATCTCATTAAATTTAATCAGCCCAGTACTTGGGGGAGCCATCTTAATCAGTAAGGGATTTAATGAAAAGCCGCAACTCCTATGAATAGTCTTTAATTACGACTGACTAATATTTATCCACAAAGAAGAATTTGTTTCAGGATTAGTCTGAGGACCTGGAAGAAGCCAAAGACATCAATTTAATAATGGAATGCCTAATTAAAGTATAATGGAAACCTAATTGTGATATGCTGCTTTGTAGCGCACATGATTTATTTAGAACAATTGCTTTTCACTGGGCTCATTAGGGAAAGTTAAACAAAACACAATGGTAAAAAAGAAAAGGGAAAAACAGACAAACTGGAACTTCGATGATGATTATAATCAGCTGATGAAAGATAGTGACATGCTCGTCAGATAAAGCACTGCCATGCCTTCGCAGGCTGTGGTTAAAAATGTTTTAAAAGGGTAATAATGATTACACAGTTCCTTTTCTTCCTAACGACGTGGGATCAGACCCAAGCCCTACTGCAGCTACTTGGTGGAGTTCTGCTGGTAGAAAGAAGCCATCAGGTTGAAGGGTCTTTGGATTCCCCTCAGTCAGAGTAACCTCATGTAACACACACACCCTCAAAGAATGGCTTGGAAGGGATCTCAAGGATCATGAAGCTCCAACCCCCCTGCTGCAGGTAGGGCCGCCAGCTTCCATATCTAATACTAGACCAGGCTTCCCAGGGCCCCACCCAACCTGGTCTTGGACACCTACAGTGATGGGGCACCCACAACCTCTCTGGGCAGCCTGTTCCAGCACCTCACTGCTCTCTCAGTAAAAACTTCCCCCTGATATCCAACCCAAATCTTCCCTTCAGCTAGAGCTGAAATAAGAAGATTAGCTTATGGTTTTGTTCCAACTACTGTTGTTCATAGGGATCCTTCGGAAAATTATGCCACTCAGTCTTCCAAACGAAAATGAGCAAAGACTGCAGAGAGCTGACACAGACATTCCCATGTCTAGATGGGTGCTGACTTCTTAATACCCATTTTCGTACTTACATGTATGTGATGCTGTCAGTCTGCCAGTCTGAGAAGTAAAACCCAATTTTTACCTCAAGCAGAAGTGGGGCCAGTGGTTCATCTTCAGATCTCATTATTTCCACAGCAAAGCATCCCAGTTTGCAATGACCCAAGTATTGGGCCAAATGTAGTATTCTGCCCAAGGCAAGTAAGAACAGGTTGAGGTTCATAATCAGTACATTCGACCTTCTTGTTAAAGCCATGGGTGACAGTGGTCTGCTCCTTTTTAATGCAGATCAGAAAGTAGCCATAGAATAACCCAAGTTGGAAGAAATCCATACAGACCACTGAGTGTAACTCCTGGCTCTACACAGCACCATCCAAAGCTCACAGACCACAGGAGTTGTTTTGCAAGGCAGAAGACCATGATGTGCCTTGCAACAAGTCCACAAGACGACCTACAGCTTGTCTGTAGGCAGTGCAATTACATTTGGTCTCTCTGTCACCACAGTTGTGATATTTTCTTCACAGGCAGGTTGAGAACATAACATTTCAGTGCTGCCTGTCCTGGAAGCGAGAAGTGTGGGAAAAGCAAAGAGCCATGGTCATGTAATCCCATGCTGGTAAGTGAAAGCAGTTGTCCCTAACGTTTTGAATATTGATTTTTTGATACAAATATGGGTATGTACATGACTAATTCACAAGGAACAAACCGAGGCAGTTATTGTTTGGGCAATTGTTATTCTTCAGCATTTTAATTTAGAGAAAAATGAAGGCCCCCAAGCTTCATGCACTGAGAGGACAATGCTTAATTAAGGGAAGAATATTTGCCATCGCAGGAAATTCCTTTGTGCTATGTTTTCCCTAAAGACACTTTGCTATAGGAAACAAACAGATCTAACACACAGAAGTTCAGAAACACTCTCCCTCAAGGTTTCCTGAACAATTTCTCAGCACAGCTCCCCAGGCTTAGCACTGCAAGCACAAAAGGCATCACATAGTCCTTACTCCACTACTTCTTCCACTCTAAGATCCAGGTACAACTGGATGTCTCCCTTTTCCCTGCCCAATGGGAAAGAAAAAGACTATGCTTACAAATGGGAACAAAAGTTGCCACATGACACATCAGCAAAGGTGGGAGAAAAGCCTGATTTAATCTGAAGAGCACCTACCATCTGAGGAACAGCTTACATTAAACTTTTCAAGGGTTCCAAAATGATAAAGCACCAGTTGGTCTTTTGCAAATAAATGATGGGGTGAGGAGAAATCCATTGCAACTTAACTGAGTTCACAGACAGCTTAACTGTAAGAGCTACTTGGTAGAAACTGAGCTTGCCCAGCAAGACAAAAGAACTTCAGTTGTGTTGCTGTATATGGAAAACATGACAAATGAATGCTGAAACCCAAAGCCAACCGTCTCAGTATGTTTTCTGCCTAAGCAACAGTGACAAAAACAAACTCCCAACAACTCTTCCAAACACACTACCTTCCGAAAGCAAACAAAAGAAACAATAAGCGATCACAGCATGAATACCTCTGCAAAAACACAGTTAGTGACCAAGACAAAAGAAATGCAAAACAAAGTGAGACCTAATATTTTTCTTTTCCCAAAGCAATGTCAACCTACAGTCATAGTTTCGCTCAGCGATGAAAGCAATTTTAACTGTGGTGGCTTACGGTAGAAATGGCATTTCAAATATCAAAGCTGACAACAAAGTTCATTCAGCGAGCTGACAATTTCTGTTCAAACACCTGCAGTGACACATGTTTAAGTGTAGTGCATACCAGAATGGAAGCATTCTTTGGTTAGTTTATAAGATATTCTGCATGTCAAATTAAAAATCAGTGTTAGAAGAGCAAACACGCTGCTGTAATAATAGCTGATATCACAGAATGACTATAAAATGGAGTATTTTTCTAGGTCAACCTGCAATCTGAGAAGTCATCATAATATCACTTCATTCTCACCAACTGCAGACATGAATGAATAATTCCATTGATAGAGTAAGACTCTGGCACACACTGGCAATTTAAATGGACTGGTACAGTGAGTTATGCTGCTGTCTGTGATGAAACAACTTTGTCAACAATAGCCCCAGATGGAAATGAATTGGCTTTTGTCCACTGGTCTTTGTTGACTTTCTAAAGCCTCTTCCTTGATGTGAGCAATAAACTAGATATCAAGATGTTTTTAAGACACATTGGTAAAATTATTTCACCTAATCTCAAATGGGAAACTGATGAAGGTCCCGAAAGCTAATTTTGCTGTGTTCAAGTCTTTTCTTTAAAGTTATGTTGGTAGCTTCTCAGTTAGAATTACAGGGCACATCCTTATGTCCCTCCCTAAGCCATACGCCTTCAAAGACAGACACCGCAGCCGTTTGACACAGCCGTATCTACACTCCTCTCCCAGCCATGAGTGTGCCATCAGCGCTACCTGACTGCGCACTGGCATTCCTGAGATGGGCAACTCAATCGCCAGCGGCTCCTGAGAAGTCCAGACCCTGCACTTCAGTTTCAACATCTGCAATAGAAATATAAATTACATCTATCTATAAATAGCATCGGCATACTAAAACAGAATTAGCTTGCGTAACACGTCGAGGAGCGTAAGGTTGCTCAGACTACAACAAGGAGGGATCTGAAAACTGATGAAAAGTCTATCATTTTGTCCTGATAGAATCCTAAAAGAGTGATGACACCACAGCGGATCTATGTAAGAAATTCTGACTTACTTCACCACACTTGGGATCTTTTATCTGAGATGGTAAGCCAGTAACAATACCTGCATCCTTCCTGAATACCAACAAAGGGAACGGCATAACAAATGCCACTAAACACATGTTGCCCTGAATTCTTAAGTATACATACTCAAAAGGCTGTTTTAAGAAAATATTTACTTTTTTGGTTGTTATGGTGATCTTTTCACGGCAGTTTATAAAAATAGAAATGGCTAAAAATAATTTAAAAAAAAAAAAAAAAATCCAAAGAAACCTAAGGAACTAAAAAGGGAATATGGCATGCAGATTTGTTTGGTTCCGAATAAATCTGCATATAGTGTCTTGCAGCCGCACGCTTTACAAAGGGAATTAAAGCCATGAAATTAACATTTTAATGAAGTAGAGAGACCATTGACGTCAGGACTACTCACTGATTGCTGCTTCCAGGTGGCCTAATGAGATGAAAATGAAGTTTATATCTTCAGCTAGACTAAGCCAGGCTTGTTTTGTGACTGTGATTGAATTTAAATGAGAAGATACTGCTGTGTACAAACAAGTCTAGGCTGGTAAGTAGCTTTATCAAATCTAGGCATAATAAATGCTTGATTTGAAATATTTTATGTTAAGAAAAGAGATTTCATTATTACTTTTGCAATTCAAAATAAATGCGAAGCCCAAGTTTTCCCATTAATTCTATAGTATGCCACCACAGCTTTTGTATTGGCTGCTCCAGGAACCCCCATACAAAATTTTTACAGCAGGATGTGCTTGTTTATCTATCAAGAAGAAGAAAACATTCTGGATTCCAATGGTGAAGCAGGAAATCATAAATCCAGTGTAGTCTGTGGATAACTCATACTGCGACTTTTTCTTTTTTGGCACCAGAGGCAGTTAGACATCGAGGTCAATTGATGGAAATGCAAGACCACCATATACTGTGAAACACTTCTGAAAAGGAATTCATGCATACCATTAATTCCATGTTCCTAAGTGCCACTGAAAGAGTGCATTTCATTTTCTGCCTTCACTGTAAGCAGTGAATAGACATGCATAAATATTGTCCATTATTTCCCATTAGAGTAATGAAGCAACATTGGTTTTGCTTTAAATATAGTATTTCTACTTAGAGAATGAGATAACCATAATGATGGGAAGATTCTCTCAGAATGCCTGTGAAATCCTATGAAGAAGTTTAGTATCTTCCACTTTCTACCACTGTTTCAATATTGAAAAACAAATGCAAATAAATAAAATAAATCTAATTCTCACTCCACGCTTGTGTTCGTACATCTGTAAATTAGACTTCCACAGTCCAAGTTCTCATTTCATTAAGTGTCCTGACATAAAGCCTGCTGCAGATGGTATAATTGCTCAGTACTAGAGAATGGAGCAGGGCAGAAGAAATGCAGAAAACACAGAACTGATCCTCCAAACTCAGCTCTTCTCCTGAGCCTTTAACCTAGAGCTAAAGAACAGCAAGGAGAGGACATGTTTTACTTCCCTTGCTTGGAAGGATATCAAGAACCACGCACCATGCCTTGCCATGGGAATGCTGGAGCAGGCGGAACAGCTGGCAAACACAGATTTGTAATGTCCGTGTGCCACCAGCAGAATGACCCATGATCTTATGGACCAGTAAACACCCCTGATCGGAACCGCCACCTGGCCTCTAGGACAGCCTTGGATGTGGAGCCTTCAGATTTGCTGCTTGCATTGTTCATACTATTGAGCTGACTGACCTGGACAAAGGGCTGAGTACCAACCTGCACGTTCAGTATGCAACCTGTTAAGCATGGCAGCAAACATCTTTCTGTACAAAAGCTGTTTGTAAAACACTTTTATTCTTAGGATGCTGATGACGTGGCTAAACCAAACCAGTAGAAACCCATCTCACAAGAAGTGAGCTGGCTTGACCACTGCCTCCCAGTGGGTGCTCCCAACACTCCCTGGTGAGCCCTTGCAGCAGGTGGAGGCAGCAGAAGCTAGTCCTGCCACAGACATGCTGGTACTGGTGCTGCTGGGGATGTGAACCCTGACTGTTGAAGGAAATGAGACATTGTTGTTCCTGCTGTTAGCTCAATCGGGAAAGCTCATCAGGCTATAGTGGATGCTGGATACACCAAACCTCTTCCTTCATCCATTAAATAGGACCGGCACTCTCTGTTTCCCTTCCATCCAAGAGGTGGGTGTAGGCATGTCTTCTTGGGGCAGGAGACCCAACCTGTAGCTCACAGCTGCTGTGTTGGCGAGATACAAAAACAAGATTACTCAGAACACAGCGTCCCTCCTATAATTTGTATGAATTCTGGGCCAAGGGTTGGAACATTTTTTCTTCATTATTCTACCGTTGCCTAGTGCGGCGTTTTCCTCTGTTAGCTGCTATTACCTCGAACAGCATCTGGAAAAAGTTAGGTAGCCAGAAGAAAGTAACAGACATGAGCTCAGTGTGTTCCCAAGACCCGATTTGCAGAGATACAACACACCTGCAGCTTTCAGCAAATTCAGTGCAGAGTTGAAGGGCTCAAAGCTTTCTGAAAACAAAACAAAACAAAACAAAAAACCAAGCCCATGATGATTAAACCCACTCAGCAAGTATGCCCCTGATTCCTACACACCAGCTAAATGCTCTCGAGGCTTGTGAACGTTTGCTCCAAGCATGGATTGCAGTACTTCATTCTAGGAGGTGACAAAGACATGAATAACCTCAGCAACATCTACATCCGAGAAGGATGCTCACAAATTCCTGGCTAGAAACAGATGGAAAAAACAAAGACATGGAACCACAGCTGCTCCATTTTTGAAACGGTGAAGGACCCAGGAGAACCTTTGAGCTGCAAACTCCAGCAGAAGCCAGCAGCACAGCCTCCCAACTCTCTCTGGAAGAGCAGGCACTAACCAAGCTTTGCCAGACAAATGCTCTCTGCCCATCAGCTGGACACACTGCTGCCATTCAGACCCAAATTTCTTCATTGGCAACAAAGCACAAAATTACTTTGATTCTGGAAGAGGGACGTGCCTTGCATGCTTTAGCACAAACAACTCCAAGGTAGGTGAGAATAAAACAGTTGTGTTGTATACAAACTGAAGTGAAACTGCAGTTTTCAGCACTTCTTAAGTCTCTCCCTCAGTACCCCAATGCATTCATTTATCTAGAGCAGCAACAACTTCAACAGACTGCTGAAACTACAAACTCCCAGGCAACCACACTGTGTGTCACTCTCCACCATCAGTTGGTGCTTGACTCGGTGCTTGACAACCTCACACACTTAAGATATTAGGCAGTACCTCAGGAGAAGAATAGAAGGAAGCCAGGCCTACACAACCTCCTCCAGCTGTGCACAGACTTCAGCGTCTGGATACCCACATTTGAGCTCATCTTGAAAACAGAACTCTAAGTAGAGGCACTCCTTAAGTTTCTCATTCCTCTGAACTACCAAAAAAACCTCAGAAATGGCTTCAGTTTATAATTTATTATTATTATTATTATTTTGAGAGAGGAGGTTCTTTGTTTTCTTTCTTAAAGTTGAGTTCCTGTGTTTTTCAAGATGTTTGCTGCCTGCTATCAGTCACCCAGGTCTTTCAGGATGATTTTAAGTGATGAGGAGCTCACAAACACCTACCCTTCTTATTTCCATACGAGATCCATAAAGCCACTTTGATGACACACTATTAGGCAGTATTGTCTTTAGTAAATACTGCATTTCAAGCTTCCAGTGCTTTTCAGTTTCCAACGAAGAATTTCTACTGAATGCTTAATGTACCCATTTGTAAACTGACAGATCAAACAGTGCTAAAATTTGACGCAGCGTAATTACTTCTGTTAGAAGAAGTGCTGTTGAAACAGAGTAAACACTTTCGTTGAGAAAATTAAAAATAGCCCACAGTACATCAAATACTGCATCTCAGACAAGACTTCGCATCATCCTTTAGTCTTGCTTCCCTGACTTTATACCGCCTTACAAATGGCAAAGTGCTCGACCAGAGAAATAATTGCAGAGACAAAAATAATACTGAATCCCATCACGGGCTGTTGATAAGAAACCATGTCAGGTACCTATTCCATATTGAAGCTCTGAGTAAATGTCCCTGAAAAGAACCTGGTTCAGTTAAAGAAAGATTTGCCATCAAAATGGCATAAAAATAACAGCCTTCAACAAGACGGGGCACTTTCCTCTATGACTCTTGCTACGGTAAAAGGATTTATAAATAGTAGCTAACATATTTTCCCAAAACAAAGTTGCAGTTTGTTCATTTAATGTCTGGAATTTGCAAGATATTTTAGGAGATCGGTGCATGTTCTCCATACATAACAAGCACAAAACCCATGCGTGCTTAAACCTGTCTAATTATCTTTTCTACCTTTCTGAAACGCATCTAGAATTTCCATCCTAAATTACACATGAGATTCTTTATTATAAACGACGTGACTCACCCATGTAAATGTAATCTGTCGAGAACTGCTTACCGTAGTCAACTGTATGGCAGGCACATTACTGGCAACACCGTATGTCGATGACCTCAGTCCCTCCTCTGCCACCCACCACCCTGCTCTCCAAAGCGGTAAAGCTGAAAGACGTTGTTATGCTGCGTTTTGGGAATGCTTGAGCACAGCACTGAAAAATTCTGTATGAAAAATATCATCTTCTAGGAAGGATTTGTATCACTTTGTGCAGTTGTTGTGTATTCACTGTGATTGGCAGATACGAATCAAACACGTCAGTCCTGGTTGAGACCCGTACGAAGTTATTACAGCGCCATTCTTTATAATGACTTTTAAGTGTTACAGGTTAATCTCGAGACTGCCCAAATGGATTTCAGGGATTCCTCTTACTAAGGTAGAGGACATGATTTACCTTAAAAAATATCCATGCTGGCAGCTGAAAAAGCTTCCTTCAGACATTTAAAGAGTTCCTGTGGTGTTTCGCTGATTGCTTCTGAAAATTAGCTTCTTGGTGTAGTAGATCCACTTATTTCTGTTGCTTAACTAAGGTAATCAACAGTTTAAAGATGTCATATTCAAGCAAATCCCCAGCTTGTATTTTTCCATTTCTTAAGTGGAAACACTGTCACAAAACGATAGGCTCACTTCTTGTTTCATGCACAGAATTGCAATTAAACGTTAACCTCATGCAGTTACAGGTGAAATCATCCAAGTTCAACATTTCACTCCAAAACAGAAAGGGAGTATTTGGGGAAAAAAAAAAAAAGAGTCAAATAAAATGCAGACATTCTGAAATGAGGCTGATAAGAGTATAAAAGGTACTGCTTTTGGTTGGGTGCAAGTCTTCGTTCCGTACCCACATGACAGCATTGGACACCCTGTGTATGAAGGAGACCTCCAGACTGATTTTGGTTTACAGAAAAAAGCACTGACACATTCAGCGTCCTTGGGCACTCTGAAAATAATTTTTCCATACAGCAAAAGCTACTAAATTAGAGCCTAAAAAAGCATTAAGTCAAGTATTTGAGGTTTACCATTAACAGTATCGTTCTCTGACATGATACAGTACATATATGTATGTGTACACACATACATATATATATCACTGTACCTTTATTCATGAACATTTTTAAAAAGCAGGTTTTAGGCTTTTCCTGTTGTTTTCAAGTAAAAAATGATTCAAATTGGACAGAAAGTGGCTGCTGACAACAGTCTATTAAATCTGCAAAATCCATTTGGTGGAAAAATATGATAAAACAAAAATCAAGCATGTTTGTTTTAGTGCACTGGGTAAGTAATAAAAATATATTGTGCTTCAACATGTTTGAAAGAAAGAAGATGCCTGCAGAAGATGTATTACATAAAGAATGCTGTTTGGATTTCATCTACATTACTTATTTTCAGAAACCTAATGCACTAACAGTGCTGCAATCAGATTTACATAGCTTGCCCTTTGTATTTGTGCAGTCCCTTGACCACAAATGAAATTGCTAGATTAGGATCTAAAAGTTAAAGGACCTTCTTTAACCTCTTATGCCCACATATTCATATATACAGGCACCAGTGCCTTGAACAATCTACAGCCCCACTGTGCATGCTTATTCATTTTCACTGAGCCACCAATACCTTTCATTTCTCCTTATTTCCTGCAATCCACAAATCACATTCTGTGCAAGCAAAGGAAGCCATAAAGTGGCCAAATAAGATTGCTGAGACAGTAAGTGAATAAGAGAAGCACCACATTACACAACAGAATATTATATAACATGTTATTCTCTCCTCACAAATATCGCTTGATTTTCTGAGGCACACTAATACAGAATGAGGAATGCAGATCCAATGGCACTTTTTGTTTGTACATAGTACTGCTGTATCTGGATGCAAGGCAGCTGAGTGCACAAATCCGATCCCATTTCGAAAAGTACATCCTTGTATACCTACCTACATCAAGCTGGACCCCCACAACAACTCCAGGCAACACTACCAGCTTGGAGCAGAGTGTCTGGAAGAGTGTGCAGAGGTAAAGGACCTGGGGGTATTGGTCAATGCTTAGCAGAACATGAGTCATCATTGTGCCCAGCCAAGAAGGCCAATGGCATCCTGGCTTGCATCAGCAACAGTGCAGCCAGCAGGCGATTTAAGTTGTATCTTTCAGTCTGTCTTTAAGCTCTCACTAAAAAGCGAACGTATCACATTTCCATGCTATTTGATACTGATATACAGATCATGAATTTTATTAATGGAATTTAGTGTGATCAAAATCCCAGTAGGGTAGGCCGATATTACTGTCCCTCCACCCAAAATGCTCTCTAGCCAATAAAAAGGAAAATCTACTGAAGAGCTGACACCATCATACGCTGTGGACACATATATCCCTGCAAACTTCTAGCTTATAATACCAACAGCTGCATGGAAGAAAGAAAAAAGAAGGAACATTTCATAATAAGATTAAAAAAAAAAACAAAACCCTTAACAATTCAACAGTTTCTGGTTGAGAAGCATCAATTCCTCAACATCCATATACAAAACTATCAGAAACAAAGATGCTGAAAGATGAATGTCACGCTGCAGATGGTGCGGCATGCAAAAAACATCCATTTTCATGTCAACCCAAATACTACTGAGGGTGTGCAGGAGGCGTCATCCTCTTGCCAAGTGGATAGGGAAGAATTTCAATATGGGATGTGTCCAGAGATAGAGGTCAGAGAGGAGAAAAAGGAGAAAAGGTCACACTGAATCTTTTAATAGACAATAATATTTTTCTGGAGGATATAATTCCAAAACTATTTGGCAAAACCTCAGGACATCCATCAGCACAAGCAAAACGAGGGTCAGTTGGCTATTCTGTGAAATATTGAGCATTTTATGAGTCATAAATTTAAAAAATGTGGATATGCTAAATTTACTTCACTCCCATGTCACACCCTTTTTTGGTAACCTCTGTCCGTGATATTCTTTAATACATCAATAATGAGAATCCAAAAAAACTAAACTGAAAGGAATTAAGACTGAATAAAACCAGACAATACACCAATACTGAAGTCCCATTTAAGGTAACAAAAGAACAGAGAAAAAACTCCAAACGCACACACCACAAAAGGTTTCAAGTATTTGCTTCTTTATGTGATTCACGGTTGGGCTGGACATTACATAATTTCCTTGAATCCCTCCCTGAAGCAGCTGCTGCAGAACACACTCTATGTTTGGATGCACCGACTGTCAAGGTTTGCCTACCAGGTTACCTCCTTATTAAAAAGATGCTCAGCAGTACTCTCTAATGCCTTCTCAAATCTGATCCTCTGCTTGGATTTCAGTCTAAACCAGAGCAGTTTCAGCAGGCAGTGTTCTGTTTCCCAAAGTCTTCATTTTGAGTGCAGGAGACTCCCTGTTACCCCATCTCTTCATGCTATTCTGACTGTGAGCTACCTTTAATACTGAAGTGGAATGGAGGAAAAACCACCACCATATAACTCCCAGATGCATCATGCTTTCCATGAGTTATTAAGATGAGGAGTGGGAAGACCAACCAGTTTTCAAAGGGCTTCACACATACGTTTCACTGCAGTTTGAAATCAGACCTGGACAAAAGACAGTGGAGAACGGGCAATCTGTAGAGTCCAGTGCTTTTAGAAGGTAAAAATTAGCTTGAAGAAAACAGCTGGGTGGAGTAGTAGAGGGGGGAGGAAGCAAGATCTAGTTCAAGAAACCACTAAATACATGCTTTAACTTAACCAAATACTTATATGTTCCCTTTCCTAGAGAATAAGAGAGAAAAAGGAGGAAAGAATGATAAACAGAACTGAAACTGGCAAAAAGCCATTTTCCCAAGCAAAATCTCCATATAAGAAATGGTACCAAAAACTTTGATAGATTAATGGATTTTACAAGACATTGTTCTGAGGAGGCCCTTCTGCAGCCCAGGCTTTGCATTTTATGTTTCTTCAAAGAAACAAAAGTAGTGGCTGTCTGTTTTGAAAGTGCAGAGGAAAACAAGGGCTGTCACTCTTCTTCAAGGATGAGTTACCTTCTCTTTTGTTGTACTGCAGAAACTGCAACTGCTGGTGAAGCTAGCAAACAACCTCACTAAAGTACATGAGGTTGTGCCATTTCTCTCCAAGGAGTTTTGTTTTTCTGGTAATATTTGTAAATGAAATCACATACACAAAACAAGTGATGATTCTTTACAATGTTGCTAAGTATCTTTTAGTATTACTAACACAGTCGTTTTCAAAGAGAAACAACCTGGAAATGCAGACTAGTGGTACTTTACCCAATTTATTTCATACCGAGGACACTGCTTTTGTTAAGCTTACGGATTTACGGATTTACTTTGCAGCCCAGAGGATGTGTGAGTACAAGGAGGAGGTGCTGAGGAGGTCTGGACTTGCCAGATGCCTGCCTCTCACCAAAGGCAAGAAGTTAACTAGGCCTCAGACCCTTCAAGTATGCCAAACAGAGTCAGGTATCCACTTACATCCATAAGGTTTAATTATTTTTCTTTTGTCACCTGGCCCGATTGCCCTGCTGCTTCCTTTAAGCTGTAGTAATTAGTCTGACATTGGCATTAAAATGAAATGGCTCCCTGACTCTGGCATGCCATGGCTCCTTCTTCCCCCACTACCGCTGCTGTGACACAAGCATTTACAGGCCAAATAGTGAATCATATATAGAAAAAAAAATACACTGCTTGAAAAAAAAAAAAAAAAAGAATTCTTTTCCTGTATTTTTCCCTGGTGGCAATGCTGCTTTCAACAGGCATAAATCTGTAGCGTGGGTTACAGAGACTGCGTGGAATAAAATTGCCTTCCATCATCTCTCCCTGAGTTGTGCAACTGGTTAAGAAGCAAACTAACTTGCAAGCTAACTTGAGAAATGCCTCCTGCTTTGTTTTACCGAATTTCAGCTGGAAAATGAAATCCTGAACTTCCACAGTGCAAACCCAAACATTCTGGTTAAAATAAACGCATCCTCAGTTATGTGAAAATACTTGACTGGATGTAAATCAGCAAAGCTTTATGTACTTTTACTGAGTATCCAGCTAAGGAACCGGTCTTGAAAAAGCAGGGAAACAGAAAAGCAGCAGATCTTCCCTTGAGCCGGTGACAGCTGCATTCATCTCAGAAAGGAGCAAAATAACTTCACCCATAAAGGGTAAGATGTTATTAGTAATAAAATTCTTCACATTCTTTTCACAAAAAGACATTTCATATTGCAAGATGATATCCTAACAAACTAGCCTTAGATGGTTGGATTGAGTCTGCACAGCGTAATGCCAACATATCATACATTCTCCTGATCAAGCAAAAATCAAAGTAGGACAAGTTGTCCAGTCCAAATTGGGTTATTTGGTCTAAAAATAAAGTTCTTGAACACCAATTTTATGTTATTATGAAACAACTCAGACAGCAGCAGCCAATTGCTTTTCCTGCAAAGCAGAGTTAGTACCTCCACATTACAATTTACCATGTCTCTCATTACAATACCCTACTGTAATTGTTATGTAGAACATCGTGTTTAAACCACTTGGACTGAAGTGGTTTAAATTTCCAGGCTCTTTTAGCCTCAGATTAATTTAGCTGATGGGAAGAAAGGATACCACAATCATGGCTAAGCAATTCAGCTCTATTAAAGACTAAGGCTATGCAAAAGATGGCCTTGTAACTTAGAAATTAAATAACAAAATCAGATGGTTTCTTCTTTGGAGAGGACAAGCATCCCCAAACCCTAGAACTGGGCCTTAAAGCTTGGCAGATGGTATTTTTGTTAGTAATATGCTTTTTTCCAAATTCCAAGAAAACATCCCAAACTTGGCCAACAACTGCAAGCCTTTGAAGTATCTTAATGCTGCACACACTTCAGCAAACATTTTTACAGAGTCTATAGCTGAAATTTAAGAAGAATCTGCCCTTATTGAGTATTCCCAACTTCCAACCTTCAGTTCATGCACCTCTCCCTGCAAGTCAAAAAACACGCTACAACCCCGCGTCTTCCTGAGTGTGACCACCCATGCAGCTTGGGGAAGGAGACAGCCTGATTCAAACACAAAGGGGGCAACTGTTTAATAGCTCTTGGAAGAGAATTTGGTAATCAAAGAAGAAACACAGACTGAGGAAGGATGGCGGCAATGTCTGTTGTGTGACCATCTGTTGATTTAGCATTCAGAAGCATTTTAGAATAACACAAACCATACCAGTAGGAAAGAACATTAGGTTGTAAAGTTCAATGCTGAGATGTCGAAAAACACCAAATCTAAGGTCATCTCCGACTGCACAGCGGACATTATCTTTTGCTCCATGATGATACACTACTTTGCCCTGAGATCTGAACTTGCAGTGAGTCAGGGTTATGTAACAACTGACCGCAGGAGCTTTGCTTCAGCTGCTGCATAACCAGAAAAGTCTGAAGTGAACAAAATAGAGTGGGGGGGGGGGAACAGAATAAGTCAACACAATCTCAACACTAAATGATGCCCCGAAGAAGCGCATACTATTTCTGCTTATTTCATAAATAGACTTTATTCTCATCTTCTGATTTGACTAACTGGAAGTTCCTAATGTCAGTTTTAGGGTGCTGCTGACCATTCCCAAATGCAGCCAGGGGAAGCACCATGACTGAAAAAGAAGCTCACAGGTGTCTAAAACCAGGTAGCAGATTGACCTTAGCTTTGCTGGACTTTCATTTCCCACATGTATGAAATAAATACAGACACACTGAAAATAAATTCCTTTAAGAATGTGAAGCACTTTTCTACTAGAGCAGCAAGCAGCAGAGATGCTTATAAGGAAATTCTGTTTTCACAGAAGAGCTTGAATCTTGCAGCACTGGGGCCACACACTGAAGATGAGAAGAACACAAAATATTTTCAAGTTGTTCCCTCAGTAAGTGCTCTGTGGGGCAAAGGGCCCATGTGGGGAAAGAATGACACGCAGTCATTTAGTAAAGACCAAGTTCATCTCGTATCATATACATGTAAGGAAACCAAATTAAGATTCCACAAACAACTTTATGATGTTAATGGACGTCAGAATGCCAAATTTTCCAAGCATTCTGCTTTTATTGTTTGTTTTTTTTTCCTTCTTTAAATTTTGCTCGCGTGGTTGGTTTCATCAGAATAAAATCACCAGTGCTCTAACAAATGGAATAAATCAGTTCTTTACCATTTAATGAGCCAGCAGTGTGCTCAGGTGGCCAAGAGAGGCCAATGGCATCCTGGTTTGTATCCAGAATAGTGCAGCCAGCAGGAGCAGGGAGGTGATTGTCACCCTGTACTCAGCTCTGGTGAGGCTGCATCTTGAGTACTGCGTTCAGTTGGGTCCCTCAATGCAAGAAAGACATTGAGGTCTGGAACATGTTCAGAGAAAGGCAATGAAGCTGTGAGAAGACTGGAGCACAAGTGTTATAAAGTGCAGCTGAGGGAGCTGGAACTGTTTAGACTGGAGAAGGCTCAGGGGAGACCTTAATGCCCTTTACAACTGCCTGAAGGAGGTTGTGGTGAGGTGTGGTTGGCCTCTTCTCCAGCAAGGACAAGATGGAATGGCCTCAAGTTGCACTAGGCAGGTTCGGGTTGGATATTAGGAAAAATAACTCTCTGAAAGAGTGGTCAGGAGCTGGAATGGGCTGCCCAGGGAGCTAGTGGTCACCGTCTCTGAAGGTGCTCAAGAAACATTTAGATGGGAAGGGAAATGGTTTACTGGGGAACGCTGGTGGTAGGTGGACAGTTGTACTAGGTGATCTTAGAGGTCTTTTCCAACAGTAATGATTCTGTTATTCTATACTGACTGTTGAAAGGTGATAAAGAAATTTGGCCTCACCCTGAAAGAATACATTAAGCCTTCAAATACAAAGGCATTCATTAGCTTTTAAACTCCAAGTCAAACCTGATCTGTGAAGAAACTCTCAAAGCTTCATAGCATTGCATAACCAAACAGGCAAATGACTGTGTTCTGCATGACTGTGGCAGTGCATTTACCACAGATTAAGGAGTCTCTGTCTTACAAAAAGCTGAATGGTGGCTAAAAGAATAAAACTCAAGAGTAGATTGAAAAGAAGGAATAGAAATGAATTTTCAACTCACCGCTGAACATTCTGTCACAGTAACTTACAGGTGCAGATCTAAATGCTTTGGAGTATATATATATATGCTAATTAATGAAATCTGCCAAAGCAACCTGTTTTGTAACAGTCTCTGAAGTTTATTTACTAGTGCATATATTAATATACGTTTAATAATCATTTTATTATCCTCATCCTCAAAAATGTACAGTATCAAGAAAAGCTCACATCTCAGCTTTTATTCTACACTCAGTCTCCATAGATGAGCATCCTACATTCCAGATAAGACACCTCTTGTCTGAATTTTGGCTGGAGCTGCTCTCATAAGGGAACCTACATGGTTCAGCCAATCTCACATTTACACCATCCCCGCTTACCTCTACCAGCACAGCTCATATAAGGAATACCCCTTCGTTGCTTCCATAAAGTCTCTGAAATAATTTAGTTGTTATAAAATCTTGGCATTAATCATAGAATATGCTGAGATGGAAAAGACCCATAAGGACCACTGAGTCCAATTCCTGGCTTCACACAACACCACCCAAAACCCAAACCCTATGTCTGAGAGCACTGTCCAAATGCCCCCAGAACTCCTGCCGCTTAGGGCCATGCACACTGCCTGGGACAGCCTGCTCCAAGCCCATCACTGTCAAGGGCAGAACCTTTCCCTAAACCTCTTTGCGCTTGTTCAATTTCAAGCTGAGTATCTAAAACCAATGATGTAAACACTCAAGAGAACTGCTTCTAAAATACAGCCCTGTGTGGCCCCATTAGTGACTGGCCACCAACCTGATGTAACCCCATTTATTACAACCCCTTGGGCCTGACCCATTAGTCAGCTGCTCACCCATCACATCATGCCTTTGCCTACCTGTATGCTGGGCATTTTGTCCAGAAGGATATTGTGAGAAACAGCATCAGAACAGTTGCTGAAATCAGAGATCACACCAACTGACTTCCCTTGGTCAACCAGGTAAGTTAGCTTGTCACAAAAGGAGATTGAGTTGGTCATACAGGACTTTCCCTTGTGAATCTGTGTTTGGCTGTGAACAATTGACTGCATTAACTGAATGATCAAACTGATTCAATGCAAGGGATAGATGGTGACATGACACCCAACACAGAATTAAATTAGCTTTTAAAAGGCGTACTTGTCTGTTTCTGTACAAGACTATACTTTTTAATATTTATAGAACATCTAATATACATATAAAAAATACATATAAAATACCTACTCATGAAAAGAAGGTTTAAGAAGAAAGGATCTATTTCAAGCATAAGTTTGCTAGTTTGTTCTATTCAAATGGAAAACAGTGCTGCTGCTTATTATGTTGCCACTGTAAAAACTACTTAATTAACATAAAAATTAGGCTCTTCCTCTGCAAGCATCAAGCATTCATGGTTAGCAATTTATGTATATTTAATATATTTTCATGTCACTATTAATTGCTAGATAATTATTCATGCAACTCTTACCATGTTTCAAACAGTGAAACAGAAGAAGACTTTATTCAACATCAAATTTCCATTCAACAGATGAATAGCAATTTCCCACCCATCTTCACCTCTTCCATGTTTTGACACTTTTTCCTGATGTTTTACACATGAAGGCTATGCACATTTCATTTAATGAAGATAAACATCTTAGGCATCCAGTCTATTGAAGTTAAGCCAGCAATTCAACACAAGTGATGAATTGCTGACCTTCTCTCACCCCTTTTATACTACCTTTTAATCCAAATCATACTACCTGTTACAACATACTGACATATAAACCAGCTGCACCTACGAAGTCTCACTCAGATTAAGAATTAAAGCAGCTGCTTGAAACACCAGGATTTCAAACATTGTTGTGTAAAAACATGGCACTACCATAGTAGTAACCCATACTACTACCCCATTCAAAACAGTCAGTAATCCATTTCCAACAAGCAATGGATGTAGCCAGAGCTGAACAACAAAAGAGGCACTTAGAATTATCTTAATGTAACCTTGTATCAAAGGCTGCAGAGATTCCTGCAAGGAATTCTGACCTAAAATGTGAAACAAGACAGAACTGTTGTATTTTCAAAACAAACAAACAAACAAACACTCCAGCCCTGTACATTCCTGTTCTTTGCACACTAAGGGAAAGCAGTACTGAGATACTGCAACAGCCAGGGAGCCATTTCGTTTCAAGTCCAGGCAAATATGTATGCCAAAGCTACAGCAGCACGCACAGCTAGGGCCCATCAGCCCAGCTCTCTGCACTCCAGTCCACATGACACTCAAGAGTTCTGGTACAGATCTCCTTGTCCCTCATAATTCCTTTGGCAACTTCCCTCAGCACTGACCTGCCTTCAGATCTGACAGACGTGATCATTTGAGCCCATAACCCATTAGAAACAAACTGCTTTGAGAGCCACCAGCTGGCCCAATGTCATCCAGGCTGCAAGTTTGGCAGCCGGGGCATTATTATTCATGACTGTTTATTAAATAGAAAACAGCAATTCCAAACTGTCTCTACTATGTAATCTTGACCGTCCTCTGTTGGTAAACAACAGGAAACAACTGAACTCAACCAACCCCACATATTAGCATTTTTGCTAATTGAATTTCATTTGAAACACCACACAGGCTTGAAGTACAGTGTTGTACAATTTCTTCTGGACAATGAAGGACAAGAGAAGGATCCAAATATATCTGGTGGGCAAAGCAGCCAAGTAAGAAAGTCCTCAGTAACGCTGAGTTGGAAATACTGCTAAGATAAAGGCACAGCGACCATGAGATGGTAAGAATTCTCAATCCCTGGTGAAGCAAGTGGGGTGGTCAGCAGAACGGCCACTGTGGATTTTCACAGGGCAGATTTTGGCCTATTTAGAGACTCAGTTGACAGAGTCTCTTGAGAGGAAGATCTAAAGGGCAATGGAGTCCAGTAAGGCCGGACATTCATGGAGCAGGTCATCCCTATGTGCTGAATGACAAGCAAGCAGAAAAGACAAGCCTGGCTGAGCGGACAGCTTCTTCTGCAACTTGGGGAAAGAAAAGTGACGAAGAAGGGGCAAAAAACACAGAACAACCACAAAGATGGTCTGAGGTTTTGCAGGGAGGAAATTAGATGGGCCAAAGCAAGAATTTAACTCACCTACTGCAGTAGAAGACAATTTAAAATGCTTTTATAAATATGCAAATAAGAAAAAGGAGGACTATGGAGAAGCTCCATCCTTTATGGAATGCAGGATGGAAACATAATGCTGAGAGAGACAAAAAGGCTGAGGTACTTTATGTCTTTGCCTCAGTCTTTATTAGTAACACTAATTGTTCCCAGGGTGCTCAGACTGCTGAGCTGGGAGACGGAGACAGGGAATAATCCAAGGTGAAATGGTTGATGACATACTATATCACTTGAACATACACAGATCTATGGGGCCAGACAAGATTAACCCAAAGGGTACTGAAGGAACTGGCAGAAGTGTTCTCTAAGACACTTTCAAAGGCAGAAAGTGCATAAAGAAGAGACATACCCGGAAGAAATGTCCAGAAGATAAGCTGATGAAGGCTTGGAGTCTTCTTTCTTCTCTTGAACGTCAGAATGGAAAGTTTCCTCCTTCCACTCTCAAAGACAAAAACAAGCACAGACTGGCACGGCAGAGAAGGAACCTGAAGAACTGACTTTGGCTTCTGGAGAATTGGTGAGGCAACTTATGACACACAGAGGATAAAAATACAATAATTTAGCCAAGGAGGAAATGAAAGTGCATTTTGAATGCCTACTGTACAAGGAAATCCTTCAAAAAGTCACAAAGGTGTAAAGACTGAATTGGATGATCCTGAGCTATGGTGTGATACTGCGAACAGTAATTCACCTAGAAGAAACTGTAGGCTGATAAAGATGTAGCTGGACATCAAGCTAGAATCTAAGCACAGAACTCTGGATAGGGTACAGCAGTAAAAGCAGTGAGTTCTAAAATTACCGTAGGCTGCCAGATGGTCATCTCCATTTCAGCAGAACGGCACACACTGTTTTGAAGGCTGGACTAATTTGACTGTTCTGATAACACAAGTGCTCTGATGTCTGCAGTGACAAAAATTATAACAAGGCACACTGCTTTCTCATCTATCCATTCATTAACTTGCACCTCATAGCTTCCAATTAACCTCTCTCAACTCCAAGGTTCCACTGATAAGCACCACGTCCTCCAAATGTATCTCATTTTATCTTGGGTGATAAATCAGAATGTTTGTGACCTTCACCTATACATGACCACAGGTATATCAGCATGCTGGTTACCTGCTCGTTGGTTTTAACTAACTTAGACTATCATGGAAAAACAACAGAAAGGACAGTTTATCTGAATCTGTGTCAGCATTTTAGTTCTCTTGTAACTTCAATTAACTTCTGGCTTATTCCTGTTTAACCAGACTCTCTGCTGTATTTACTTGCTTCCGAACATCCTGTTGTATAATAAACCCTGCTGAACGTAGCATCTGAAGAATTACAACGACATCCTAAGAAAGGTATTTTATATCTACATTGTACATGAAAACCATGTGGGTATTTTCTGAAATTCAAAGAACATTTTCAAACATGAAATTTGCTTCCCCAGAGTCACTGTTGTGTTTTTTCTTCTAATGAGCAAGCATTCCCAGTTCTCAGAGTTCACTGGAACGTTAATGCCAGTTAATGTTGATGCAACCCCTTTTTCACACTGACTTAGTTGAAGGATATCCTGTCCTTCTGCTGCATTATTAATACCACCAAACCACTGGAAAACTAAGTGCAAATGCCAATTCACTTAGTGCTATCGTTCAGCTCTACAGAACTTTCCATTTCAGCTATAGTGTGTGCTGAATATCAGGCCAAATATACTTTACATGCAGTTTTCAATAGCTTTTGTTTGTCTCGTGACCAAAAACTGAACAGCATATTGCTCATGTTCTTACTTGTTTATAATTCATTTATCAATGCATTTATTTTTCTAAGAGAAAAATTTTTGTCAAGTGTTGTACTTCTGGGATTGCAACCATGCTGATATTCCATTTCATGATAACTGCTCTTTTATTTCTCCACACTAGATATGCATGGCAAGTTCCATGGAGAAAATGACAACATGATGTTGCTGTTCCATAAAGTAGAAGTGCCATTTGGAAAAGGCAGCGAAAAAACATGTTACCCCTTAAAAATGGGAACTATATATATATATTTTTTTTAAGAATATGAAATTTGAGAAATGGATGATGCTTATTGTGTAACCTATTCAAATATCCCATCTAATATAGCACTGCTTCTCTAAGTTTACTGTGGATTACATATAGATATGAAACATATTACATTTTTAAGATCTGGGTTTGAGAATCTCCTGCCACAATATACATCCTCAAACCCCTCTTACACCTTTCAGCTATCTATCTATCTCCACAACTTCCATCCTTTTGTAATTGCTAAAACTTTTCTACTAAAATAATGCAATTACCAGGCTGGCAAAAGCATGCTTGCCCTCTCGCTCTAAAGCATACACCACAAGAGGGCTGCATTCATTCTCACTTATTGAAATTCCTATTTCTGGGCATTTTGGTATGCAATCTGAGCACTCAGTGCTTCTCTTCTATTTCACTCTGCAATGTCTTATGAAGCCATTTAACTTGTAGGTCAGCACAGATCATCCAGATAGTGAATCCTGGAATTTTTTCAAGCCAAGTAAACCTACTGAGTTCCTCTGTCATCTATGAGGAAGCAATGGAGCAAGAAGTCAGTGAAGTTCCTTCTCTAAAAACAGCTCTGATATCCTGGCTTGAGGACACCCCAAGATATTTTGCAGATGGAGTGACTTCACTTTACTCATATTCTGGGCTAGCTGAAATCTACATTGGCCTCATTACCACAGTCTTTTAGCTTCGAGTGTAAAGCTGCTCTGATCTTGTGATGGAGCTTTCAGTCAGCTCAGATAGATTCTTACTAAATAAAATCACAAAGAGTAAGAGTTGCTGTACTAACAAGATTTTAAAATGCAACTTCATTCTAGGCAGTTTGGCAAGTAAGACAGAAAACAGCCACCAAAACCCCTACATATATGTACACACATCTCTATATACAGTTTTATAGGTACATGATATAGTCTACCTTACGCACAAAATATGCCATGCATGCCATGGACTCATTATGTTCTATCAGCATTTGTCTGTTCTATTTTCATGAGTTCTGTACTGTTCACTGCTATACAAACAAGAAGACATGAATAAGAATATGCCACAAAATGTGTGAGATAGCACTGAAAGGCAAGAGACTGTAAGTCAAGACAATTCATCCCTGCAAGGAGGTGAATAAGCCTTCAGAACGTTCCTTCCTAATGCACAGCGGTGCTACTATAAATCAGGAACTGTGCATGTATTTTAAAATTGACTGTATGCTTATGCGCACGTCTTAGTGTGTAATGTCAAATGAGTTCATTAGCACCACAGGTAGCAGAAATCCTAATAAACCTCGGTGGCTTCTCAGCACTGTTAACAGGTTTGTTAAGTATTTGCAGTGCTGCTTAACTGGTAGCTGCTTCAACAATACTAACGTACCTGTGTGATGGTTGTTTCAGACTCACAGTCTGAACAGATACGTGAAGAATGGGAAGAAAAGAAGGAGCAACATAGCCGCTGAGCATACGTTTCATTTCATTCTCTGATTCACGCTGCAAGAAGAGCAAAGCAAAATGTTCACGGAGAAAGCCAAGGAGCTTTCAGGGCTTTTGGAAGGCATAGTTTCTTGGGTAAGTAAAGACAGAACAAAAAAAGGATGGGTTAAATCACAGCGGTGCTGCTGACGGGATGAACCTGGAGAGCACTTAGGCTAACAATCCTTTTGAGGGAAGCTTTTTTAAAAGCATCCGAGCAGATTTAAAGAACAGTCGTTCTTACAGGATTTTAAATGGGACTTATGTCCCTAAGGTCTGTTCTCTGTGTGTTTGGCTTTTCAACATCAGTACCCATAGCAACTTCCAGGCAACACAAACGCGCCATTGCTCACAAATTCCAAAGTGTCTGAAGCATTTCTGAAAATGCCTCTTTTTATTTATGGTGCATGTTATGCTTTCCTCCTAATAGATGTGCTTACTGTCCGTGCAATGCCTTAAACCATCACGACGGGCCAGCTCCTTTCAGAGCAATGAAGGACTGGTTATCAGAGCAAGCCAACCAGAAGGATGCTCAGGTCCCTGCTTCTGCAACTGCTTTATGACAACTAAGAGCACTCACTTTTATTGCTGTACTGCAAGGTCAACAATGACTAGCAATGCAAACAAAACCGAAGACTTGCATTTGTCTAAATGCGGATGATAAGCATTTCAGAGAGGCTTTTTCTAAGATATGAGAAGTAGCTTTTAACAGTATGAAAGGGGACTGGGGAGAAAGATTGCTACAGAGAACGTATATCAAACAGTTCTGCAGTTCCCAGCTGGCAGCCGTTCCACAGGAAAATGAAACGATGGGAAAATCCATTCTTACTTGAATCTGTCCGTGTTATAACTAACTGTATATACCTCAGCTAATTCACATTGTTTAGTTCTTCAAATAACTGGCACAGAACATACACACTGCAGGGAAACCCTTCCTGTATCTATCAATGTTTGGTGAGAACACTGACAGCAATGCCCTCCAGAAAGACAACAGTATTTCAGATTACATACAAGGTGATGAATGAAGCGGAGAGTTGAGTTTATGCTGAAGTTTGGGTCTTGATAAAAATCTATTTTAAAAAGCATTTGTACTCTACTACAATTTTTCCCAAGCTCCTCTGCCCTCTTATGTTTTTCAGTTTTCAGTATCAGTACCATAGCAACATCCTGGGCTCGTGAATGTGGCACTGCTTACATTCTCTGGAGTAGAGCCTTGCAAATGATTGCCAAACTCAGGGATAAGAGTCAGCCTGGAGAAGTAAGATGCTGGGCTAATTTTTGTATACTCTCAAAACAGTGACAGGGGATTGGGGGGAGAGCAAAAGGAAGGAGCTGAAACTGCAACAGCAGAGAGGAATGAAAGAATAAAATCTGTTCGTAGTTTAACAATATATAAGCAGCAAATTTCATAACTAGAGGAGATTTAAAGTTTTATTACTGTATTACAGATTTGGTGAATGCATCAACACTGTAAGGACTCCAACATTTTCAGTAACTGAAGTGACTCCACGAATCTTCTCCCCTGCCAGCAATTATTCATATAGAAATGTGATATCAGAAATACACAAAATACATTTGCAGCAACTTTAATGCAGCTGGAAGTGAAAAGAGCCAGCATCTGCATAAAGTGGAAGAGTGGGAAATCCATTAAACATGATTGAGAATCTCCTCTACAATGGAACACTGATTTGGGATTAGTCTATTCAGCCTGTAGATGCTGCTATTTTTTAATATAACACATCAGGAAACATCATCTCCTAACTGAAACTAAAGCAGTATTTTGTCCTGGGAAAGTATGCACTCAAGACTGCTTGAAGACAGTATTCTCCTTACTAACAAACAGAGCTGAGAGATGGGTATGGTACGTACAGCATCTGGTAAGGCCCTGTGAAACAAATAGGTAACAATTACATTCTTCTGTTTAAGGGGAATTAATTTCAACTTCAGCAATGATTAAGTATGCTACTAGCCCAACCAACATCACCTGCAAAATCACGGGTCACGAACTGACAAAAACAAGTAGTAACTAATAAACCTGACCTTCACCTGAGTCTCACCTATTGTCTGTCCTGCCGCCACAAGTCTTTAAACACAAGCAAAACATTCACTATTCTGAAACAAAAACAAAAAAGACTCGATCATTTCTTAAAACATTCCGTATGCTTTCTCAGCATCAAGCCAGTCAAAAGGATAGCACGCACAAAGCCATAAGAGGGACTGCTTTTTGTTTTGTGCAGACTCAGTGGAGCATCAGAAGTATGTCAAGGCACTGCGTCGCGCTGATCTTACTGCACTGCTGTGAAGGATGCTACAGGAACAAAAACCAAACCAATTAAATGCTCCAAGCAGATGACTGACCTTTAGAAACCTACGCCCAGAGAGATGCTGACCAAGCGTAGACCAGCAGATACACCTTGCTTCACACGTTCAGTCCTCCATTGGGCTAAAAAGCATTTATAACCAGAATAACCTTTCATTAGAGTATCCTGCAGAGATGACAAACATTAAATAAGGAATATCAAGAATGTGTTTAATTCTGAAGAGATTTAGTTTGCACTTAGTCATTTTTTCTCATCTACGGACAAACAAGAGCTTCATTTCTGTGCATGTGATGTGATGGACTAACATTATTCCATGCCTGCAACTGGAGAAATTAAAATGTTCACCTTCGTTAAACATTAACACATAGTTACCAGAGATACTGTGTATTCCGAGGTAATGGAAAACACTGGAAGCTTCTAATACCACTGTGGGTTAACTGCTGGCAAATAATAACTTTTTAATATAGTTTCTACAGCAACTCCTAATAACCTGTGAGGACATAAATGGAAAACGATCTGCCACATGTTATATCTGCTTGTCACAAGCCATGACTCACATGTAAGAGTGTTTAAGAAGATTGCTGCAGTTGATGGGTCTTGATAGGCTCGGGGTCATAAAACCTGAAATATTTCCAATTAGCGGCAGGGATGTGAAGCTAACAAAAATTTGCCAAGCTGCAAACACCACAGATGGTGACTCCGATACAAATCTACTGTAAATACTGCAATGAAATGCTGCACTTGATTCCTAAAAGCAATGGAAGATGGGAAGAATGGCATCTGAGAGAAGAGCGTGGCTTGGAAACAACCAACTCCTTCTAAGGACGACTGAGAGAATGGGCTGTCTTCCACACAGGTGAGGTGAATACCGCTCCAGCAATACAGGAGAGAAGAGAGAGGAGCAAAGGCTTCAATGCGTATCAAAGGGCAGAAATGATCTGACAGAAAGCTGGTGCTCGCTCTGAGAAGGACATCGACGTGTGCACATGCAGAAGTTTGGGAGATACGATAATCATCAACAGTCAGCACAGTTCTGGAAGAAGCCAAGCTGCCCTCTCTCCTATGTTGCAAATGACAAAGACGACTGTCAGGACATATGAAAAACAACAACCTGCCCCATTAAGTATTAAAGGCTTGCTTTTTTACACCTGTTTCAATTTTCCCATTTAAAAAACAAACAAACAAACAAACAAACAAACACAGATTTAATGCACGTAGAACTTAGTATTTCATTTACATTTGGAAGAATGAATGACATCCATCTTGTAAGCTCTAAGAGCAGAGACTGGAAGCAGCACCTAAAACAGAAGGCAAGCCTTCGGCTTGATCACAGTACCAACCCCCATCAGCATTTTACCCACACAGAGAAGCAGCCCTGGGAGATAATACACATCACCTCCTTCAGGCTGGAGGGTCACATTAATGAATCACTAAATTGGGAGTCTTGACTTCAAACACCATTTACACAAATACATCAAGCTTAAGCATCATGTAGCAACTACAGAATCACCACTGTTGTCCGTAGCTTACTGTATGATCTGTGCATAGCGAGGACATCTGGATGCCACTTTGCTGTGTAATTGCTTGGCTGTATTGAATACCTGAATACAATTTCCCTGCCCTAGCAATGAAATACACTTGGATACTTGCAATTACTGAAATGCTGTAGCTCTGCACAACTCAGATTTAAACAACAGCCGATAGACCGATTTATGCATAAACATTTACTTTGGGGCAAAACTATCAATTTTGAATGAATAATGGAAAGAAAAGAAAAAAAAAAAAAAGATGAGAATTGCTGCTTATTTCTGTCACTAAGAACACACAATGAAGGCAGGCATGTTACATTTTTCTTTCTATTTTAGGATGCCGAAGTTGGCAGCTCTGTTCTGCAGTATTCTCTTCTGTTGGCTAATTTATGACCCCAAAATAAATCTGAAGCTGAATGAAGTACTATAATAATCCGAATACTTCTGACTCTGTCATACTGTAAAACCAGTGAAATGCGAACCCTGTTATAGGAACACACAGCCCACTGTATCCAGGTATTAAAGGCTGTTGATGGATATATAGAAAGTGTCAAAAAGAGGTCAGTTCAAACTTAGTGTTGACAGAAATTACTGCCTCCAAGAGTATGAACAGTCTTCTAATGATGCTTTAAAACCTCAGTTCTGTCTTCACATGTACCGTTTATACAGTCCTGAGAAAATACTTTAAAGCCAAGAAGCAATTTGAAGAAAACATTTATCAACGGCTATTTTCCCCTGACAGATTATTTGACTTCAACTGCAGATCTTATGTCAAGATAAGATGTGCAATTCAATGGATTCATACCACATTGAATCAAATCAACTGGGATTATTTTTCCCACCCTTCTGAAACCGAACATTTGAGCCATATGAACTTTCAATGTCATTTGGCACTTCGGGAAAACTTTATAAAATGCAACCAGGCCTGAAAGCCTACGCTCAATTTCTGAGTAACTTCCTGCCCTTCCAGATCTCTGATGAACCAGATCGTCAAGAGCACTATATAAAGTAGAACTGTTTTTCATTAACTTTGCTAAAGGAATGCTTTAGAAACGTCTTCTTTAAATTCCTGCTTATTTCTGTCATTTTCGAGATTGCACAGGTTATAAAAGGGGATGATTTCCATTAAGCTGAGCCCTGCCAAAAGTGACTCCACACATGGCATCTATTCCAAGGCTCAAGCTTGAAAGGATCTGATATGAATTAAGGTGACAGTTAAAGAGTGGTATGTAACGATTATTTATTTTATTATATAAAATTATGACCGATATTCATTTTGATGTATAGAGTTCATTTTCCACTGCTTATTCATATCAAAACATGCTGTGACTGTCTTTCCAAAAATGCTCCCCTTTGTTATCCAAGGAAATGTAGTGGAAAGCACTAATAATTTTTCACCATGTGCTGATTGAAACTAGGATTTGTAACAGCTGAGGCAAGACAAATGATACACTTAATCATGTGAAAAGAAGGCAGCAGATCAACTATTTCATTTCTCTTTGCTTTCTATCAATAGCCAACTAAGCTGATGCGAATAAAGTATACGGGATTACAAAAGTCACTTCGGTCAACCAAGCTTTGGTCTTCCACAGGATAATTCCTCTGGCTGCCATGACAACCAAACTAATGGGCTTCAGAGCTGATAATGTGTAGAATTCAGCAAGTTCCTACACTTCCAGTATTTTGATAGACAAAGAACAGAGAAGCGTAGAAGGAAAAAAAGGCCGGTACTATTCTAAGCAACACGCATCAGTAGAAATTAATGAAGAAGCTCACAAACCTGCAAATAGAAATCCAATAACTGTTCCCACAAAGGAACACCTTACAAGGGTGAAAGATGTATGTATTTTGTTAATCTATATTTAGCCTAGGTGTATTTAATGCCTCTCCATCTTTATTAGTCCTTGCTGAAATTTCTTTTCTGCTCTTATTCACCTTCCACATCCTCAGGTAACACACTACTATCCTGCATTGATAGCTAGCAAGCCTCCCTTCAGCAACAACCACATGGTCTTTTACTCTTCATCTTCACATGTCCATACTGCAGTTTCTCTTACCACACACAAGCAACGCCGTACTAAATCCTCCTATTTAAATTTACTGCTGAGCCAAGGGAAAATTATGTCTTTCTCTTGCTTAAAAAACAGCAATAACTGCAGTCCTTGTTCTACTCTGTATATTACTGATTACCCATCTAAAGTACGCTCATAACCTGTGCTCACTCTTGAGTGGTTCTTTGGTTTATAGCAGTGAAAAACTGTAATATGAACATTACCTGCATGTATTTTCATTATTGTGGCACCTGAGCACAACCAAAGGAAAATACAGTCAGCTTTTACCTGGGTTTCTAGTTAAAAGAGTTAGCTCAGGGGGGTAAGCATCACCACTCACAGTGAGCCAGGATACAGGGGGAAGCAAATAAATTAAAAAGAGGGAGCCAAAAGCCAAGGGAGAAACGTACTGCCTGAACTATTTTTATTGCCAGCCTGTTTGGTGGAGGCTAAGTGGATTTTATTATTTTTTTAAGCTTCTTTAATCTTAGAAATGACTCGTCAACCACCTTAGCAGATCAAGTAGTTGAACTAAAGGCCGCATAAGAGTGAGAAGGTGGTCACAGGAATTTGTGTGCTGATCATCACTGCCTGAAATCCATTTAGGTGGTTCAGGAGGTCGTGCTACCTATGGAAAGCCAAGGACTGGTAACTGCTAGGATTGCTGTCAGCGTGCAGATAGTGCCTCCTCCAGGAAGAAACCCTCCCATAAAGATACAAGCAACATTTTGCTGAAGGTTATTTTTTCATTTCCTATTCAGATGGGTCACTTCTGTAATAACAGGTAATTCTTTCATGCTGTAGCTCGTGATGCATATTAATCAGTGTTCTTGCATAATTACAGTTTCTTTCAACATTCAAAATGCAGTTAAACTACTAATGACATTTTCCCCCCTCGCTTCAGCAGCCTATTTTGGGAGTTAAGGCCTGAAGTAAACACTCGAGCTTTGGGAATGGAAAACAGCCAGGAGCCAGAATGTATTCACAGTAGAGCTGCAGGGCAATAAGGTTGTCATCTACGCACAAAGATGCTCCCAAATATGTAAATATGATGTTAAAGTCACCACCACTCCCTCCTCGGTGTTAAAGTCACATACACCATCTTCTGCTGGCTGTTACAAGCGATAAAAAGGAAACGACACTGCCTTTATGATTATTGGTACTACTGCAGCACAAGGACATTCCTGAGACACAGTGTGGACACCTAATCCTTACCAATCCTCTTGTGTTTTCTTTAATTACTGCTGGTATCAGTATTGTAAGAAAACAGTACAAATGAGCTGCATGATAATGCTCGGTATCGAATGTGCCATTTGTATCTGAAGATCTACCCGGACATCAATATTTCGTATACGAAATGATGAAGCCATGCAGATATATAATACTCTGCAGTGCTCTAATGTAAAGCAGCTACAGCTTGGTTGTCTGTAAAAATATTTCCACACACGTTCTGTATTTGGCACACTTGCAACAACAGAAAAAGTCTTACATGAGGAAGTAATAATCTAGTATTTGAAGATGCTTGTTGAACCACCTTCTCACACTTACAATACTACATAAGACACTACATCACATATGTAGCATACAACGCCTAGCAATGTACCAAATGCTAGTGGGACATTTATATTTCACATAACGTTTGCTTACCATAAATAAAAGCAGGACTTAAAACATTTGTAAGCATTAAAAAAAACACAACAGAAATGTTTCTGTTTGTTTTTTTTTATCCCTAGCTTGGTGATACATAAAATTAGCTAATCACCTTTAAATATTTCCTTTTTTATAACCCAACAGCCTAATTGGCATTGATCTTTTATAGAAGAGTACAAGAGAAAAAGTTAGAAAATGACTGTACAAACACGAAGCTCACTTCTGAGGTAATCACAGAATCCATTATTTGTTCAGTTGATAACGTTCCAGGTTGAGAACGTTTCTTTAACTGCAAATTCATTCCAGGCTTGAATTACCACTATGCACGATGTTCACCTAGTGTTGAAAAGCTTTAAGTAAAACGTGTTTTGAAATTTCATGTATGATTTTTCACTGCAGCAAAATGAATAATAAACTTGCAAGATATGTGAGAAAATCTAAGACGTCCACCACAGAATGTTGGATAAATATAGATACAAGTATTGGTCATACAGATACACAATCCTTCATGAAGATATCCAGTTGGATGAAATATCAAAGTGTTAACAGTGATTTTAGTGCTTCTGCTCAAGTAGGAATCAGGCAAAAGGCAAGTCAGCTCTGCTTCCAAAATCCGAGCAAGGATTCCAGCAAAGAAAAAACTACCATCGGGATCTCATTCTTTTTAGTAATCTCAAACTTCTCCCTTTGGCAGACAGAATAACCAGCATGTGCTGAAGATCTGGAATTGCTTATCCCAGAAGAACTAGCCTATAAATAAGTCACTTTACATTCACCGTACACGCTTATTTTCTTCAATCATACATTCATACATCCTGAGAACATGAGCTCATTTGCATTTGAATCACTGCCATATCAGTATTATTACAACGATTACACCATTATGGCCTAAAGCCTGGCAGAAATCTCATCAAAATGCCCATTTCCAAAACATCCCCCAGATGTTTCATTCTAACAAGCAATCGCATCTCTATACCATGTTCCCCTGACAATATGGAATCAGTCTCTTAACACCAGATTAACACAGGAATGGAAGACCATTTCTAGTTAAAAAGCAAGCACCACATGTTCTCTCACCCACTGACATGCCAAGCAACATAACTCATGTTTTACACAGTTTCTCCACATCAGCACTGCCTGGAAAAGCTGACAACACTGGGCAGCCTATTTGCTGCATCTGCATGTTGCTCAGCATTTCCCACGTCCACTGAACACAGCAGTTTTTTCACTGATGAACATAGAAGCTTTTGAGAGTGGGCAGTAATACACATCTGCATGTTCAGTGTCAACCCCATGAAGGTTAAGGACTGGTACAGAAAATAAGCTTGAAATTCCTTAGGATCTTTTCCACTATTTTCCTGAAATAAACTGCCAAACAAGCTACACTGTTTGAAAAAAAAAAAAAAAGCAAAAATGCTGTTCTTATTCATTATGCTTCTTCAGTATCCCATATCAACTCTCGAATCCATGTTACAGTAATTTTAAGTACAGTGGCAAGCAAGAACTTTTTGGTCATCAGTATATGTAAAGCATCTTTGGAAACACTTCAAGCTTTGTCAAAATTGATGTCCACCATTTTGGGAAGAGTAGGTATATTCAAGACAAACATGTATGTAGAAATGGAGAGCAGGATTACCTTCTCTTAGACATTCCACCACAAAAGTGAATCCTGTAGTCCGTGGATGTAAGACGTACTCATACTTTCGAAGTCCGTTCTTTTCAGCAAAGTCATTACTGCGAGCTTTGGTATTGGCTGCAGGAGACAATAAGAAGCAGTTTCCTATGAGCATGCAAGTAGGCCAAGAATTACATATAATCATTATATGACAGGAAAACAAGTAGAAAAACAATTCACACTGAACAAATGTGCACCAGCTTTTCAGATGGGGGCCAATTGCAAGACGCTTTCGATTATATATATATATAATTATAATATATTATATATAATAATAAATATAAAAAATAATATTATATATTATATTATAACATATAATTATTATATTATATATATGTTATATATATATATAAAAAACGGAACGATAAAGAGTAATGTGTAATGCAAGAACAGCCTTCCTACTCGCTTGTTTCATCTAAGAAAATACTCAGCAAATCCTTCCTATTTATCAAATGCAACATGAAATCTAGAATCTGATATTTAATAGTTCTTCAGACACTTCAAAACCCATTTTTAAAGTGAAATTTTAAAATCCTTCTTTCAACACACTCCAGGGCTTCAATGTCTTTCTTGTAGTGACAGGCCCAAAACTGAACACAATATCAAGAACTGGTGCAGCTTCACCACCAATTCAAAACTCTGGCAGTAAGGATTCTGTCCAGAGCAAACCAAACAGAAGTTTTTTAAGAGCCAATTGCCAACAGAGCCCACTAAGGGAAGGAGATGTAGACAGAGTGGAAACTTCTCAAAACAAGTGGAGAAGAAGCAATTTGTTCTCTCCTACACGTAGGGAACTTGAAAGCAGAAGTCAAGCAGCCTTGGGGGCTGTGCTTATCCTTTGCTGTGGGTACGTCTGCACCTCATCTTGGGCCAAAAGGCAAAGGACTCATACAATGATCCCACGGCAACAAGAAATCATTTTACATAACTAACGTATTTAATAACTAGTATTTATAGAGTCCCACATGGCGTTTTAGAAGATGAAATCCTAGCACACATCTGCGGAAGAAAATCATTGCCTAAGCAATTCGTAATCTTTCCCAAGCAGAAACAGCTCTTTTTTTCTAAGTGCCCACAGTTAACCTTACCAGAGATGAGAGATAAACTATTGGAAAATCATACCATAGCTTAATAATTTAACAGAACTGCTACACATAGCCAAGTTCTTTCCCTTACACTCAAAATTTCACCCTATAGAGGAGCAACAGAACATGTTGACAAATCAGCAACAGTAGTACCAGATGCCTTTTTTGTATGAATGCATCTTTCTAACTCCTAAACTGCACGAGCTCGTTGTTTATCAGCAAATGTGGGTCTCTCTTTTATTGGAAAAGCTATCCATTAGTAAGTGCTGTATTACATCAGTAAAACGAGGTGTTTTTCCACTGTAACCTATTGTTACCTGTATAAGGTAACACGCTACCTATATGCCTTTACAGATGTGTACTCCTCAAGGTTTCCTGACCTTGTGACTTGGAGGAAGGGAAAAAAACTACTGCATGGTAGCCAAGTGGTTCAACAGAGAACAGCCAAAGATTTAATTCCTGCCAAGCTGTCAAAATCTACAGATACTTGAAAATATTACATCTTATAAAAGCATTGTAAGAAATGCAGAATGTGTGAAATTCTAAAATTACAGTTGGCTACATAACTTAAACTCATCTTTCCTTGAGCATATGTATTATGTCTCTCATGACTGGAGAGCCTATTTTTGTCTGCTAGACTGCTATTTCAGTGTTGAAAACGGACTATTGTGAATCAGTGAAGGGAACTTGCCTGTAGGATCCTTGCCTCTGTTGTGGCAAAACTTGAAAAATGAGCCATAAGCAAGGCTTCAAATGGCAGAGAAGGAAAGAATTACCCCTGAAGTATTAAATGTTCATCTGAAAAGCTGGATTCTATCTTGCAGCCATAACTGTATTGTACTATTAGGACAACGATAGCTACTTTTCCTCTGAAAAATACACAAGTCCAAAGCTCTAAAGCTCTTCTCCAGATTCTGTGGTGATTCAAGTAAGGTGCTTAAAAACAATTTATCAGAAGGTTTTTAAGCTACTGTGCTGTTTCTTCCAAAAGACACTGTGAGTTTCTACTTCATTTTCTGCATGTGTAAATTAAAACTGCAAATCTGCAAATCAGGTCAGTCAAAGCTGTGAGACAAAAGCGCTGTGCAATTCCACATTAGCTTAGCAGTTTAAAACAATCAAAACCTTAAGCATCTCAAACTGCACAAAGCTCGTGTGTACCCAGAAACAACTCTATAAGCCTGCTCAGTGCACTTCTGTTACGGAGGGCAGCATGAAAACAAATTCTGTCTGCTGAACACTTCTACTTGAACCATGTCTGAAACAATGAGTAAATGGGCAAGAGCTACTTTACATTGTAAAATACAGTCAGAACCTCTGCTGCTCATTGCATTGAAGTAAACCTCACACTCACCTCCTTGTACTTGGAAAGATATCATTGTAAACATCTGCAAAGCATCTTCCTAATTTCCACTTACTACAATGCCTTTCTAAAAATGCGAACAGCTGGACACTGGTGCTCCAGCCAACATTCATCAGCTATTTCCTGATATTCCATTTGTTTGTGCCCCTCTTGTCTCTGCACTGTAAGTTCTATGGAATGGATTGTTCCATCCTCCTTTTCACGAGCCTAGTGTAATGGGATTTTAGAAGCAAAGTGACACTCACAGCTAATGCGATGATCACTTGTGGAAGAACTATTTCCCTCTTCAATTTGTAACACCGCACTCTTCCTCCCCATCTTGCCTCTCTTGGCATTTCTTTTAAAAAGTAGTATGTTCTTTTGATATTATTCCTGCATAAATGCACTGACTACTCCATTATCTGATGCAACAACCTTGGTGTGTGCTGCTGCTTGTGATCCCTGCATGGCGCACCCATGCTTAAACCTTCTGAGCAAAATTCAGAAGACTCCTGCTTAGTACTAACTTAGTACAAACAAAAGACAGAAAACTGGACATTCCATAATGCATGAAATCTGGAGGTTGAAATTGTTCTGATGCAGGAAATTAAAAATACATTTGTTTTATACCCTCTCCAGCCGAAGTGAATTTACACAACAGTCGCCTCTTAAAAAATCCCTTAGTCAGCAGACACTGTCAGCACTACAGTAGTTGTGTAGATGGTTCATTATTCTGCAGCCAAAACTGCAATATTTGTAGGTGGATGCAAGAAAAAGAAATTAAATTGTAGGATGCCTTTGCAAGCCTGTTAATGAAAACACTTCCTTAAGAAGGGGAAATGTTCTGTGCTTTGCTTCCGACCAAGTGTAATGCGAACCGCACAAAGGAGCTCTTGGAGCAGGGAATGGAACTGAACCTGGCTTAGGTCTTCCCAGGTCCAAAAGGTCACTCACATCATCTGGTAAAAGGTAATGCTAATGCTCCCTTTTGCTCACTCACAAGCAAAAAAAAACCAAACCAAACGAATAAGTATTGATTTCTAGAAACAAATATTTCTCCTTTTTTTTCTCTGCAATTAAGAATTGAGCCAAAGTAAATCTACCTCGTAAGTTCTCACTCATCATTCCTATTAGCTGTACTTTGCATTTTATTTTAACTCTTTGGTTCCAGTAAGAAGGAATAAGTAAAATGATCTATTTTTATGAAAAAACTTCATATACAGGTTTCAAAAGGAGTGCAAATTATAAAGGCAATATAGTCTGGCCTGATCTATTTCCTTTGAGATGATCTATTTCCTGATAGAACAGGAAATATGATCTATTGCCTTTGTCTTCAATTTATAAATCTGTAAGAAGTTAAAATTGCTTTTTACCCGTGAAATCCGGAGGAGGAAAAGCGAACAAACTCCTTTTGAAATCAAATTATAATTTATGGTGTAGTTTTGAATTAAAACAAAAACCTCTAGAATTTGACTCTGAAAGGAGCCATAACGCAGTAATGAGCTGTGCTTGCTAATGTAAAGAGTATCTGGAACTACAGCTCCATAATCTGTGCCAAAGGAGGAGGTACATCTGAGCTTCCCAGAAAGCATGTAAGCAGCATGAATTCACCTCAAAAGAACAAGCTCACATGCTTTTACTTCCAGCATTTTCCAGGCTGATGTGTTTTGCTGGACATCACCCAAAAGAACGATGCATTGCCCTCATCATCTCACTGGAATGCTATGTCAGACAACTTCAATACAGTTGCTTCTGATCGACTCTCAATTCTTTTCTTCCTTTTTCACTAGCACTGAAATCTGAATATCACTAACTTCCCTTTCCTTTAATTGGGCTTGTGATAAAAGCACACATGTACTACTATGGCTTCAAGCACTCTCAAATGACACCAATACCGGACAGTGAGAGAAGAAATGGGTAGCCCAAAGATCTCTTTCTTAAGCAATTGCTCATTCATCTATTCATCAGAAGTTTGCATGGAGGGCATAATGGCTATAATAGCTCACAGTTATTATTTTAACAAAAAGTTAAGCAGTTGTTCTTGCTTGCACTGTTTTCAAACCATTATCTGTTAAACTCTACTGGCGCTTCTGAATAATAAGTTTATACATTACTATAGCACATGACATTTACTACCAAGGAGAAAACGCAATCGCAGCACTATGCTACCTTCTAGATAAAATATTGCTTCACATCACAACTGCCTAAACATTGGCATCGCCAAACTCTGTAGAGTCACAGTTTGGCATATTAAAGAGATTCACGGACAGTTAAGGCCAAAGGAGTTTTTAGAAAAAGAAATGGCAGAACGAAGAGGAACTGCCAACAGTAGAGATCTTAGTCATGGGAAAAGCTGGCATAAACTCCACAGGCAGTGGGTCTGCTGGGGCTTTCAGCACAGCGTGCAGCAGTTAACACAACTACTGATAAGGAGAAGCCACAGCACACAATGCCTCCTGCAGAGACAGCAGCAAGGAGGATTTGTGGGAATGTCACGTGAAAGGAAACCCAAGAAAAAGGAACAACTGGAATAAAGAAGAAACCATGTTTAGGAATGCAGACAAGTCCATAGGCAATGGGTTCTACTAAACAGGCCCGGAGCAATAAAACAACTTATTTTGTTCTCTTACTGCTCTGTAGAAAATTACTACAAGAGTTCTTACACAGAACACCAATAAAAACAAAACAACAAGCAAAACGGTGGGCTGCATCAGCTGTTTGTATTCTTCAAGTCTTCAGAAAGTCTGACTTTTTAAGCAATTACAACAAAAGGCCTTTGGTACATTTAGCTTTAAGCTTCAAGCATCCCAGAGTGAAAAAATGACCAACCGACTGGAAATAATGATCAACTTTATACACAGTCTGTAAATACCTTGTTCAGGGTTCAATGACATCACTACTTTTTAAACTTACTTAAGTAGCATCTTCCAATGCAAAGTATTCCAACAACTTGAGCTCACGTATACTTTGTGTTTCTTTTAGATCTTTCATTCTTGAATACTTGAAAATGTTATACAAGAAGAGTAAATCTGTCACTGCCATGTGGCTTGAGAAGGTAAGAATTACAGTAGCAAAGAGCTGCACAGCAATACTGCTCTCTAGTGAAGTACATGTACCACACTGCTTCCTCCCTGGGCCACTCGGTGGACTGGGGGGAGATTATCCCCACCAATCAGTTGTAGCTGAAGCTGTCAGCATAGAGCAGACGCAGTGCAGACACCTATTTGATGCTGCACGGTAAGAGAACATGTGTTACGTGGGCATGAGAAAGGACAACTAGAGCAATCTTGAAAAATCTCTCAAAAATTGGTGTTCACAAAGAACATTTGGATATTAAATGAAGAATCCCACCTGGGTGAACCTCAGAGCTGATGGTATCAAGAGCACATACTTAAATTTAGACAGAGTTTTTTATAACCAGTTGCAGTGGAAAAGAGACAACCCTCTGCTGCCTCGTGGAACGCCATGTTTGGGTGGGGAACATTCCCACCACTGCCTTTGGGACCCCGCAGCACAACTGCTAATGTCCTGCTGCTGCCTTAGTCCTCAGCTAGTAATTATTCTAAATCATAATAAGGAACTTCTTCAGTCCTTTCAAATCTGTTGTCTCTGAAGAATTACTGGGAGAGATGGGAAGGCATACATAATCTGTGGGGTAAGTCATGAACAGCCCAATTCTCTGAAACCACCTTGGGATGGAAACATCCGTGTGACCCAAGGAGACATTTTCTGATGCTGTGAGTAAGATTTTGTCTTACCGCAGAACAACCAGAGGACAAGTAGTCATGAATTCAAAGTAAAATAACAGATAATCTCCATCCCCCTTCCTAATTTTAGATATACAATTACTAATTCAGCAAGAGATATCATATGATACAGTCCGAGAATGTTTAATGATCTGTCCTCCTGTAGGAAGGAGGATCGAGTGACAACAGCTCCCCACTGTGTGATACCATCTGAACGTTACATATCCGTGTTTAAGGAACACGAAGAAGAAAATAGCAGTTTACATTATTTATTTTCACACTGTGCCCAGTATTTACTGATCTGACATTGCGATAAGGCGTGGCTTCAGAATATCTGCCAAGGAAAGTATAGTAAAAATCTAAAATAAGCTATGAGGTGAAAGTCTAGTTGTCATTGGTTTCCTGTTTTAATAATGATGCTTATCAAATAGTGCTGCAGGCAGAAAGAACCACAGAGCACTCAGAAAATCCTTTCTGTTATTGGCATTTGAGCCTTTTTCAACAGCGGTTAGCAGCTTGCTATGGATGCTGTACAAAACACCTGCATTAACACAGGTACCTAACTAAGAATTAAGCAAACACTGTTGACGTAACTCATTAAATTTACTACAACAACAACACTGACATTTGTTTTTAGGAAACATTTTTTCTTTCAGATACAGACACAGGCGTCTCATGTGGCCTAATGAAGAAGCATATCCATTTTCTCCTTTTAAAACATTAAGCAAGAAATAGAATCGGTAGCTCTTATCTACAATCACCTTGCACAATTTTGCACCATTCATCCCCATCACACGGAAAATAGGAACATAAAAGTAATTTACTCCAGGTCTTGCAAATTATTTTTCCAATACAATATAGAAGTAGAACTGACTGATGTTAAGCTCTTTCAATTATGGGATGCTTTTGAAACTTAACAGTTGAACCTCTTAGTGTGCTTCTTGGGTATATTAACATATGAAAACTGTTAACTACAATTTCTACTGTCTGAGAGAACGCGGCATTGCTCCTAGCTTGGACATTTCTTCAATTATTTCCATAAGCAGCAAGGCATTTCCATATCCATCACTGCACAAGACAACAACAAATTCATCCTACCTGTGAGATCAGTTCCTTCCGGAAAGATGAGGAGTTGTAACGGCTCATGAATGTCACAGAAATAATGCAGCATTTTCTCAAAGTGACTCCTGTCGTCTTCCCATTTCCTCTGAATGAAAATAAAGGCAGCAACCTGCATGGCCCAGCCTGCAGTTTAAAAACACACCTTTAGTAATATATCACGCTCATGCTCCAACAGTGTCTATTATCCCAAAATACTGCACAGATTGTGTCAGGAACAACATTTTATCTAAAATCAGCTAAGCAGATGGAGCCCACGCAGCCGACGTGCCTTCTGCAATCTGGACCTAATGAGTCTCAGATATTCACATTATGAATGATATCCAGAATAGCTGAATCCTGCAAGGGGTTATGCGAACTAAGAAAGGAAATGCTTGGGATGCAGACTCAGCAAATCTTGGCAGATTTCTACACTGCACTCGTTAAAAAACCTTTGTACGCAAACCAGGATGTTTACCACCAAATCTGATGAGCAGCTCTGCACATACAGTGAGCCCATATCGGTAAGTAACTGTCCATATAGCCTTTTCAGTATAGGCCATCCATATTTAAACAGATCATTTGCAGGAAAAATATAAAGATCAATTTTAAAGTAATGAAAATGTGCCTATGCTGTGGCTTTGTGACTTTTGTTGTCAGTGTTCCACACCAGAACCACAAGAACATAAAGCACAGGTGGACACCGGAGCCCAGTGCACTCTGATGCCCTCGAGTTATAAAGGGACAGAACTGATTTCTATCTCTGGAGCGACTTGGCACTCTCAGGAATTGGCTGCATTGGAGGCAGAAATAAGCCACACTGGTAAAAACTGGCAAAAACATCCTATGTGACTGGGCAGGGGGCTCCATGCATAATTGGTATGGATTATCATAGAAAGGGAGCATTTCAAGGATCCCAAGGAATACCGATGGGCTTTTGGAATAGCTGCTGTAGACAAAGACAGCATTAAGCAGCTGTCTGTCTTGTCTGGCCTGTCAGAAGACCTGTCTGTTGCGGGGTTACTACAGGTAAAAGAGCAGCAGGTACCAATCACTAGGAAAACAGTGCACAGACGGCAGTACCGTACCAACAGGGATGCCTTGCTCCCCATCCACAAGCTGATTTGTCAGCTGGAGAGGCAGGGGGTGATCAGCAGAACCCACTCACCATTTAACAGCCCCATATGGCCAGTACGTAAAGCCAGTGGAGAATGGAGGCTTGCAGTAGATAACCATGGTCTTAATGAGGTCACACCCCCACTGAGCGCTGCTGTGCCAGACATGTTAGAGCTCCAGTACAAACTGGAGTCGAAAGCAGCCAAATAGCATGCAACCACTGACATTGCCAATGCGTTTTTCTCCATTCTGTTGGCCATAGAATGCAGTTTGCTTTTACTTGGAGAAGTGTTCAGTACACATGGAACCGTTCACCCCAGGGTTGGAAACACAGTCTGTCCATTTGCCATGGGCTGATCCAAAGCACACTGGAACAGGGCGGTGCACCCGAGCACCTGCAGTACATCAATGACATTGCTGTGTAGGGTGATAAAGCGGAGGAAGTCTTTAAGAAAGGAGAGCAAATAATTCAAATTCTTCTGTGTGCTGGTTTTGCTATTAAGTGAAGCAAAGTGAAGGGACCTGCCCAGGAGATTCAATTCCTAGGAGTAAAATGGCAAGATGGGCGTCATCATATCCCAGAAGATGTGATCGACAAAATCACCACTATCTCTCCACCCACTAGCAAGAAAGAGACACAGTCTTTCCTGGGTGTAGTGGGCTTTTGGAGGATGCACATCCCAAACTACAGCCTCAGAGTGAGCCCCCTCTATCAGGTGATGCAAAAGAAGAACAATTTTGCATGGTGCCCTGAGCAGCAGCAGGCATTTGAACAGATTAATCAGGAGATAGCCCATGCTGTGGCCCTGGGGCCAGTACTGATGGGACAGGATGCAAAGAACAGCAGCTCCACTTGGAGCCTGTGGCAAAGAGACTCCAGAGAGACCCAAGGCTGACCCCTGGGATTCTAGAGTAGAGCATATGGGGGGTTGGAAGAGGGCTACACTCCAACTGAAAAGGAGATCTTTGCAGCATATGAAGGGGTTCGGGCTGCTTCTGAAGTAGTCAGTACTGAAACGCAGCTCCATCTGGCACCTTGACTGTCAGAGCTGAACTGGATGTTTAAAAGAAAGGTCCCCTCCACCCATCATGCTACTGATGCCACATGGAGTAAGCGGATTGTGTTGATTACACAACAAGTGCAGATGGGGAACCTCAGCCTTCCAGGAATCCTAGAAGTGATCATGGACTGGCCTAAAGGTAAAAAGTTTGGCACATCACCAGCAGAAGAAGTGTCACGTGCTAAAGAGGTCCCACCATACAACGAACTACCAGAAAATGAAAGGAAGTGTGCCCTGTTCACTGATGGATCACATCGTATTACGGGGAAGCATCGCAGATGGAAAGCTGCTGTGTGGAGCCCCACACGACAGGTTGCAGAGGCCACTGAAGGAAAAGGAGAATCAAGTCAGTTCGCAGAGGTAAAGGCTGCCCAGCTGGCCTTAGATGTTGCTGAACAGGAGAGCTGGCCAATGCTTTATATTTATACTGACTCATGAATGGTTGCAAATGCCTTATGGGGGTGGTTACAGCAGTGGGAACAAAATAACTGGCAACAGAAAGGTAAACCTATTTGGGCTGCTGAACTGTGGAAAGACACTGCTACTCGAATAAAGAATATGGCTGTAAAGGTGTGCCACATGGATGATGTGGCTGATGTGCCCAAGAGTACTGAAGAACAACAAAACAACCATCGGGTAGATCGAGCTGCCAGAATTGAGGTGGCTCAAATAGACTTGGACTGGAAGTACAAAGGAGAGCTATTTCTAGCTAGATGGGCCTATGCGACCTCAGGTCATCAAGGAAGAAACACGACATATAAAGCAGGCTAGAGACCCTTGCAGCTAATGAGAAAGCTGCTTGTTGACTTCTATTTTACTTGCTTTAAATCCCTTAAAGCAGGATAGGAATGAGAAACTGTTGGACATCTTCTGCATGGTGGTGTTACATACAGGCCATGAAAAATTCAACATGCAGTAATATAGTGACTGTGTCAGGGTAGAGGACGACAAATTCAGAAATGAGTTGGGAGACATCTAGTCTTTGTAAACAACCACAGGTTTGATTTTATCATCCAAATGTAACATCCGGTGTTCTAGAAGGTTTTTTTTCCTGTATCTAAGCGCACATCTAATTAGATAAAACAGCCCTGACTGCTCCAATAAGAACTGATTATCCAGCAGTCAGATGACAGATAGCAAAGGATCCTGGTTTCCCTCCCTACTTCCTCCAGCACAGCACACTGTGCCAAACTATTTTGTTGACTTCTATAGAAGTTGAACAGTCTTCCACATTTGTTCAGCACTAAAGCCTCCAGTGGAGTGTGGCATGAATGTGAATTCCTGCCTTCAGTCAGAGCCCTGGTCCATTCAACAGTGATGGTGATGTCTGCTGTTTGCATGGCTCACCATTCTACTAGATTCAAGAAAGGAAACGTGGCACAAGCTGGCAGACATGTGTCTTTAAACAGAATGAAAACAGGCTCCTGCTTTGATTTCCATGCCACAGTCTGTCTGCATCAAGCTGCTGGAAAAACAATGCATAACCAGTCTGAGACATGATGTGAGGTCCAAACAGGAGGACAAAGGAAGGTGGAGGAATTCAATACAGCACTGAACAAAAGGAAAGCTTTTGCTAGTAAGCAAGACTTAAAAATAAGCAGAAGGAAGTACCTTCTCATGTGCTGCCTGCAGGGAGAGATGCTGTTCACCTGATTAAGTTTAGGACAAGATATTGTCTGATGGAAGTAATTAGACTGTGCTTGTTTGCACATTGGTTTTGGTCATCCAGAAGTTGCTGGGTAACAGGAATTTTCCAATCAAAAGCAGCATTTACTTGAATGGCAAAGAGCCATTCTCTTTCTGTTGGCAGATTTTTGAGAAAGGCTGGATTAGGAAAACATCTTGTAACAGCCAACATTTATGATAAGCAGTACAGCTTGGAAAAGCATACAAAATGAGATCTCTTAATGAAATTTGCAAAATGGCATAGGCGGCACAAACATTTTCCTAGGTAGAACACCTACCCACAGTGACATTTAAATGCTTTTTTTTTTGAGATGAAAGCAAATTAAAAGATTCACCTTCAAATCTCTGAACAAGAGAAGATCACAGAATCACAGAATTATCAAGGTTGGAAAAGACCTAGAAGATCATCTAGTCCAACCATTACCAATACTTCCCAGCTAAATCATATCCCTAAGATGTACCTAAGAGTTTCCTTATGACCTTGGGGATACAGCAAATTATAGCTTATACAGCTTGAGCATTTGCAGCACTGTATTAAAAATGCCAGCAGCAACTGTGAATTGTTTTTATTCTAAGACTCTACACTTCTATTTTCCCCAAACCTTTGGTCTGCTGGGGGACAATGCCGGCTCACATTCAGCTTGCCATCAACCAGAACCATCCATCGTAACACACCAGTCATAGGACTCTTCCCAGTAAGTTTCAATTACGCCAAGGATGTAGTAGATCTGGGACTGAGCCAAGACTTCTAGCTGCTCTTGCATGTTCCTCATGCTGAGTACATTGGTGTAATAACATTTCCAATGTGCTTCATGGTAACCAGCAATAGTATCCATTTAATTCCTACAGCAGAGCAACTGCTAAACTAAACCACACGTACACAAATTTAAACAATGATTCAGAACTATAAAAAGAAGCAGGAAAGTGTAAGGCCTAACTATGGGGTCTCCTCACCATACCCATTCATCTTCCCTCTTTCCTTACATCATATTTTTCCATTTTTTCATATCAAAAGTTCTCTTGGTCAAATGAAAGCATTATTCAGTGAGTATATTCAACAGGGACGTGGCCTTGCTCGGCTTCTGACATAACAGCGAACCACATGTCTAGGCTTAGTAAGAGAAATCACTTGGAAGTTCGTGATCATGCTGCATACAAATACAGGGCCCAATCAGTTTGTTACTCCAGGTGTTTCACTGCATAAAATACAAGGCAGCTACCATGCAATTCCAAGTACTCCTTATTGTGCAGATCTGTCGGTATTGAAAAGATGTCAGCACACAGCAAATTACACTGGAAGACGGGGTTAGTGTTATAGTATACACAAGGTTAAGTTTTGATCTTCATAGCATGCTGAACAGGTTTCCAAAAGTTCAATCAGGCTCATTCATTTCACTGCACTTTTCTGGATAGTTTTATGTCTAACAGCTGAAAGCAAATTAAAAAGAGTTTTTTTCATATAATGGTTTAAGTGCATAAACTAGGAAAGTAATTAAAGAAATGCTTCTTGAAATAACCTTGCAATGCACAATTTCCTCACTTTGCAATTGTTTTTAACAACACTCATTAACAGTAACGTAGTTAATAGAGGTGTGAATTGAACTGCCATCTGATTTGGTGCATTCTTTGAGCAAATTAGAACTATAAAGAGATAAAATTCATGGATACCCATTCATGATAGCACTCCCAGCTTCATAGTGAAAGAGCTGATTCAGTTGTGTTAGTGTCTATTTAACACTGGTATGCTTTCGCTATTACCTTGCCCTTTCACATTCTGTATATTAGTAGCCTACTTATTACATGGACCAAATAACAATCCATTACACTGCATGTGAAACAAGCTTTTTTTTTTCTTACTTAAACAACTGAGTGAACAAATGGTGATGCTCAAAACGCAGAATAGTAAGACAATTAAAAAACAGGATCCAAACAGACACACAGCATACTTATACAAGGGCTTCTTTCAATATTCAGTCCCTTAATCATGGCTCAGAAATATCTCATTTGGACACTTAATACTCAAATATTCACTCTATATTTGCTAAATTATATTATTTTTACTTAACATGGACAATCGGGTAGCCTATTAAATCTACTACTGCATCTATGCTACTTCCAAATGGTCCCTGCACTAAAATGCTTCAGCTACTGTTAAGGAACATTAGACCTATTCAGTTACAACATCTATCTTAAAATAACAATTAAAATTTGATTTGATATTCTGCATGAAGACATAATAACATGGAGTTATTTGAAACTAAAGCAAGGGGTCAGTATCTGGAATGGCAGAAAGGCTGGTTTTTCTAATGCTGTATAAATATACAGCGATACCGTGAAATAGGGCATGAAAACTTAAGTATTCAAAAGGATGAGACATACATTTTCCTCTTTACAATTCAACACCTTTTCCATTGGCTGGCATCTTCTTCAGATGCTCTACTTCCCTATGGGAAAACTGCAAAAGTAAAGACTACAGAAAGTACTGGCTGCCTAACCAGAAACAGAAGAGGGCATAATCAACTTCTCAAGCTGCATCTCTGCACTGTGGTCCCACAAAGGTGAGCTTTCTCAGCCCATGTTCTCAGTCAGGCTGGTATCTATTGCTGCCAGGTGGGGCTAGAGCCAGCCAAGCTGAGAAACGATGGGCAGAGAAAGACCTTACCCTCAAGTAACTGGGCCTGAAGAGATGATCCATACAGGTGAAGCAGCATAACCTAAAAGGAATGTAAATCAGGAAAACAAGCCATGCAAACTGTGCTGTATTTATTAGGCGAGATCAGACAAAGTAAACACTCTCTTCACCAACTGCCATTTGTACAACGGAGAGAATGAGAGAGGTTATAATCTGATCTCACTCTTTTGATGTTTGTCTGGGAGAGGCAAAGGTGGCAGAGAGAGACTGGAATTTTTATTAGAGATAAAGGATAAGGAAAGTTTTAATGGAAATACAACAGCATATATTTTTCCTGATAGAGTTTGGAGAATTTCTGTTGCATACAGCCGAAAATATTCTTATGATTTGTTCCATAAGTAATCCAGTAAAAACTAGATCCAACTGTGGATAGGGCACCTAAGGCTTTTTTTCTCCCACATGAGGAAAAAAAAGGCATGAGGAGTTGCAAGCAAATTAAGCTACATTTTTGCTTTAGCTCCCTCACTCCTCGTAATGCTGCTTCTTCAATAAAGTTTTCCATATTTGTATTTTTAGTGAATAAACCACAGGATCGTAGGGCTTGGCAGGGACCTCTAGAGATTATCAACTCCAACCTCTGCTACAGCAGCTCCCTACAGCAGGTTGCACAGGAAAGAGTCCAGGCAGGTTTTGAGTATCCTCAGAGAAGGAGACTCCACAGCCTCTCCATACAGCCTGTTCCAGTGCTCTGTCACCCTCACGGGAAAGAAGTGCTTCCTCATGTTCATAAGGATCTTCCTCTGTTCTAGTCTGTGCCTGCTGCCCTGTCACTGGGCACTACTGAAAAGAGCCTGGCCCCATTTGCTTGACTCCTGCCCATTAAGTATTTATAAGCATTTATAAGATCTCCCAGTCTTTTCCAGCTGAACAAACAGATCAACGTCTCTCAGGCTTTCCTCATAAGGGAGATGCTCTGGGCCCCTAACCATCTTTGTGGCCTTCCACCAGACCTTCTCTAGAATTCCTTATCTTTCTTGACCTATGGAGCCCAAAAGTGGAAACAGTACTCCAGATATAGCCTCACCAATGCACTGCAGATGGGCAGAATTGCCTCCCTCTACCTGTTGGCCATGCAATGCACCCCAAGATGTCACAGGCCTTCCTGTCCACCAGGGCACACTGCTGCCCACAGCCAACCTGCTGTCCACCACGACTGCCAGGTCCTTCTCCACAGAGCTCATCTCTAGCAGGTCATCATAAAGAGCAACTCCACTACAATGTCCCACCATGTCTCCATGACTGCAATGAGATTATGAACTTCCAGCTGCACACCAAGCTCTAATTCTTCCTATTTATTCCCCCTGCTGCATGCATTAGCACCTGGTCACTTCAGAGAAGAAAACAGAGTAGAAGTTGCAGGTAGCTCCAGAGGAATGCAAGAAGATCCCCCATTGCCACACACACCCTTGAATAATAGCTGTGCTTTCCATTAGATAGCATACTCTTTAACTTCCACTTTTATCAAACCACCTAGGATAAAAACTAGAAAGTAATTAAGTCTGGCAGCTCATAATTGAATTGCCACAAGACAAAATGTCACAACTCTAATTTCAATCTATATTTTCATAACAAAGATATCTGAAACATGAGCTATACTAGAAAGTTCAATAGGTTATAGTTTTAATTTTTAAAACCAGTATGCTCTGTTGATAAGAATTTGAATGCCAATCCACTGTAACCTGAACGAAGATGCTTTATGCTGAAATTTTTACACTCTCACCTACAGAAGCAGCTGCAAGTAGCACAAGCACCTTGGTACCAATATAAATGCGTAGAGATTCCCTGCAGTGTTCTGCTGTGTCTATGCTTTGGTTAAGTGACAACATTTTCTAAGCTTACATACACCAATATTTTATTTCAGGATAGTTGATCCATCACAACTGACAGTGTGTATGCTCGTAGCCCATGGCAAAGGCAGGATAATTGGAGTTGTTTTGTCCTGCTTCATTGAAGACTAAGATGGCTCAAATTACTTTGAATTTGCTTCAGGCTAAGCTCACACACATGGATAGCTATAATGGATCCACAGACGTGAAGCAGAATACTGGTGGGGCTAAGCCTAGTGTTGAAATAGATCACAAATCCTCTTCTTCCCTGATACTTAACAGAACAAGGGCCAAATCTAACTTGAGCCTTTGAGAGTTACAAACTTGAAGGAACAGACAAGTGGTAAATAACCAAAAAGCTCCATCCTACAGTCTGTGTAAGAGCAATATTAGTCATACAATACTCGCATACAGAGATGGAGAACTCTGATCCTAATTACTCCAGGTTTACCAGTTTTGCTTATTTTGTTGTTTTGGCTTTTTTTTTTCCCTTTATCACCTTGACCTTTCCTGCCCCAATACACTCCAGCTGTAGCTCAATGGCTTAGCAGTTTCAGCAAATACTTTTTCAAATGGCAAGTCTTCAAGATCTGTCCATCAACAGTGCTTAAAGCACCTTCATACTTTACATTGCTGCATTCAGGTACTTATCTTTTCCATCCTGTTAAGCAAAACCGGGACGAACATTATCTCACATAGCAGCAATGAACTGTTACGTTACCTCGAGTTACCCTCTCATTTTTCCACCCATTTATCTGAGAGCGATCAAATCTAATGAAAAAAATAATTGATTTTTGTTGGACAAACACTGAGGCACATTTAGGCACTAAAATGATGTATTACTGCAAGCCCACCAAGAGTTAAAAATCCAAGTTGAAACAATGAGCACATCCAAATTGCCAATCACTGAAATACATCTCCATTTCCATTGAAATTCATAGCAAATCAAGACTGCTACAAATGAAACCATTAAGAAAATACGAAAGGATGCAACCAACCCATCACTTTGTAATTACCTGGTCATCTGACATTACTGCGTATTCCCCTTGGTATCTACTTGGACATTATGTATTCCATAGCGTATGTTGAGCACAAGAGCATCACAACCTCTATCACTTCCTCTGCTATTCTTTTTTTAATGGAAAATATAAATTGCGTGTATCTATAATTGTAAGAAAGTCCTATCTTGTCAGCTGTGCAGGAAACTGACAACGCTATTAGAAATTCTCCTTGAAAACTGACATTGCAGAATGTATCAGTAATTGCTGATGATGTCATGTGAGAAACTGCAGCAACAGCTCAGCGCTCTCCTGAGACTCCATCCTGGGCAAGTTGTACAGAAATGCTGCAAGAATGTTTCTGCAATTTAATACCACTTCTCAAAAACTTTACTGCGCACAATTTATCAAGCCAAAGGTACAGTTCCAGGAAGAAAGGACCATCTGTTTTTCTGCTGGGTTTCTTTATTTAAGGCTCGCATTTAATCAAGTTAAAGTTTCTGGATATATTGGAATGCAAAGAATTAATAACTTAACAACTAGATAAGTGACTCAATGCTTCTCCTTGAAATACTTTCTCTTCTGATTTTAATTATAACTAACTGGAAATAATTGCCTACTTGTAATATAGGCTTATTAAATACGATACCTTTACACTTTTCACCTGCAAAGAAGGTGACAAGGACTCTGGATCTAGTTCCGTTCACAGCCTTGCTTTACCTCCCATATACACCACCTGGAGCAGCATAATCTCATACATACCTTAACGATCAATACCTAACGTACGAATCATAGCCGCAGTGCACTGAAACTGCCCACTTGATTTTCAAGCTATATTCTGGCCTTAAAACTTATAAGATGAGCAAAACGTTTATGCAAAAACCAAAACCACAGAACACACTTTAACAAACAACATCTGACAAATGCCTACTGAAGGTCTATCACATAACACAGCAGTGCCATTAGGGCTAAGCAGGAGAAACTCTTACTGATTAGATGCAGGGTTGTTCCTTATGGACACCATTTTCTACATCAGTGTCCACCTCAAACATCATTTCATGATGACATCTTCTTTTGTCAAACTTCATTTAACCCAAGAGTCTCACCTTCCGGTTGCCTCTATTGGGAATACTTCATTTTTGCAAGAATCTGCTACCCAAAAATACAGGCTGACAGAACAGGAAGACTTGAATTTCTAAGGCCTCTTTTTAGATATACTGCAGTTGAGTAGCTGCTTATCATTCCTGACTTAGACTATCAAATTATGGCTTGAGTTAAGGATGCAGTTTGGCTGAATTTCCTTCCACGATAAATGAGATTAATAGTTTACTAAAAATTAAGCTAAAATACTCAAAGCACATCTTCTGCAGAGGATATTTAGGGATTTGGCATGTAACTAGCAGTTACACAACAGATCCAGGCACTCATTCTACTGCCAGAAACTGTCATCCCACCTAACTGTACCACCCCAACCATTGCAGTTGACAGTATGGAGTATGAATCCAGAATGCCACTAGTGGCTTAAGCACCTAAGGCAGACTTTGAACCAAGATGTTATTGTGAGCAGGTAACATTGATCTGCCGCAACTGTGTTTGCCAGAGCTCATTCATCACATCTCTTAGATATGCTAAATTTATGTATGGAGGATGGAAAAAACTTGAATGCAACTTGATGCATTTGCAGGAGCCGAATTTTGCCAGGCATACATAACATCCCAAACTCTTGAGCTGACCTTCAAGCTTTATTAAAGGCATTCTAATACTCACCAGGCACACACATACTTAGCTACAAAAAATATATAGAGAAAAACACGCTTCTTTTGAAGAGATTAATCTATCAAACTTGCAGAGTATTGTCCTGCATTCCATCTTCCAGCATTTCTTTTAAAAGTTGCCTATGCAGCCAATTCCAAGATTTCAAAACATCTCCACCATGTTATAAAAACATTTATCTAAATACATATTTTCTAATTTCCTGCAATTTTAGAGGAGATGTCTTTTGTCAAATAAAACTGACCATGTTTGAATATTAGGAAAAAAAAAAAGTAGGTTACCTAGTTGCAGCTCTTACTTAGGACTAAATAACCAGCAAGTGAATGCAGTATCAGCACAACAGAACAAGAGTTCCTCCTTATGGAATCCTGCCAGAATTATCTGTTCAGATAAATGACCTGACAAAAGGGAACCATAAATAAGGTTACTCTTTCAACATCGTAAAGTTGACGCATGTCCTGCCCAAGCTGGTTTTGCATAAAACAGCAAATAAATCTAAGAGAGAAATAAAATGCAAAAGGGATGCTTTTATTTCAGATAAGTCTGTCGATTTGTTCAGAAACTATTTAGGCAGCAATTTTTGGCCTATCTAAAATGGTTTCCCTGAATATGTGCAACTCAGATCCATTCCCATCCTATGCCACTATAAATACTGATCATTTCATGTCCCGCGCAGCATATTTTAGGCAATCAAGTTCATTTTAAAATTACAGGTACTGAAATTAGTATCAACTTTGCAGTTGCCTGTGGGGCTTTACCTTTCTATTTTCTAATCTTCTCCATAGTATAAACTGGATAATGAAGAAAGAAGACCATAGTGAGAGCACATAGAGTATGAGATGATTGGGAGGATATACCACCAAAGCCAAAGTTTTGAAATAGACCTTGAAAAGAATTTTAAAATCCTTTTTCATAATTCTGAAATTATCAAGTTTACAGTGTGAAATTTACTTTCAGTATGAAAAGTTGCAATATTTTGACAAATAAATGCTTGAGCATGCAGTCTAAGAATACTCCTAGGAGACTTCAGATTTTGTATACTATGTATATATTTAAAAGGAGATCTGAAAAAATAATGCTGAAATAGAATTCAAACCTGGGTATAAACAATGCTGTGCAAAAGAGTTTCTGAACAGATCTTCCCATTAAAGGATTTAGGAACCTACCAAATCCTGGAATGCTTTTGAGACTGGATTTGAGACAGATTTTTTCAAGTCTGAGGTAGCTGTATCGCAGCAGGCAGTTCCACAGGAACATCCAGTCCATTCGTGTGCGATGGTTCATGATAATGACACTTCTTTCTCCAGGAATAAATCCATCACCGGTGACAACCACCTTGGCACCAAACACCATTTCCAGCAACGCCTACAAATAATACATCTAATTTTATGACTTTACTCACAGAAGAAAAGCAACAGTCTATCATCAGTGCAAATTAATCTCGGTGACATCGCTTCATTTGTTCACATGTGCAATCGCTGGTAAACAAATTTGTTTCCTAATAAAAAAACAGCTTTTCAACAAGGATCAAGCTTGTGACACTATCAGTACTCAGCTATATTTCATCACAGCAAGAAATAACATTCCCTATATTCTCTTCACTGATCATTGTTGCTTACCTCCTGATTTCATTGCATTTAGTAAAGGAGAAAAGGGCAAAATTGTAGAAGATGAAGCACCTCACAGCCCTTCAAAACACACAGAACAGAAATAGAAAAAAAACCCACAATCTGATATATAATAAACCTTCATTTATGTCACAAGATATGCACTTCTGAGCACCAATATAGCATCTTACTTCAGAAAAACAATTCTTAAAAGGCAGAGGAACAAAGTCCCTTGATTTTTGGAGAACAGACGAAGAGAGAGACCCTATGCAGGTCACCTTTCTACAGGAAGAGTTCAAAGAAGAGACCCCCAGCTACAAAGTTGATGCAATGTGAGGACAACTTTATTTCTAGGGGAATTTCTTCTTTTTGACCTGAAACCGTTTGTTTCTAATACAAGTAGATGAACTAAATTCTATGAGGATTAAGTAAGAGAACAGTGAAGGTCAACAATGGCATACCAGACAGTAAATAATTTCTGTAATTAGATAGCTGGAGCACAGTTGGAAGCAGAAGTTTATACGAAGAATCCTTTAGGAATCTCTGCAATTTAAAAGAACTTTTTGCTTGTTTGTGTTTCACCCACCTTTCTCAGATCAGCATCTGACAATGGATAGAGGCAACATGAAAAGGCCTTTTCAAGAGCACAATCAACACATAGCAGTAATTTATCTATACATTCAACTGCAGAAGAGAGGGACCGTATGCAGGAATACAGCCAACATTCACTGAGCTAAAGCATTACCTTTCATAGATTGTTAAGAAAGTTATGATCTGTTTAAAACAATATATACATTCTAAAAAAGCATTAGTAAGCAAAACGAACAGTTGCTCAGAACTTGGTTCATACTGTAACTTACCACTGGAAGTGTGAGCCATGTGGCCACAATGCGGTCAGTGATCCAGCGATACCAGGCCGGGGAGATAAACATCAAAGGTAGAAAAGGACCAAGCATGAAAATGCTTCCAAAAAAACTTCCCAAAAACAGTGCAACTACAAAGTATATTCCTTTCCATGACACCATGGCTCTGAAAAAGAAAGTTGGCATTATGTTAGAGGGGCAAAGTAATTATATAACTCTTCAGAGCCGTAGGTTCAGTTTGAGGTAGTATTCCTCCTTCTTTTCATAACTAACAACACAAAACGACAGTAAAAACAAATGAAGTGTTCTGCCTCACAAGTAGCTTTTGGAGAACAACTACATAAACACAGTAATCTGTAAGACACGCCAACATAGGGGTAAACAGTACCGGCTACAACATAGTTTCTACCACTTACTGCAACGTGCAGTTCCATTCTGAAGTCTTAAGAAGGCTATTTTTTTTAACATGGAAAGGCACAGAAGATGATCTCTTACAGCAGAATAGTTTAGGTTAGAAAGGTCCTATAAAGCCCACCCACCCAGCCCCTACTTCTGCCCAGGGCAGGGTTACCCCCAGCCAGGGACCATCCAGCATGGTCTTGGGTACCTCCAGGGAAGGAGCACTCACCACCCTCTAATGACTTCTACCTAACATCCAATCTAAATCTTCCTTTCTAGCTTAAAGCCATTCTCCCTTATCCTGTCACTATCAGGCCATGTAAAAAGTTGGTCCTCCTCCTGTTCCTAATTTTCCCTCACATACTGGAAGGCTGCAATGAGGGCTCCCCAGAGTGTCCTCTAGGCAGAATAAGACCAGCTCCCTCAACCTTTATGCACAATAGAGGCACTCCAGCTCTTCAGTCATGTTCCTAACCTCTGTTCCAACTGTTCCTAGTCCTTCCTGCACTGGAGACTCCAGAGCTGAATGCAGTGCTGCAAGTAGGCCCTCAAGGGAATGAAGTAGAGACAATCGCTTCCCTCACTCTGCTGGCCACGCTTCTTTTGATGCAGCCCAGGATAAATATGGTTTTCTGAGCTGCAAGCACACACTGCCAGCCCACACGCCATTTTTCATCAACGAACATCTCCAACACCATCTCCTCAAAGATGCTCTCAGTTCATTTCCCATCCAGCCTGTATCTGTGCTTGGGATTACCCTGAGCTAGGTGGAGCACTTTGTACTTGGCTTAGCTGGATTTCATGAAGTTAATATGGGCCAACCTCACCAGCCTGGCCAGGTCCCTTGGGATAGCATCCCTCCTCTCCATTGTGCTGACTACATCACAAAGATTGGTGCTGACAGCAGACTTGCTGAGGGTGTATCCAGTCCCACTGTTTGCATCACCAACAAAGAAGTTGTATGGTATCAGTCCCAATACCAACCAGTGAGATACCTGACATTAGTGAAGTACAAACATTAGCACTTCCTGAAGAAACTTTGCTTTTGTTACTTCTCCATCTTGTTTCTTCTTGCTAAGCCCATAATTACAGAAGTTTGCCTTACTGTCTAACCAGGGTCAATGTCTGACCCCCTTCAATGTCTGACCTTGTATGACTTATCAGTCATTTTGAACAAGATTTTCCTTTTCATCTCAACAGAGCAGGTAATCAGCATCTGCAGTCACCCAGCTCACTCTTAGTGGATGTGACTTCTTGAAGTCTGCTGTACTTCCACTGCCCTTCTCCATTATTTTCCAAAAAGCCAATGGCTTTGGCTTGAGACAGACACTGAGAATTGAATTCAGTGCCTATGCTAGCAGCTAGACTGCCTTATTATACATGTACAACGCATAGAGCTTCTGAATGCATTATGGTAGAAGACGCAGCGATCCTCCGAGCAGCTGCAATAGCTATGAGCTTTTATAATTTAGCAACTACTACCAGTTATGACAAAGCAAATGTGGAAATATCAGTTCTTTAAATCAGGGCCTAAATATAGACTGTTTCTGACTATTTGTGGCTCAGCCAATTGTTTATAACATGAAAGGTTAAGCAGAAGTCACTTTCCAGTCACTTCACTGAATTCTTGTTTTGACAGGCTATTTTAGAGATCCTAAGAGCTCAGATGGACAGGACTTCAGAAGAAGAAAAACAGGAAGCTGGTGTTCTTAATTGAAAATCAGCAATGGAAAAGTAATCCATTAAGACTTGTGTACTCTAACATACAAGATTTATCTCAAGCTTGTTTTGAACCATGTCCGTAGCAATACTGTTTCCACAGCAAAGTATTCTTAAGTCAAAAATCGCAACCCGACAGTTGCTAGCATGGAAACCTGCTGCTTCTACTTGACACTGATAACTCCCAAAAAGTAACAGCATTTGGGGAGAGTTTTATGCTTAAACAGCTTCATCGTGGGCAGTTCTGGAGGAAGGCTGAGAGCAGAGACCGTACAAATTTGTCAAGGCATGAAGGAAACAGAAAGTTGTACTAACCCTGATTTCTGCAGCATGGCAAAAAGAGTAGCGCTAAATATTAACTACTAACAGCTGTAGCACAAAGGTTTTGAAAACAGCAGAACTTGAATTTGTTTGAAAAACTACACGCTGTTTACATTCTGCAGTGCACGGTCCTCTCTTTGTTGCAAAAACCAAGGCATGAAGAACCAGCCGGTCCCAGCTGCACACACTAAGTAGGATCTATTTTACCGTATCAAAGGATCCTTGAAGAACGCTGCACCAACTGCCCTACATGTGTTCTTGTACGCAGCCCTGCATGGGAGAAGACTGAAATAAACATAGCTGAGGGCAAAAGAAACCCAGAAAATAAAAGAAATAGTGGAAGGCAAAGGAAAGCACTCATTGCAGTAGAACTAGAAACATACCACGATTTGAGGACTGCAAAAGGGAACTGATAGCATTAAAACTCAATGTCACGGGTCTAATCAGGCACGTACACTTTTTAAGGCACAAACATATCAAAACAACTGGAAACACCTTTCCAACCCACTTGCAGCACAAGCACAGCACTTGATCAGCTTTAGCCAGCTGCAGTGGTTCTCTTGGAGGCACGGCTCAGCACAGCAGGCGTGCACAGATCTGTCTGGCACCCCGGCCCCAGGACTCAGCAGAACAGCACACAGGTACCCACAGCTTTCCTAAGAGAAGACACTGCTCTGCCACCCTCCCCAGCTCTTTCCAAAAGCAATCTAGGTCACTTGCTTGCAGGCTGAGCTTTTCAGTTTACATTAGTCCTTCCCTCAAATTTACAGCACGGAGCCAAATATTTAAGAAAAATCCTTTCTGTATTTTATATAAAAGACTGCCTTGTAAACATACTTTGTGTTAGTTTTCCAAGATTGAAACATGTGAGCTATGGTAAAGACTTGGGGAAGTTCTGAAGGTTCTCTTCTTTAACCTGCTCTCTAGCAGCACTTTGTTCATTATAACAGTACACAAATACATGTCATGCTGCATCCCACTGGGCTAAACGCTGCCATGCTTATTCCTAGACACAGAATATCACAGAATCATTTGAGTGAGAAGGAACCTTTAAGTATCATCTAGTCCAACTCCCCTGCAATGAACACGGACACCCACGGCTAGATGAGAGATACCATGTGTTTTTGTCATTCACCTCTTGCAGGTACATTTTGAAGGTGCAATACATCCTATATTGTGCTCATTATGTATGTAAATAAAACATACTACCTTCACACTTGAACACATGTATTCATCTAGAATAATGGCTAGAGTTTGCCCTTGATTAACTACTACCACAATAAAGCACGTATCATGCAAGCACATATGAGAAACAGAAACAGCTCCGAAAGAATTCAAGCAGAACTGCAAAGCAAGAAGCCTGTGCTAAGGTGAAGAACAGCAGAGCATAACCATCCAGCTGGCCTCCTGAATGCAGCAGTCAGCAAGACCATTTTAGTAACCAGGTGACATTGTTCACACTCTCAACTCATTTGATCTTGTTTGTGGGTACACATGATGGAGTTACAGCCTGGACAGCAGGTTACATGATTAAAAATGCACCTGACTGCATGCGTCACTTGAGAAATATTTCTACTTATTCTCATTTTTAACCATCAGTCAGGGATGGTTATTCATCACACAAACTTCTGGGCATGCTGGCTGCCAACAGCATGTGTGTTAGACTAGTACAGAGGTCAGCAAGAGAGCTCCTCAGCAGATGTTTATGGCAGGGAGTGAAGAGGGTAAAGACCACGACTGGATTTGACATGCTCAGCAGGGAAGTGTCTGTATTAGCACAGAATGCTTTGGGTTGGAAGGACCCTTAAGATCATCTTGTTCCAACCCCCAGCTATCTGCAGGGGCATCCCACTGTAGAGCAGGTTGCTTGCAGCCCCATCCAGCCTGGCCATGAATGCCTCCAGGGAGGGGGCATCCACAACCTCTCTGGGCAACTTGTTCCAGTGTCTCACCACATTCATCGTAACAAATTTCTTCCTAATATCTAGTTTAGATCTACCCTCTTCCAGTTTGAAACCATTTCCCCTCATCTTGTCACTACCTGCCCTTATAAAAAGTCCCTCCTCAGCTTTCCTGTAGGTCCCCTTCAGGTACTGGAAGGCCACTGTAAAGTCCCACCAGAGCTTTCTCTTTTCCAGGCTGAAGAGCCCCAACTCTCTCAGCCTGTTCTTGTATGGGAGGTGCTCCAGACCTCTGATCATTTTCATGGCCCTCCTCCGGATCCACTCCAACAGCTCCATGCCCTTCTTGTTCTGGAGGCTCCAGAATAAGAGCAGAGCAGAAGAGCAGAATCACCTCCTTCAACCTGCTGGTCACACTTCCTTTCATGTAACCAAAAACACGGTTGGCCTGGGCTGTGAGTGCACACTGCTGGCTTGTGTTGAGTCTTTCATCAACTGACACCCCTAAATCCTTCTCCTCAAGGCTTCCCTCAAGCCAGTTTGTACTTGTGCTTGGGATTGCCCCGACCCAGGTCCAAGGTCATCATACTACTATCTCACACCTAGCACGGAACCAGATTGTTCTTGTGCACACACATCACCCACCCTAAATCTAGCATATGTATTTAAAGAAGAATGCAAATATATATATATATGTGTATATATATATATATAGATATATATATATATACCAAGAGTTTTCAAAACACAATTAAAAAAGCAACCACAATGGAAAGGTGCACCTAATGAGAACTTGTACAAATGGCCTAATGCAAAAGTGAAAATCTGAAAACAAAATCCACAGCTGATTCGTTTGAGAGATGAGATACCCAAGAAATGAATCAAACGATTATACGGAAAGCCTGAGCAACAGAAACCAAGCATTGTCCAAGTACACAAGTACTTCCTTATTGCTGTTGACAACTCTGTCTTCCTATAGAGCAGTAATTGATGCTGGATTTGGAACACACAAAGACTTTTGTGCATTTTAAAGCCACTCTCTGTTGGCTGTGTGTGTCAGAGCTACGAGGAGATGGTCAAAACTATTTTAAGAGTCGGGCTCAAAGCTGCTAACAGAAAGACAGCATCCACATACTGGGTTTGGAGCTCTTCATCTGTTCTGTGGCAGAACTCCAAGTTATCGAGATACTCTTCGCGTGCCCTTGTTGCCATAGCAGAAGGAAAACACGCTCTGTCTCCAGGTAACAGGAAACAGTAATTCTTAAAATACAATTTTTGTTTTACATTTCAGTTAATTCTAAAAATTCTTGGCTACGATGGGATAAATTATTTTGCAAAGCAGTTGCATTTCTGTCCGCCCCATCTCCATTAAAATATTTCCTTGAAAATATTTCGCTATTCTGTGCAGTTTATGCAAGGTAACATAAAGCAGAAGCATCCTTCCTGTGATTGTATTTTGGTTCGATTTATTTAACATCTTTGTGATTTTATTCAAGATACAGTGGGAAAGGAAAGCAAACTATGGCTTGTTATGATGTTTTCAAAAGGCCTTAAACAGGATCTGTGAATTTGTTGTATAGATCAGGCTTTTAAGTTCTTTATTTCCCAACTCTTTCTATGGCTTGGAAGCATGCAAAAGATGTACACAAGTAAACCTGGTTAGGAACAAGCAGGTTCCTCTAAAATTAAAGCTTGAAGTTTCACAACAGTAGAGACTCACCACATGCTTCACATTTCCTGAACAGTTTCAGGACAATCTGAATTTCTTGTACACTTCATTTGTCTTCCAAATCCAGTTAGGAAAACCAACAAGATTTAGTCTACACTATTGAACTGGAATCGTAGAGTCGGTGGTCTTTTCCAGCCTTAATAAGACCACCAACTCCAACCCCAACCCATCCCCACTACACCCTGACATCATCCCTCAGTGCCACATCTCCACAGTTATTGAACACCTCCAGGTGCAGTGACTCCACCACCTCCCTGGGCAGCCTGTGCTACTGCATCGCTGCTCTGAGAGGCTTTTCCTAATATCCAACCTGAATCTTCCCTGGCACAACTTAAGGCCATTCCCTCTCGTCCTATCACTGCTACTGGGAGAAGAGGAGGCCAACCCCCACCTCGCTGCAGTCTCCTTAAACAACAGCACACAATCTACCTGGCAGAGCCAGCTGCCTGATAACTGGAGCAATTTTCAAGTGGTTAGTATTACACAGTCAACAAATCAGGGTTTATTACCCCACCAAAATAAATGGCAAATAAAACAACGCTGTGTGGTTCCTTGTCGGGACAATCCCATTCAATAGCCAAAGGCAATAAAATTGCTTGTTCAGTAGTCTTTATGAGCTGAATGAGGAATACCAGGCATTCGGTTTAATTTTTTTTCAGTCAATTACCAGTGGGGAAAAGGTAAACATGACTTTCAATTAAAATCAAGCAGAGCCTCATACAGACTGCTTTTCTCCAATGCTCTCAACAAGGGAAAACACTCCCGAGTCAGAAGATAGGCTTTTAAAACCTTTTGTCTAGGTGAAGTGAATTCGTCTTCTTAATGACTCAATTTGTCCATATCCTTAGACCAATGAACGCACAAACAGAACTGCCTGGGAAGGAGAGCATGCAAACAGAAAACCCTTCTCAGCTTGCAAGGCAAACAACACAGGGGTCCTGGCAGCCCCTGCCCAGGTGGGCCGAGTGACAGACCACCAGGTAGGCAGAGAAGCTGGAATGGAAATGACACATCCTAGCAGAATGCCTCCTGCCCAACAGATTGCCTTCTCTATTTCAGTGTTTTACAGTTTTTCCCACACCAGTTCAGTGGAAATTTTCAGCAATTCTTGCACTCTGAACAAGAAATTAGTTCCTACATAGTGCTATTTTAAAAAGAAAATTGCATACAGTGACCTGTTGCAGACTGACTCAAGTCTTATTTTCCAGGTCCCCAACTCACCCCATCTCTGACCGCATAACTTCTCACTCATCCCTCAGTTAAAAGAAGTACAGAAACAACACAAGTTGCAAGGGAAGAAGCTGAATTATCATTTGGGTAGATATCCACCCTAATTAGTAGCGCATAAGATACACACAAGAAGCCCCATCAGTTTTCTCACATCCACTTATGAACTACATTTTATTTCTCATGCCTCCCTTGTGTACTTCAGTACTATAAGGAACATGCACATATGGCACAGATCAACACCATATGTGAGGGAATGGGCACCTGACTATTAAAACTATTTCCCTTTCACTCAGTTCCTGCCTTTAAAAAACCTTCAGGAGATTTAATATATGTGTCATAAAATGATATAGAAAAGGGCAATAAAAGATAATTACAATCACAAACCACATCCCCGACTCTCTCCAACAATAACATGCACAAATAAAAAGCACAATAATTAATCGGTAATTTCCATAAATATTATCAGCAAAATACGACTGCTGGTGCGCACCTTACCATTTACTATCTCTTCGATTTGCCCAGACTTAATCTGACTATTACACTTCAATAAAAGATGTAATGGAGTCTTTTATTTGCTCTCCCAAGTAGTAATTGTGCCTTTCCCAATGCAAAAAAGCCTGGCTGAGATTCTCTGCCGCTCAGTCCTCAGATGCTGTAAGCAGATAATTGAGTCAGGGTACAGACAGCAAATCAGGCTGATGATTCTTCACTGTAGTTACCTGTACTATTACTTCCATTGTTGCTGTAGACAACCACGAAGCTTGAATGAGAACACCAACAGAGGTGCTTATATACACTTCATAAGAGCGTATCAAGTGACAGCTATGGTTATTTCCAGAAAATACATATATAACATATACCAGTATCCCACCATTTCCTTCTCTCTAAGCATACATCCTTAACTCAAGGCAGAACTTTCTCATTGGGTTAAGAACACAGAAGAGAAACAGGTGACAAATATGTGAACAAAATCCAAAGAGCCTCTTCCACAAGCTGTGTAAACTACCAGCCATCACCAGGTCAGTAACAACACAACAAAAACCCCACACCAATTCATATTGTTCTGAACAGATTGGTTCTGGAAACAAAGGGGAAATGGAAAGACAAGCTTTTGGGCCTTCTGCAAGACACCCAGCTTGGAGAAGGTTCCAGTAAGAGCTTTGTTTTGCAGCCATCCTTCATAAAATCTTACTGCTTTAGAACATTATGTATTAACTCAATTCCTGCTTTTCCAGTTATCATGTATGCTACAAACACATGTTGCAAAAAGTGAACTTGATTCTGATGTACACTTAGCATTCTTTATGCTGTGAGAGCCACCACCTATAAAACAACTTCAACCGCCAAACTACTTCATTTCCTGGCAGCATGTTACAGGCTACAAAACTTCAGCAGGGCCAGCCCCAGCCATCCCAATGGCAAACACCAAAGCAGTGAGGCCTCACCTAGACTCAGCTGTAAAATCAGCACCACTGGAGCCTTACCTTCATTTCCCTACCCTTTAAAAACGCCAACATTTTTAAGGCATTTTGACAAAAGAGTACTATCACAAAGAATGGGTTGGGTTGGAAGGGACCCTGAAGACCACCCAGACCCAATCCCAGCCATGGGCAGGGCTGCCCCCCACCGGTTCAGGCTGCCCAGGGTCCATCCAGCCTGGCCTTGGGCATCTCCAGGGATGGGGCACCCACAGCTCTGGGCAGCAGTGCCAGGGCCTCACTAACCTGAATGAAGAATTTCTTCCTAACATCTAACCTAAACCTCCCCTGCTTTAGTTTAAAGCCATCCCCCCCTTGTCACTATCTCCCCATGTAAAAAGTTGCTCTCCATTCTGATTATAAACACCTTTAAAGTACTATAAGGACGTTAAGTCCTTACGTAAGAGATGGAGAACTGTGCCTACAGACAGATTTATGCCTTCCCCTTCCTATATTTTTTTTAATAATAAATTGCTATTATCAATCACAGAGAACTCTGCCAAATCTTTCAGTCTGTGCTACTGCCTCAGGCTTTTCTTTTTTTAATATACTTCCAAGACAAATATCAACAAAAAAACACATTCATAATCAATGTTAATAATGTTCTAGTCACGTAACTGGAAAATTCCATGCAAAAGAGAACTTAAAATTTAGCAGTGCCACCTTTGTATCAAGAATACGTAGCACTTGGGAATATATAAGCATCAGCAAATATTACATGTTTCTAATAACTTTAAGAGCCACGTAAATTGTAATTTTCTGTTCTGTTTGCTTACAGGCTGGCTGCTTTGCAAGGTAAGCATAGCAGAAAAAACAGATCAGTTACCTGGCAGGCTTGAAAGCAAAAGAGGAAAAATGCAGTAGTTCTCCTGCCAAAAAATTACCATTCCATCCCCACCAGAAGCAGCAGAAACTGCCTGTTTACATTTGATCCATTTCTGGACATGAAATCCTGTACTCTTATGTTTTGGTGAAGACGGAATATCCAAAAAACACCCAGCCAAAAGACACACGATGCCAAACTACCACCCCACTATTAGTCAGTGTCGTTTCCCATTCAGGACTTGACAGCAAGAGGCGAGGTTCTGCTGTGCTTTCCAGAGCTCTTTGGAGAACACGGAATGAGAGAACAAGGTTTGGAAGGGACCTTTGGAGATCATCTTGTTCAACCCCGTGCAGCTAGCACAGATGCTAGGTTTGCTCAGGAAGATGCACAGCTGAGTTAGACGATTTCTGCTTGGGCTAACAAAGCTCCACGTCTCAGCAGGGATTTCTAGCCCATGTAGATACTTTTGCTTCTGGTTCCAGGGCTACGGCACCTGATTCTATAAAATCCATACATTTTGACTTCAAACTTTAAGTGTTGTTAAAGTCAAAAAGATGTTTTTCCAATATAATATATTAAAGCAGCTGATGTTTCCTGTCAAAGCTGAAGGGATTTAGTCCCTCAAAAGCACAGGGAGATAGAAGCTAACATTTGGTACTTATTTGTAAAAAGTAGTTTGCATTTAGATGCAAAGGACAGGATGTTTTGCATGTACACTTAGCAAGGTCATCCCATCCTATAACAAATTACCAGTGCAGGATGCTGAACACAGAATTCACTGCTGATGCAACAGAGGAAGTTAACTGCCAGTGCTTATGCGGTGTTTTACCAAGCATCTGGAAGATAAATGGAAAAAAGCAACATCTAAGACTAAGATTTTCAGCCTTATGTAAAATAAGAGCTAGAATGAAAAAGAACCTCCACTTCTAGTGATGTTTGCTAGAACTGGAAAGCACTCATAAAAAAAAAACAAAAAAGAAAATTCGAAGGGTTTCCATAGGTATTGTATTTCCAAAGAAATTTCCAAATTTCCATACAGTATTTACAAAGACTGGGTCAATATTACGATGAGTTTCAAGCCAGCTGTAAATTTAGTTGGCAGTTGCAAATTCATTAGATATACATTCCATGGCTGATACTTAGGTGCTATGCAATCCAAGACTAAAGTATCCATGAAATAACCACAGAACAGTGAGTGACCTGATCAGGGTAAAAACCCATCATAGCTACTTGGGGACTACTACATTTTATACCTACTACTTCTCTGAAAGAGTGGTCAGGCAGTGGAATGGGCTGCTCAGGGAGGTGGTGGAGTCACTGACTCTGGAGGTGTTCAAGGAACACTTGGACGCTGTGTTGAGGGACGCATTTTAGTGAGAACTATTGGTGATGGATGTTGTAGGTCTTTTCCAACCTCGGTGACTCTGTGAACAAGGTATACATAGTATAGAGAAGGTTATAAGTTCATCATGCAACCAGAAATATGTAAACCTGGGATTTCCCCTATCAGTCTCTAGTTGTGGAACATGGTTACTATCAGCTCTACCTGGAGTAGAGTACCTACATTTAACCACTTAGCAATTTGTTATTTTCTTTAGAAGAGTTTCTCTTCCAAGAAAATCTAGAATTCTTAGTTATTTCCAAGTGGGAACACAATCTGACACAATTGTGTTTCAATTTGCACCAAGTGCCCCGACCTTTCATTAAAACATTTACACAAAGAGCACAGAATTCCTGGAAAGGATCCGCTCTTTTCGATTAGCATAGTAATACCTCTGAAACAAAACTCAGAAGAGCTTATCTTGAAGCGACAAAATAAGCTCATTAGTAAGGATACGCACGGAAAAACGTGTACATTTTTTGAGCTGTGTTTGCAGAAGAATTCCCAGATGCAGTCACGGATCTCCTTAAGAGCTTGAGATGGCTCCAAAAAGCACCATGGAGGTGACGCTTTCATTTGGGAAATTAGGATTTCTGGACTTGTCAAAAACAGACACTAATGACGTTCCATTTCGCTCTCTTCCTCATCACTTTGATGCTTCTCTCTGTGTCTAATTAAAGTGACCACACTGCTGAAACACTTGCTATTCCTAAATAACCAAAGCAGGGTACATCTTTTCATACTGAGACGTTTTCCTTTTACATATTATGGCCTGAAGAGAAATGATACAGAAATTAGTCCATACTGCAAGGGCTGCTAAGTTAGGAAAAAACATCACAAGCACAGTCACAAAGTAGAGCACAGAAACAAGAGAATTAAAAACAACAGAAGTGACTGTGAAATATTCTTATGTCTCAGAGCTAAGAGACGTTTTTCAGATGTATGTGGAGCAGACACCTATGTTACCCTCTGCTGAGATGTGCAGCTCTGAAATCATTTTTGTTGCCAACGATGACCCCTGAAGTAAACACTGGGCCTGTTAAGTTGAAAACTGGTTACGGTGGGATTGTTAAACTGAAAACTCCCAATTCTGGCTTTCACTTGTGAATGTAACCATTCTGGAGGCTTCTGTTGAGTGCTTCCATGCTCAACACTCATTTTTTCATGTATGTATTTTGTTCGTAATTTATCCAGGAGAGCTGTCATCCCATGAGGGCAGTTCTTCATATGTTTATGGCCTTAGGAGTACTACACAGAAATGCACAGAGAATTAGCCTTCTATTTAAAGACTAAAAATGTATTTTTCATAGTTGAAACACAAGCTAAATGCAATTTATACTATGATATCTCCAAAAGAACTAGGTGGAAAAACTCCAGGCTGTTAGAGCATCAGATACATGCTCTGAACAGAACCACAGGATGGCTTGATTTGAAAGTGACCCAAAAGCCCACCCAGCCCCAACCTCTGCTGGTTCCAATACCACTCATAACTGGACATTAAGCCACTGACCACAACTCTTTGTGATCATTCAGACACCCATACACCCATGAAATCCACATAACACCCTTGTCTTAAAGATGGAGATATGTGGGATGAAATACATAATTTAGATTAGGACGGTAAGAAACATCATTTTTAGTTTTATGCAAGTCTGCCTAATATCCAAAACTTTCTCCTCACACACAAATCATTTTCACTTCCTTCAACTGCTGTCAGAGTGGACAGAAAGCACCAAAACAAAGCAACAGTGTGAACACTGGAACACGTTCTGTCACAGTGAAAGCTCATGGCTACTTGAAAGCATTGTATTACAGCTAAGGAAGGCAAAACAACATGCCTTCTAACACAGACAACAACAGCAGTTTCCTACAGCAAGTGGCACAGAAAAGCATCCAACTGGGTTCTGAGTATCTGAGAGAAGAGGGACACACAACCTCACTGGGCAACCAGCTCCAGTGTTCCATCACCCCTCACAGTTAAGTTCTTCCAGCTGGCACCCCTTGTCCTGTCACTGGGTACCTCTGGAAAGAGCCTGCCCTATCCTCTTGACACTCAACCTGCGGATACTTATAAGCACCCATTAGTTTCTCTCCCAGGTTTCTCCAATGCTAGTAACAGGAATCAATCACTGGACTACGTGATGTCAGGAACTGCAGAGCACTGAAAGATTATTACTAATTCTGATAGATTGATGAGAACATCAGAACATTTAGCTCCTTCTTTATTCTTTTCAGTTAAAAGAAAAAAAAAAAAAAAGCAAGAAAAAACACCACTTTGCTTCATAAAATCATCAGCAATTTTCCTCGGTGGGACAGAGTAAGAAATTCACACAAAAAAAGCACTCATCAAGGAGAGGATGATTACATGGCTTGTTAAATACGCATTTTCTCACCTTAAAGATATTTCACTGGAACAAAGTGAGCACAAGAGGAAGAAGCTATGGGCTCTTGGCAGTGCATACAAGCTGTCATTACTGTGATGAAATATCAAACCACAAGCAGCTCCCAGCTCAGGGCATTCTTATGGAAAGGAGCATGTTCCCTCAAATGTTTTAGCTTAAAAAGCCAGAAGTAATTTTAAGAATCATCCTGTACATCACGTTTGTACATATGTTACAATTATACTGCCATGGTTCTGGATGAGCAGTTTGGCTGCTCCCCCTCCTCCCCTCTGCTCTCAACCCCCCCCCCCCCCCCCCATTCTCCTGTCCCAAGTCTCTCCATTCATTAAACTCTTCCTGTAATCAAGTCTGAGAAAAGAAATCTCCACTTTCCCTGTGTGTGAAGCACCAAATACACACACAGCTTATTTTTGTGGTTGCATGCTCTACAGGGGTTTAATATTAAGTGCTTCTGTGCAAAACAGGTGAGCACAATCGGAAAAGCTGAAGAGACACTTGGCCTCAGGGACTCTCCTTGTGCCTTCATGAGACACAACATCCTTCCACATTTAGAACTCTATACATTTTCTTCTGAGAAAAGGGAAGAAAGGAAAGGTGCACAGGATGCCCTGGAAGGGCTCCCACTAATGAATGAAGGTTTTCCTACAACATACATCACTACTTCTGTCCCACACAGCTTGTTGTCTTTAAACAGCTGCAAAAAATGCAACTTAGCTCTGTCAAGTTGTTTCTGAGATCAGATCAAGACCGGAATTGTATCAGAACCACAGACATTCATACATGAATAATGCCAATGAAAACTGCTGTTTCTTTTTACATACAAGAAGCAACTACACATACGAAGAATAATAAAAGGCCTCAGTAACTTAAAAACCTGTTCAAAAATGAACCGCTTTTACAAACTATCCCCCCACCAAGAAGTTTTCTTTCTGTTTGTTCCTGTTGACTTGTATGTCAATAAGAAAGTTCTTCCGTCAGTGTCAACAGAAAACATTTAGCAAAACTGTACTTTTCGATTCAGACTATATTTTAGTCACCACCGGCCTTGTCTTCTTTAAAGTATAAAAGGATGATACCAACAGTACTCCTAAGAGCGTAATTTATTTCTAATGCCATGAATATCTTAACTGTTACGTACTTAATGCGTTAGCAATAGGACACTGGTCCTTAATAACAAACTATGCAGTACCACCAGTCATTACAGCAGTAACACTGTCCAGTAAGACTTTGAGTCTAGTCATTTTCTTTTTTCAAACACATTCACTAGATTATTTCCCCCCCAGTTCAGAAACAGTGTCATCTGTCTGCAGGCAAATTACTTCTCACTTGAAAGAGCAAACAGCAACCAAACTGGGAACTTGTCTACTTTATGTGGGGACTTTCCAAGCACATATCTAACTTAACAAGAACTTGGCCCTCCAAAATCTGCCTGTCATTATTCCTACATTCAAAGACAAGAGTACAAGAACGGGATTGTAAAAAACAAACACAGTAACAAGATTTCGCTCAGGGTTCCTACCTGGTCGAACAAACTGTTAAATAACTCATATCCAGGATATGTGAACTCCAGAACAAGCTGAGCATTTACACTTCATACATGGAGATGCACAAACATGCTTACATAGAAAGCAAGCTGCACGTCTACCTAATCCTGTATGGAAAACTCCCTCCATCTCTGAAAGGGGAACTAAGTCAGCATGGCCACAGCTGAGGAAATTGCCACTTGCTCCAAGCACTGAAAGATTACTTATGACATAACAGCTGTAAGTTAACATAGAGAAGATTGCTCCAGTTATATTCCATGATGAGGCTGGTTAAGTTTTATGTTATTTTTGTGGGGTTGTTTGTTTTTTGGTTTTTTTTAGGTTTTGGCATAATTTCTGTACAAAATAAGCCCAGAGACTGAAAAAGTCCAACCAGTAAATTCCCAGTATTATAGACCTGCATTGCTTATGAGCAAAAGAGGCATGTTTCTAATGAAAGAGTAAGCAACATTCCTTACTCCAGGCCTTCCATTCAGTGACTTACAACTTTAGAGACAGCAAGCAGCTAGATACAGAAAACTAGCAGGTATTCATACAAATCAAAGCAGTCCATAAGTAGATCTGAATGCAATTAATCTGTGCGTGGAATTTCACTCCTAGCATTAAGTTTCGTTTTCCGACAAATGAATCATTTAGAAATTAAATCGCTTCATTAGGGAGACCCCGCGTGGTTTTTCAAAATACTGGAGGGTTTTGTAAACAATACGGCATATCTGAACTCTGGAGGAGGTGAGAGGAGTATCGGGTTTGCATGGCAGTTGCGGTGTGTATTCATTTCTCTTTCTCCCACAAGAAGAAATCAGTCATGCAACGGTGAGGCCAGAAGCCAGCTACCCTCACCTCTGTAAAAGACATCAGCTGGCACTTCAGGGAGTGAATACTAGAGATCTCTGTATCCCAGCAGAAACGGAGCTCAGCACAAACTGAAAAGTCAGAAGCCACAAGATCCTAACAAATACTGCCCTTCTGTCAATACCAGACTTTTACAACCATCAAAAAACACCTGCTAAAATAAAGCCTCCTACTTCCCCCACAGCTATTCCCTCACACAATACACCTCTGATTAATAACAGTTTTCCTTCTGAAGTCAATTCCTTACTTCCGATCTTTGTCCACAGGATAAGAAAGGTTATAAAAAAAGTGAGCATCCGTCCCTATGGAGACCAGACTACAATGCCTAATCAGACGATACGGAATAACACCAAACATCCACACCTTTGCAAAATCTGGGCAGGAAAAAAAAGCTACCTACTTGTCTAAAATCAGCCCAAACTGTGGACTTAAAAGGAATCATGAAGGATGTGAGTCATGGGGAAAATTTCAGGGAAATTTCACATGAAAAGGAAACCCACAAGCCATTTCGTAGAATTTTCCATGCTCACTGCCCTCCCCCCACACTCTGCTTTTTCTTCCTCCTCCTTCCCAGAGGCTCGATGGCAGAGGATAAGTCTTCAAATGCTTTTATTCATCCTGCTGCTAAAGAGAGTGAAATAGAAAATAGACCACTCTGATGTCCTGAAGATTTGTCGGTTGCATCTTTTCATTCAAAGAATTAAAAAATAAAAATAACATCGAAAATAAGCCCATAATGCTTAACAAACTGGTAGTGACAAGCATTCAGAAACCATGATTCAGACTGCCACAATTCTGAACACGTTAAATAACCATTCTACTTTCTGTTTGCAGACAGGCTGTCGAGAAATGAACGTCCAGTTTGCCTGTATATTCTTTCCCATCCTACATAAGTGGGCAGGTGAAAAATTCCCACACACAATCTTCTTGCAGCTGTGTTTCCAACCAGTTGTAAAGCAAACATGTCAAAGTCCCAGTAAGGTCATCTGGCATTGATGCCAGTTCATTCCCTGAGACTTTGAGTAGTCAGCCTTCTACCTTTGCTCCTGTTTAAGAGTGTCTTAGCTTCAGCTGGGACAGAATTGTCATCTCCAGATGCTCTGGTATGATGCCATGTTTTGGTTTGAGGAGAAAAACAATGTTGGTAACACAACAACATTTAGAGTTTCCTGCTAAGCAGAGCTGTACAGAGCCAAGGCTGTTCATAGCACAGGACCCAAGGAGTTGGGAGGGAACAAAAGTACTTAAACTGGCCATAGGGATACTCCACACTATATGACATCAAGCAGAAGGTGTTCTGAAGAGGTTGGGAGTTCATCTGGCTCTCATCCACTGCTCGGGGGCTAGCTGGGCATTGGTCAGGGGGTGGTGAACAATTCCTCATGTATCACATGCTATACATACATACGTATATACTTGTCATAATCATCATCCTTTCCTTTTTCTCTTAGCAAATAGTTTTTACCTCAACTCATGAGTTCTACTTTTTTTTTTTCTTCCCCAATTCTCTCTCCCATTCCACTGAGATTGGTGGGGGGGGAGGATAGCCCTATAAGTGAATGGAGGTCCAAAGCATCCCTTCTACCAACAGGCTTTATTCAAGCAAATTAGCCTCCTTCTGTTGTCAATATCTTATGTCAACACCTAATTAGAGAAAGAGAAAAATCAAACTGCTTCACTGTTCCAGGTCAGCATAGCTTTATTACAGATAGCGCAGCACACTGGAACTTCTAAGAAGACCAAGTCACAGTGCTCTCTGCTTGATACAATTCCTGGCGTACACACTTTCAGCCTTTGCAGCTTCTTTACATCCAGCCAGATCTGGTCTGGATTCTGATGAGGGTTCCATTTCCCAGTAAAGTTTAACACAAAGAATGCTTGCAGGGTGATTTGTCTGAATGTGTTCAGAACAAGAAAAACTGAGCTCTCATGCAAAACATCTGTTTCTAGTAGGCTCACAAAAGGATTCAGCTACCAAAATGATATCATGGTTGTCTCTAGAACAAGCATGTTTTCCAAGAGCATTCCACTGAGACTCTCCATGGACTTGAACCAGATTTTTTAGCTTTTACTCCCTTCAAAAAGCAAAGGATGTGCACATCTAAGGCTGCAACACTGAAGACTACATTCTTGATGGAAAAAGATCAGGTTAGGGAATACTTACGTAGGCTGGGCTCTGATAGGATGCACTCACAAGTGCTGAAGGAGTTGGCAGATGTGATTGCAAGGCAACCTATAATCTCTGATCAATCACAATGACTGGAAGAACTGCCCAAAGATGAGAGAAAAGCAAAGGTCACACCTATGTTCGAGAATGGGCAAGGAGGACCCATGGAATTACAGACAGGTCAGCCTCTCCTCAAACCCTGGGAACAGCAACACATTCCATCCGAGACAGCAAAGCTTCAGCCAGTCACCAGCATTCCTAGAGTCAGCTGTCCTTGTGGCTGCCTTTAATGGTTGCCACGCACACCTGGTTTAGAAGAAACCCAAACAGCTATGCCATAGTTGCAGAAAACATCCTGGTTATTGCTCTAAAAACCTGCCTCCTGTTCCACTGGGTATTGTTCAGCTTCGGTTTCTGACCCTACTCCTCAGCAGCAGCCCTTGGCACTTCAGTCGTATCAACTCTTCCCACTTGCTCTCTGCCCTGTCTCTGGTCTGCTACTCACCACCTCGTCCATCTCACTCCACACCACATCCAGTCACTCCAGCTTCTTACTTCCTCTGACATCACTGAAACCAGATAAGAAACAAGCAGGTGTAGATCACAGGCTCTCTGGACAGAGGTTCCTGGAGCTTCTACCTCTCTGTTTTCCAGTTCTTCATCACAGTATTTCATTCCAATCTTCCCATAAATTACAGGGTTTGTTCATTCAAGCCCCCATTAAGGTTCCTCTCAATCAATTAGAAGAAAAGCACCAAGCAGCTAACTGATGCTCTAGCAGCAAGAGTAATGGATGAGCATGAAAGAGCAAGCATATGCCCCAAGATTTCCTGCAGCCTTAATAGTGAGATCAGGTACATGTCCTTGTTCTTGTTCCATGGCATTTTTGTCACCGCACCTACTGTGAATTCGATCAGACCTGAAAGAGAGTCTGGTTTGTTCTAAGAACTCTTTGGGAAGCTTTGTTGTTATTCTGGGACAGGGAAGGAGAGCAACATTTACACAAAACATGGCAAGAAGTGGCAACACCCTCTTTTCATTTGTTAGTTTGGCCTCCGCTGCTGATACTTGTGGATTTTTATTCTGGAAAAAGGATAAAGATGAGGAATTGTCTGTGGGAGTGTTTGCTGGGCTTCCTGCCCTCTGTAAATTGGAAGACTGCCCAGGCTAAAGAAAGGACAGATTCTGTAAATCCTGATCTAATCTGTGTTCAACGGAATAACGTTTATAGAGAATGAATATTTACAGTGCCTTGACCTAAGATACCTTGTATCTTGCATATGATGCTGAAAAAGAATTACTAGTGGAAGAAGCACAAGAACTGCCAAACTGAATAACAGCAACAACAGCAGCCCACCCAGTGGTACGTCTACCCATGTCTTGAACCATCTCCTTCAGAAGAAGGGGCAGGAAGAAAGCCTGCAGTAGGCAGTTATGGCACGTTTATTCTTAGTCCGTTGACATTAATCTTTAACCATAAAATACACGTTCTTATATCCCTCCCAACATTACTCATTCATTAACAGATGGATCTCGTTTTCCATAAGAACAAAGGGATTATGTCTGCTTAAGCAGCATACTTTGAAGCCTTTTTCTCTGTTGCTGAGCACCCGGATCTATAAACTTAAGTGACTGACAGCAGGCAGACAACTTGCCCATTCTGGCAACTAAGATACAAATCCCACCCAGTTTCACTCCACTACCACTAACAAACAGGTAGGAAGAAGTGAGGAGAGACCCGTGTTGTTGGCTGTGAGCAGTACCTCAAATTATGCAAAACAATTTAAAGGCTTCTGGGAACAAACTATTACAGAAGAGAAAAGTAGTATGGAAAAAATTAGACCTTACTTCTAGGATTGGATAGTTATAATAGAGCAAGGGGTGCTCATGAGAAGCAGCCTCTCCAAGCCAGGAAGATCTTGTTGAGCTTGCCAGCAGTTCTACATGCCAAGATTTAATCATCCTTGAACTGCTGGAAGAAGCTTCCAACCAACAACACAGAAGTAAGAATTGCAACTATCAATCATTATTTTATACAAGAACAACGTATATACACTATGACTCACTTGCACTAAGACTAAATATATCACTACCTTTAAACAGAAAATGAACACAATACTTTAAAACTAGAAATAGAAATATATGGATGTGATGTACCCACTGTGATTTTCTCGTTTAAATACACTTATTTTACCTTTCATAGAATCACAGAACGGCCTAGGTTGAAAAGGACCATAATGATCATTCATTTCAAGCCCCCTGCCACAGGCAGGGTCACCAATAACCAGACCAGGCTGCCCAGAGAAACTGTTTTTGCAGGTGCTTACCAATTTTGCTGTTCCATTCTTTTTCATTCACACTTGCTTTATTTTTCTTTTGTTACTGACAAATATGTGTCTAGAATTTTATTCAAAATAGGACTGCATCAGTACCGCAATAAGCACGCTGATATGAAATGGAGGTGCCAATGTAGCTGAAGAAAAGCAAATGGCAAAGAAGATGACAACGAAATGCATGGTAGAAAATACCTGAATAAACCCTTTATAATGAAAGAAACTAGTACTAAAAGTCTTCTAAAAATGTCAGCCAGTGGAACTCAATAAAGGTCAGGACACTTTGAAAAGGAGAAGAGAGAAGATCTTCTGTATTTACATTCCTTTGTTCCATAATTCAGTACAATGTATTCTAGGTTACTTTAATCTAAGATGTGACCTTTATTGCCAGCATTCACTGTTCATTATCCAAGAAGACCCAAATTTGCCTGAGGAAGCCAAACTTGTTGATGTGTAAGCTGTCTAAATCTGCATCTTCCAGGATGCTTACTGATGTCAGCCTTCAGACTCACTGCTTAGATGCCGGAACTTCACCATCATAATTAATTTTCGCTATTCTCACATAAATCAATATAAACAACAGCTGGGGAATGACTTCACATATTTTACAGAGCCTGTAACATTACTGATCCCACCACTAACAAATGAAAACAGGTGAGGAAAGTGCTTTCGTGCCAATAGGAATCTTTCGTTTAACCACAAAAGCCAAGACAGTCAAATAAAATACACAGAAACGTTTTGAAGACACTGAATTTACAGGCACAACAAAATTGTGAAAATAAGTGAGCAGTTCAAAACGGGGAACATCTGTCATTACAAAAAAGGTCGGGCAGATTTCCTTCAGCTCATAGAAAGTCACGCTTTCATAGTTTTTAGAACTGTCACTCCCAAAACGAAAGCAAAATCAGGAATGATAAATTGTTTCTGATGCCACACATGCTCCTGAAACCTCTTTTTTCTGTTGGCGGTGGTTTAATAACCACATTTTCCTGTGTTTAAAGTGCTTCTGTGCTTTCTTACAGTGCAAAACCATTACACAAGAGAGTACATAGCAAGTGCTTGTCTTTCCTTCCTCCCCCAGGAAGGAAAATTATTTCCTCTGTCAGCCCAGTGACAACACACAGAAACTGCTCTAACAGCAACAGGTTTAAAAACACCACTGTGGTTCTCAATTCACACCCTTCCAAAGACTTGAAAGAAGAAAGGAACCTTCTTCCAAAACAACATCCCTTACTTCGCAGCTTACTTTGAGCCGAGTATTTAAATCCTCCAATGCTGACGAAAGCTTTAAAGGAACTAAAGTAAGTTACCTTTTACTTTAATGAGAATCACCTTCCCTCAAGGAGCACCTGTGGGTGATCTCATATCAATAAAGCTTGTACATCATGTGCGCAAAGTTATCCACAGCATGCGTAAAGGATACAATACAGCAAAGAAAATGAGATGTTATTTCACAGAAGTATAGGATTTGGAAGGAACATCTAAGAGATTGAATACAGTCCCCCTGCTAAAGCAGTTCCATATTTCTCTCTGCCCCAGTTCTACAGCCTGTCCAGGCAGCATGGCCTTCTGGTGCATCAGCCACTCCTGCCAGTTTCATATCAACAGCAAACCTGCTGCGAGTAGACTCTATTCCTTCACGCAGGTCATTGATGAAGATGACAAACAAGACCATTGGATGAAATCATTTCTTCAGACATCAACATGTTTAATGACTAACATGGCAAAGAAGAAAGTGATCAATGGCGACAAAGCAAGAAATCAAGTAGCGAAAGTTACTCTAGTGAACTCAGCATATACATCCTGGCGTTGTTTCAGAACTTAGTCAAGCAGCTGCTACAAATTTCAACCTGTACACTGCAAAGACATTCAAACCAGTCTGAATCTCAGAAAAACCCACTTCTCTGGCTAATTTGCTGGTAAACCAGCAACACTGCAGGTTATGGGAATGGCAAAGCTTTCACAAGCCTTAGTGAACTGAATAAAGAAAAAGACTTGTAAAACTAGCTTTGCACCTAATAGAGACTATTAAAAAAAGCTCTTGCAGAAAGTAACAGAACACAGTGAAGGTGTACAGATTAATGGCTTATGAGTGAAACAGGTGGAATCTTAGGTATCATACAAGAAATAAGAAATGTAAAGTGATCTAAAGCCTCTAACTCCATCACTGCAAGCCTTTTGTACTGCTAACAGATTCTAAGCTTCAAGTCATGTTTGACTCTATTAGTCACCGAGAAAAAATGTACTATTTCCTGATACTTAACTGAAATTCTTCAACCCATCTATAACTAAAATAAATTACAATCCTTTTTAGAAAGAATGTCCTAAAAGAATTCTCTAACAGTTGCTCAGGAACAGCATACATTTCAAATACTTCAGATTTTCTGGCTGCAATTCAAAACAACGCAGCTGGGAATCATCTTATCAATTGTCCCCTAATACTTAATGTAGATGAATCATTTCTCTTTACAACTTTCCATCTGCTGATTCTCGGATAAAGATATCAAGCACATATATGGAAAGTTACATCAAGATATGTCATAACGAACCCTTTTAAACTGAAAGCAGGTTTTGCTGTTTGTTAAGTATAAGAACCAAATCTCAAATTCCAATTACTTCAACATGGCTGCTGGATGATCTGTTAAAGAATCATCATCTGTACAGCGATGTATAGTAACAATAATGCAAAGATGGTACAAGAGAGGTGGTGGTAAGTATTCAGAAGGTTATTTAAAGGAAAGATTCACCCAACAGAGGCCTTCAGTCTGCTGGTAAGCGCTGAAGCAACCTCCACCGAGGAGCGATCTCCAAGAGATGCTGCTTCAGTGGTGGTCAGCCCTTAAACGAGGTCTAGAGGAGGTGGAGTCAAGCTCCACCCCTTCCAGGAGCACAGCTGAATTACCCCCACCTGTGCTCCCACAGCCGACCCAAAACTTGCTTCAGCTGATTAATCAGAGGTTCAGGCTGCGATTACCAATTTCCCATACACCATCATAGAATCACAGGGTTGGAAAGGACCTACAAGACCATCTAGTCCAACTGTTCTCCCATAACCACTGCTACCAAAATCACCAAATCACATCTCATAGCTCCTCATCCAGATGCCTCCTGAACACTACCAGGGACAGTGACTCCACCACCTCCCTGGGCAGCCATTCTCTGAGACAGTTTTTTTTCCTTATGTTTCCTTATGCATTTCCTTATGTTTTCCTTATGTTTCCTTATGCGGCATTTAACTAAGAAGAACTTTCAAGTGATCGTCATCAATCCCTTATTCAATTCATTGTTCAATATCAAGCACGTACAACTGGTAAAATGGGTTCTATAGATCATAATCTCTTAGATGCTTAAGGCATTCCTAAAATACAAGCCATCCTCAACAGTAAGTCGAGACAGTAAGCAGAAAGAAATGGAAGGTGTTGATAGAGTCAGGGACAGTTGATTTGTATGAGATGTTAAATAACAAAAAGGAGTCCATGTGTCATTTCGCACCTGTGCTTTGTTGATATCATAATGTGGACTAAATTTAAATATCTAATGCAAAGAGAATTGTCAAAACAACCTAATTTCAGAAATCTAATTTCATCTTTTTTCAAGGGATGGAAGAAAGCATTTGGATGTGGTGCTCAGAGATATGATTTAGCAGAGGGTTGTTAGAGGTTGTTACTATGGTTAGGCTGCGGTTGAACTTGATGATCTTTGAGGTCTTTTCCAACCTGAGTAATTCTATGATTCTAGGAGTTTGTTCTTCCTGGATTTCCAGCAAATTATTATAATGAAAAGGTTGGACATCATCAACAGAGAAAGACCGACCATCTCCAGGTGCAATATTTATGCTTTTCTGAAAGTCAAAACTCAACACTTAGTTAGGTCACGTATCCATAACACCAAAGCATCCTCTCCAAAGTGTTCATATAAATAAAAGACTGAAGCCTGATCTGAAAAGGTAACAGGCGTAAGTTTTTCTGCATTTATTATTTCTGAAAGGGAAAATCTGTTATCATCAGATCAAAGAGAATAAGAACAAAGCTTTGAATTTAATTACCACTTGCAATTCAAACCATTACAGTAAGTCTGTACAACTCCTTAAAGCCAGCAGGCTACCCTGGATTAAAGAGTAAATCCTATCCCATTTAATACTCCACATGCCTGATTCAGGTTTCTTTTACACATGCTTCACTACTTCCCTCTGGAGAAGCAAAGCAATGCCTCCTACTGCTATTAATTGCTCATAAAATAACTTCTTTTTTTTTTTTTTTTTTAATAAAAATTGAACATGATAATTCTGAAATGCAGCCTATTTTCCATATAAATCACGTCCATTATGGAGTACTAATGAAAGCAAACTTTAACAATTTGAAGATAATAAAGATAAAGCATAATGTCTGTAAAAAATCTTCCCCCCCACACTAGTTAAATTTAAGTTAGAAGACTTCTTTATTCTACATTAGGGAACAACTTAGCTACCTAAGGGAACTTTACTCTGAAAAAGTAGATGTGGCTTTGAAAAAGAGATTTAGGTTCAAATAGGTACATATGGAACTTCCCTGACTCTATTCCAGAGCAAAAATAGCTTAAAATGTTTTAATTAATCCACTTTTCCCTGACAAACAGTTCCTTCACAATGTTTCTAATACAACTCAACATTGGCTGCATCTTTCCTGACAGCTGGTATTTCCTTAACAGAGAATGTCTCAAATGGCTTATGTATAACATTCCTTCTAAAATTCATTTCCTTTCTGCGTAAGACGTTAATACAGAAGGAAAAAAAAAAAAAAAAAGCAGGAATGTTTCATGCCATGTGGGACATAACAGTTCTAGAGTTTTGCTTTAAATTAGCCCAATAACTTTTTCTTGGTAGAAATATTATTAATGTGGCTGTAACTTAACATTTCCAGATCACATTCCAACATGAACTTCATTATTATGTTCTAGCTCTTCAGTACATGCTCGGTGGAATTCTGACAAGACCTTAAAGAGGTAAGAATGAAACAATTGTCTTGTTCAGAATCAAGAGACTGATAATTCCATATCAAATAGTTTCCTAACCAGAAAAGGAAGCTCTCAATACCTTTGCTCTAAACATTAAAATCATTCAAGCTGTTGGAATGAGAAGAAAAGAACACCGCAGCCTCTCTCAAGAGAAGGACACAAACTACAGTCTGACAAAAGAAGATGCAATTCCCATTGGTGGGCTGCTCCTCTATATTAACAACAGATCTGCCGTCCTTAAAATCTGGGAGACTCACAAGAGTTGCATGTAGAAGAACTAAGGTCTCACATGCACAGAGCCCTGGAAATGCTCCTTACAGGATACTACACACAAACAGAGGCGTTTAGTCTCAAGTCAGTGTCTCCACTGAGAGGTAGTAAAGCCTTACCTGAATGCCTGTCACTGCTGGAGCTCTCTAGAAGTCTTCAAGTGATTAATGCATCTTGATCATTTCCTTCTCCCATCATGCTATAAAGCCATATATTGCTATAAATCACAATACTGCTCTGGCAGATCAGATCATTTTCAGTACCACAGAAAATTTTCATTCTTCAATACTCTGCAGCCTATACAAACTGATTAACAATGGTATTTTTGCAGCTACTCTCCATTTGAGGGAGGTACCTCCTAGCCAATGTGTCCTTTTGTTATTATCCCTGGTAATAACTGCACACATAGAAAGCTGAAATTCAGTCACCAGGAAGCTCCCCTAGAAGTCAAGGTTTGCTTATCTTACATTTATGAATTAGCACGTTCCTCAACTTAAGCAAAAGCCTGTCCAAAATATTCCCTCTTCAAGTAATTTTATACTTCAAGTTACAGTGAAAGAAGATGGATTCAGGAAATGTTCTCTTTCTTTCTAACAGGAAAACTCATTTTAGCACCCTGCTCGCAAAAGTAATACCTTTAGTTCTGAAAGCAAGATTAATTCTGCATGCCTCAGCACTCATATCAAAGCCATGAATAAGACCTGCAATGCTCGTTTGCTTAACTGAGTTTATGGATGCCTCACGCAAAGCTAAAGCAAGAAGAAAAAGCCAAACTTACCACTTCTCTCTGCCACCGCCTACACGTAAAAAGGACAAGTTTCTGAACACTTTGGGGGCCACAGGAAACAAAGGCATCATTGAACAGCTTAGAGCTTTTATCCTTATGAAAGTATGTGCTGCAGCCACTTCAGAGGCATAATGCTGTTCCACAAGAGCAACGGTTGGCAAAGCTGCTATGGCAAAGAGAAGGGACAGGCCCTAAGGAAATCATGCTAACATGTGACTGATGCAATCAAAGATTACTAAATCCTCTCAACTTTTCATAATGTTTCTTTTATTGGTTCAAAATAACTGCCATTCGTGTCTTTTCAAGCATGGTTTGCTGCACAAGGGGCTGTGTCTCACACAGCATTGTTCTGCAGCAGATTGGCCTACTGCAATTGAAAAAAAATAGAATTTTATTTATTTGTCCTGTAGGGGAGAGATAATATGGATTTTGGCAGTATTTAAATGAGATGTATTACTTACTTCAAGCACTGACTTAAATTTGGGGTGTTTTTCTTGCTTATTAGAGCCAAAACTGCTCAATATGTAGTGCTGTATCCAGTGGAAAGTTGCAAAACCAACTGCATTTCAACATTTAAGAAAGAGACCAAGATCCTTCCTTCAGAGTATTACCGAGATACACAAAGTACAACCACATGCAATGTAACATAAGTGGAAAAACTTCAGTGAACAAAGTCACACACAACTACCCCAAGTAAATCATAGAAATGGATCTCAAAGATACAACCATATCTGACAAAATAGTGAAGCATTCATTTCGTAATGTACAGCAGACCAATGCAAACACTGGAAATAGTGGAAATTTACAGGGTTATATTTAAAACTCGGTATTTGAGTGAGAAAATTTCAACCTGATGTTCCCAATAAAAGAACCCATCTTCCCAGTTATTTGAGAGAGATTAAACCAGTTCAAACACCCTCTTTCCAAATATGAGATGTCTGTCAATTCCCAGAACATTACTTGTTACTACTGTCTAATGACGGATTACAGCTAAGAAGTTCCTTGGCGATATATTTACTTGTTGCAAAGACAAACCTGGGCAAAAAACCTTGGAAGAAATGCCTAAAACCATTTCCTCTGTAAAGCAAATCACTGCTCAAGTTGACAGATTTACTGATGTTCTCACACTGGAGAGGGAAATGTGAAAGAAAGGTCCTGTCAAGGCAGGACACTACAAGGAAACGACTCGCCTTACTTACAACTGCTCAATATGAATTCTGAGTAACAGTCCTGGTTATGAGAAAAACCACAGAGTGAAATCCAAAAATATTTATTCCATCGACGTTTAATAGGATTCACTTGTTCTAAAATTAACTATTAGTAAGTGGAAGCAAACTGAAGACCACACAGTAAAACATCTGAAAAACCAAGTTTTACACTTCCATGTCCAAACCCAGACAGTATTTCACCTCTAAATCATTCTCATCAAAGGAACTGCGGGTAAAATTTAATCTGCAAGTCTCAGAAAAGCACACTGCATTCCCTATAATGGACATCCATGCTACTCCCATCTCCCTGTTATGACATTTGCCTTCACCGTTCTCTGTGAGAGCACATCACCCTGAGTGCAAGCACTAACAAGGGTTAACCTGAAATGATGGCTGCTGGCAGATCAATGCTCTTCATCTCCATACACACCTCCTTCTCCACATCTCCCACAACACTTTCTTAAACTATGCTTGGGTAAATACAAGGGGTATAAGGTTGGCAACAGGTTGTGGTTTTAAATACTTCTCTAGAGATTGAACCTACCAAATTTCTAGCAGCAATTCATGGAGCTGCAATAACCACCTGAGAGTCAATTTTGGCATCAGACTGTACATACTCAGAGACAGCAGCAATGTTGTGTACTTCCCACACAAAGCCTAACGTCTGCTAGAGACCCATTTACACCTTCAGCACACCACCAGAACGTGCGAGTCACACCTCGTCCAAGGAGGTACAAGATGACCCAGCCCCAAAACAACGCCTGCATTTTACTCTGACGTCGTAACATGGCTGTGTGTTGAGTAAAATTTTCAAGGCATTTCCAAACAGCCACCTTTCAACCTTCAGAAACACAGCATGAAGTGCTTCCAGTGGTATTAATGACATGAAGAGTACCAGTATCGAGTCATATTTAGACAGTCTATAAATGTTTTTAAGTTATAAAAACACTTCAAAAGCATTCATCAGCTTAAAAACATTCATTGCCGCATACATCTCTCTACATATGTTCAGTCACATTAGGAGAACACATCTTTCGAAACATGGCTCAAGCTAATTTTAAGCATGGTTGGAAAAGTTTGGCCTGCGCTGATTAAAACCTATATTTAAATGAAAGGAAAATTTAACCACAGAAACTGTGCTCAGTTTAGAAAAATAAGCGTATCACTGCCAAAGCACCGTCCTAAGTTTAGATTGCTGCCTAAGTGAAACATTGCAAGAAACTAAAATGGACTTTTAAACGTTTCAAGATGAAACACCCGTTGTGTAATCTGCAAGATATCCAATTATCTTCTGAATTCAAACATGGAATGCTAATGCTTGATGCAAACAAATGCAGTCTGCAGATTGCTGCTTGTGAGGAAAATGAGCAAATAGATGTTAAAAAAGAAATCAATAACAGCACTAGATTAAGGTAAACCATAATGAAACATAGGAGCAAAATTACCAAGTGATGTGGAATTAATTACTCAGAAATACATAATACTGTTTGAGGGGAGGAGACAACACTGCACACACTAACCTCAGATCTGTATATTTTATGTACAATCACAATTCCAAGTACCTTGAACAGTTATCTAAACGTTCACCTGCAACAACCCCTGCTAGACTGATTCTCAATCAAGATTCCAGGAGATGAAAGTAACTCCAAACATATTTAGAACTGATCAGGACAACACGCACACATCAGAACCCACACTGCTTACTATTGGTTCTGTTTGGATTAGCAAGACAAATGAAGCAATGAATGCTTTTACTACTTGTTTTCCTGTAGAAGCCTGGGTGTTCCGCGGCTTTTTGACTCTTGTAGTTACAACCACCCCAGCTGTTAGACTGACGTGATGAAGGAGCACAAAACAGTCTGTAAGCATGTCTGTGGACACAGCCGTTTGTTGGACGCTGCCACAGCTCAAAGACTTAATTTTTAGAAGAAATTAGAACAGTTTCCAGAAAAGTTAAATCCCTTTCTCTGAGCAAGGCCTGGTAAGATTCATATAACACACATAGCAGGAGGGTTGAAACCACATGATCATTATGGTGCTTTTTCAACCCAGTCCATTCAACGATTCCATTCTATGATACAGATTCATCAGGCAGTCTGTTCATTTAGTGCTGGAGCAAATAGATACGCATTTGTTTTAATCACAAAGGAAGGTGAATGCCTTAAGAAGAGCACAAATGCTATGAGTTCAAAACACTCAAGACTATGCTAATACCATTGAGAATCGCTGGAACTAAAGCATTACATCTCTCTTGATACTCAGAAGGGCATCAATAGCAGGTTTATATCAAAGGGTAATGAAAAAGACAACAACATTCAATAGTGGAAAAGTCTCAGGACCACAAAGTAGCAGCCTTGGAAAGGCTTGTTTATAAGCAGTAAGATTCAGGAAAAAAAGTTCTGAGTCAATGAAATCCCAGAAAAGAATAAATCCAATGTCACGTTACAAGTCAATTCATTTTCTCAAACTTGTTAAGAGACAGTGCGCAAACCAAGAGGAATAATTATTTTTGCATTGATCATTAAGTCTTCCTCCCATTCTGTTCTCCTAAGCATAAAAGAAACTCCAATAAAAGCAAACTGAACTAAAGATAAATATATGTATACATTAATAGCAGAACAAGTTCAGAAGGAAACAAGCTCAACTTGAAAGAAAGAAATATCTAGAAGAAGAGAGAGATGATATCTAGGCTTAAAGAAGTCTGCTCATGTTTCTCTCTAGCATCTCACTGTGCCTGCAGCAGCAACAAGGGCTGTTACATAGCAGAACTGTCTTCAAGGGTGGTTAAGTTTTTCAGACAGAGCAACAAAAAGGCACATAAAAACAAACTGCAGGCCTTTTCACCCACTCAGAAGGGATCTGTTTCAAAAGTCGATTCTCTAAAGATTCCATTCTCCTCTCTAATAGCTTTAAGTGTTGACAAACACACACAGTGCAAACAAACCAGCTGCCGCCAGTCCGTAACTAATAAAACATCAAACCAAATTTCACAACTCGTATCAGATACAGACAGTGGGGAATCTTACCTGCCTGTTCTCAACAACACAACCTGAAGAAACAAATGAATAATGGGTAACCTAGAAGAGGAACATCAATGAAGAGCATGAATTTAGAGAAGAGAAAAGGACAAGGGAAAGCAAATATCACCTGTACACAATCAGCACAAGCTGAGACAAGTATCCTGTGTGTCCCAAGGAGTTACAGTGGAAGAAAGCATAAGAAATGAAGTGCGTGTTCTGGCAAAGCTAGGTGATGTGTGGGGCAAGGGAGATGACAGCCTGCCAGCCAAAGGACAGAACAACTGTCAGGGAAGAAAGAAAATAAATTAAGACTGATAAAGCAAAAATTAGGAAGTGAAATTCCACCAGGAGAAGACTCGGACAGCAGAAGAAGAACAGGATTTGTGCTTAGGACAGCTCAGGTGATAAAGAATTTAGTTTGGCATCATTAGAAGTATCAGCTGAGGAAGCAGAGACTCTGCAGAAACAGATGAAATACATGCCAGTCTCCCATGTACAAGACTGGAAAAAAGATTTGCTGGATCAAGTAACCTTAATGCTGCTAAAACTCCACATAGAAGTGTTAAGAGACATCTTCATATTCAATTTTCGGATTACTTTTGTGAGAAGAGCAGGGAACTCCACTGAAGCTAAAACTGGCTAAGACTGAGGAGTCAGAATGTACCTGAATCAAGGTGTCTTCTGTGTAACTTCAGTTTGGCTTTTGCAGGAAGACTCTATACTGTTCTTCCCTCATAACTCTTGTCCTGGAAGCCTAAAAAACACTTTGTAAGGAGTCTCTTTTTTTGCACAGGAGCTTTTTAGCACACACAGAATTAATGGGCCTAAAAAGTTGCTTTGGATTTTTAATCCTTGCCTTCTTACCATGTATTCCCAAAGTAGGGCTGCTTTTTTTCCAGAAGCTTTAAATGTAGTCCTTATTCCACTGAACGAGCAGTTTGAGATTTGGTTTCTCAGGGTACACAGCTTGCACACATTAGTGCAAAAGGAGAAAGTTTTCATTCACATGGGACCAAACACCCAGTAGAGTAACTTCCCACTGACAGAAGGACATCCCCATAGAACTGTTGGATCAGCCGTCCCTGCAACCATCCAGCCATCAGATCCATTACAGCTTTAACCCATAACTTGTGCTTGTGAAGGAGGCAAGGCCATGCTTTTTAGTTACAGCCCACATATCAACCAGTGTATTTGTGCTTATTCCTTGCCAAGGAGCTAAAAAGGCACAGCTGCCACTGAAGCTTATACTCAGAGCATTAATAAAATACAATGAAATATAACAAAGATGCCAGCCAACGTCTTTCAGCTTTCTGTGTTCAATTTAAGACACGCTTTTTAATCCCAGTTTCCCCATTCGTACAGTAAGAAAAACATCTCAATCTGTGTTAGAGCAGAATTAACTTGCACTTTGATAAAGGTTAAGACATTGTTGTGATAATCGCTACTGAAAAGTCCATAGGTCCCAAAGCAGCGCATAGGTGGTGTTTCTGAAATGTGAAACACCTGCTACAAAGTAAACGAGTTGTGGAGACTCTTAGCAATCAATAAGCTGCCCATTACATAAGCACGCTCTACTCCATGAATTAGCATAAGCACAGCTTAAAAACAGACCAGTCACATCCAAGCACCGTATCACAGTCAATACACATAAGCAGCAAAATGAGCTCGCACACACAGCTTAACTCCAGGACTCAGGGCTCAGCGGGCAGTTACGTTCCACATCATTTGACTGCCAGAGCCTCGTTCTGATCCCCATCCTCCACTTCTTACATTAGAGCCCATTCAGGTCAAAGTTCAGCTTTGCTACAGAGCGAACACAGCTGAGATAGCAACACAGGAGCCAGCAGCGCTGGCAGAAGTGACAACAGGCTCCGTAACCACAGCAAACCACTCCGCTACAGCTGGCAAAACCTGCCCCATTTCTTCATACATACAAATCAGCAACAGACCGCACTTTCTCCAAGAGAAAAAGCACCAAGGATCAGATTACGACACTAACCATCTGTTTATTCCTCTAGGTGTAACGAACGCAATACGGAAAGCAAGGCTCCTCACACAGAGAACGCATCTACAAACTCAAGCACTTCACTTGAGCCCCCCCTCGCCTGGCATCTCCTACAGCGCGGCGGCCCCACCTGCGGAGTAACGGGAGGCAGGTGAGACGCCGCACCTCGGCCATACGAAGCCGGCCTGCCCACGGCTGGACCACTAACCGAGGCCCATAGCACCGGCACGCCCCGACCGAACGCTCCCCGGAGCCCGCCCTCACCTGAAAGGGGGCAGCGCCGCGGCGGGAGGCTCCCGCCTCGTTCACGGAACCGCCGCCCCGCCGAGCGCGGCCACAACAGCGCCCAGCGCCGCCATGGCCACCGCCGCCATCTTCCCGCTGCCACCGACGACCTCTGACCCCCAACCACTTCCGGTCACGGCTGTCAAGCCGTTGTTATGGCGGCGCTCCCAGCCTCAGCCAGCCTTAAAGGGGCAGCGCGCCCACCGGCAGCCCTGCTGGCTGCTCCGGAGCTCAGGCAGCGAGGATTTAACGTGGAGGCATAACACGGCGCAGCACTTACAGTTCGGCCGTGTGCTGTCCTCGTGGGCAACTGTTTGACCGAAATGACTGGAATTCGCATTGCAAAATCCACCCCATCGCTGCCAGGCCTTTCCCCCAGCAGGGCAGCCTGGCCAGGACTTCCAGCCCCCCCAGAGTGACCCGGACTGTGGTTGTAGGGCTGCAAAGAACAAACAGCCATAAACGAAACAGAAACAACAAGCATTCCTCTTAGTTTGTGCTCTTAGATGAACAAGGACGATGGCTTAACCAGCCACTCAGTTCTGTGTGGTGAGCAAGAAGCTGTGCTGCTGCTAATGACAGATCTTATCATCAAATAATCTGCCAAGAGCCAAAGCAGCAGCAAAGGGCCATGGAATGATTGCCAGCATTACTAGAGCAGGGCTGGGGGTGGTTGCCCCGAACTCTCTCTGAAACTGGCAATATTTCAGGTTTTATTGCACCGAACTTTACTGCTGCTCAGTTAATCATTTCATACCCTTTCTACATATGTGTTTTTATAAGGTAAATGGATCTGGTGAAACCCCACCCCAAGCCAAGAAGGAAAACTCCAGGAGTCTCCAAGTGAAGTTTTATGCTGTGTTAGACCAAACGCAATCTGTGTCTGACTCCATGGATGTGCTGCATTAGGGCCAATGTTACCTGGGCTCTCTGTCTGACCCCCTCAGCCATTTTGTGTGCACAGCAAACAAATCCCGTGGAAAACCTACAAGACACAAGTGCCAGGGCAAAACCCTGCTCTGTAATCGTCTGGCTCTTGGTATTTGTAGCGCAGGGAAGCCAGGGCTCTTCATAAGCTTGAATGGGCAAAAATGCCTATGATTTAATGTCATAGGATGAAGTTCTCTGTGAATATACCCATGGTAAAATGGGTTAATACAATTTTGTAGTTAAGTGAGTCTTTTTCACACAGCAGCGTTTAATTCGGGGCCCAGACACTTAGCATCTCACTTTGTCACTGTGGCCCTGGATAAATGGCTCCTTCTGCCTCTTGTACAGGAGGAACAGTAACACTTTCTTCTGGGAGTGCTATCAAAAGATACTAGATAATACTCATAATTTGATAAAATGGGAAACATTATACAGCTTTACTTGTTACAGTGAGAAACACTTAGCTCTACAAACTTCCAGGGAAGACATTTTACTTATGCCTGTGGAGAAAACAATTTGTTAGGACAGATTATAACACGCAATTGCATTCCTGTTTTCCTCAAGGACACCAAAGCCATTCTGTGCAGTTTGTAGAGGCATCATTTTGTCATTGAAGTGCAGTCTCCTGTGAGGAAGAACATTGCTCTTTTCAGCTATTCACCGCAGCACTCTACTAGAGAATGCATGGAATTGCATTTTCAGCCACAGCTACACAGGCATTGTGTATAAGCCCTTGAACTTCTCTGAGGTGACTTAACACAGCCATTTGGTTAGAAAGCAAATAGTCTACTTGAATCTATACATGTAGTCATAATGCCCCTACAGTTTTTTGTGAAAGTGGAAAGTACGATTTCTGCAGCCAAAGACAACAGTGAGGGGAAGAAAAGAATGTTCAGTATTCAGCAAAAAGAAAGGCTCTGGCTGACTGGAAATGTATGTACATTTTAAAAGGCCTTGTTAAAATAATATTAGGTGGTTATACCTCCACAAAAATAATGCCTTTTGAAGCTGTAGTCGAGCTTTTGACATGTTTGAAATAAAACAACTTAGATTTAATTTAGGCCCCAAACAATTCCTGTGTGGACAGCTGGAAGCAAGGAGGCCTGATTTCTGACATATTTCTTCCCCGCATCCCTCGGCTCACCTCCTTCCCTACTACACTGATTTCATCTCCTCCCCGCACCGTGATCAGCAACCCCGCTAAGTAAGAAGTGGTAGGTGTAGGTTAGCCGGAGTGTACCAGCTGCCAAGAACAATAATGATGTTTTCTCACCAAGAGCGCAAGTTTATTTCTTTCTCCTCCAGGATGCTGTCGGCATTAACAAATCTTCTAGGAAGGTAATTGTTTCTGAAACCACTGCCCTTCCATCAAACCTGGGAGAAATTTGTCACTCAAGCTATTGGAGGAGGACTTGCAGCCAGACCAAAAGGCAGCATGGCTGCATGTTGAATACTTGTGTGGAAAAACAATCTGAAAGAAAAAAGAGAGAGAAAGAGAGAGAAATTAACTGTGGGATCAATGAAAACCTTTTTGGATGGGGTTGGAATTAAAAATGATGCAGGCTTTGTAGTTGGGCAACACCTAAAAAGTAGAAAGTGAAAAGTAGCAAGAGAAAAGAGGCAAGCTATCATCCGTCCTCTAAAAGGGCTTGGAAGCGTATAGATGAAAGAGGTAAGAATTTAAGACCTCAATACTAACAAAGCAAGAGGATGTTTGGGGGCTGTAGCCAGGGCAGGCTTTGTAAAAGGTGTTCAGTGATATGATTTGCTGTGTGCCCCTTCAATCTGTCATGTGATAGCACAACTCACCAGAGGTTTACAAGTAGCATCACGGAGCTCATAAAAAAACACTAAGGAAGTGATGACAGAGAGGAGGAGAAGCTTGAAGCTGGCTTCTTTAACAACAGCAACAGACCTATAACATTTTGCATTTTAATCATTACTGCTTAGTTCTGTCTTTTACTTGCAGATAAGGCCCCCTTGGGGCTTCTATCAGTGCCCAGGGAAATGACAGAGCATGTGGCACTCAAGAAATAAAAAGGAAAAAAAAGATAAGCAGTGTGGAAAATATCTTTATGCAGCCAGTCACACCTCCCTAGAACTGCCAAAAAGCAGCAGATAAAAACAAACTCGTGTTGTCCCATTCCTTGCAAACGCTGCACTGACTTGATTGAGAAAACACTCTGGCAGCTCATGCTGTATATGGGCTATGCTTGCATCAAAATGTCTTCAAATTGTGACCCACAAGCACCGTATGTGTCTGGCAAGAACCTGCTGTTCACATGGTTATTTCCACCTGCTAAATAAGATCAGAATGTATTAAATGCTTTCTTAATGATCTTTCGCCATGTAAGCAACTGCAAAGTTAGACCCGAGTTGTAAAATGGTAAATTGAAGAAGTGGGAAGAAGCTGAAGAGGAAAGGAGTGTGTGATAGAAAGGGAAAGGTGAGAAGGGATCATAAATGCAACAGGTGAGGGGTCGTGAGATGCTCTCCCCAAAGACTTCCACTCCAGAGAGCAGTGGAGATGCTGCCATCAAGGCTTCCATGTACTCTGTTACCCCTTTAGGATGGCTCAGTGCTGATCCCTGTGATGTGCCCTAACACAGCTCATGTGGCTCATTTGCAAAAACTGCAGTACTCCACCTGGATTTTTCCTCTATCTTGAGCTTCTATGCAAATTTAACTGATTGTAAGGAGAGCTGAGGTACTGGATATCTGGTTCATTCACCTTCTTGCCTTCATTTTCCTGCTTTTCTGGAGAGCTAGAGATAAGGAATTGACAAGCCAACATAAGGACTTCCACTTCTCCATCTGCTTATAAAGGAAACCAGATACCAGAGCCCACATACCCTCTTAGGTGTGGAAATTCATTAGCTGCTCATAACATGCCTAAGCTGCACTTGTTAAATTTTTCAGGAAGGGGCCCTGACTCAAAGGGTATCAGCACAGCAGTGAGCATCGAAACGGGAGGCAGCGACAGCATGGAAAGACTACACTGATTTAAGCTAGTACAATATTTTTCTGGTGCCAGTAAGGTAGGCGTATATCTCTGGAGACAGACTAAACTTGTTCTTTTGCACAGTCCCACAAACAGCAAACAACAAAGGCCGCTATTTACTGCCCTACAAATATAGTAACTGGCACAGGTGATATAGTGAATTTAAGTGATTGTGAAAGACCATAAGTTTAAATGCTTTTTGCTCTCAAATTCAAAAGGCATCTGCAGGCATAACCCCGAAAGGTAATTCAATAAAGTACTGGTTTTGTGGGCTTTATGTGTCTATGTGTGTATTTTTTTTTAACTCCTCAAAGCCTAAGAGAAGATGGATTTAATTCAGAAATATTTGTTTGATTTATTGGCTGTTTGGTTCACTGGAGACTTCCCACAAGGGCAGTAAAAACCAAGACTGCCTTTTTACAGTACAAAGATTTTACACTGCAGCCCCCTCAGTCTTTTTAAACATGCCTCTCTCTTGTTTAAAATACTAAAATATTCCATTCATCGTGACTCAGAAACTTCAGAGATGGAAATGATCTATTAAGTCCCACGATCCATCCCCTGCACACTGCAGAACAGCTCTGTGCAGTGCCTTTGTATTTTTAACGTGTTGTCTATCGATTTAGAAGGTCACATTACCAAGGTGTTTTGAATCACATTTCATGTCTATGTAAACATATACTCGTTTGCTGTATTTCGGTGTGGTCTTACAGACGTGCCAGAGAAAGAAGGTAAATAGTAGCCAGGATAAATGGCAGGGGTCAGTATTAGTGGTTTGTTTTGATGTTAAATGTGATCGGTGCTGTGTGCAGAGGGCATCCAACTATTCCTCTTTGGAAAGCAGTCAGTCTAATGTCAGTCACTAGCAATTTACTGCTGGTCAGTTGGGAACGGCATGCTTTCTACAAATACCTTCCATTAGTCACTGGTTCTGGTCAAAATAGCTGGTTAGAAGGGAGAGCAAGCCCGTGTGACACAGGAGTTAACAGGATGGCAGAATGTATGGGTACGTTATCATAAGACACATACTTAACATGTTTTGAATGCCAAAAGTTAGCCAAACAGGCTCCAGTCTCTTTTATGTTGAGGTCAGGCTGGAGCTGCACCACCAACATCCAACAGAGCCTTTTGAAAAACCAAGGCTAATGTACATGAGATCACTGTCTGGCAGCAGTACAGAAGTACATTTTCTTGTCTCTGAAATGCAGTCACCTCTGGCTTGAAACATGGCAGCTGTTTAACATCAAATGGTAAGGATGTTGACCAGTATGTTTCAGATACAGAGGAAGAGATGGAGGGGGAAGAGCATGGAGGAGTCACACTAGTTTTGCATTCCCGTCACCAGCCTGTTTAGTAGAAGCTCCTATGACAACTACGCATGCTGTCAGTTCAAACACTTTCTGTTTTGACAGCCTTTTGTCTCACAGAAAATAAGCGTTTGGGCATGATAGAAAACAAATGGAACAAAAAATTATAGCTGTGTTCTAAAGAGAAAAATGCTGCGGCAGGGGAAACGTGTCAGAGTAAGCAGCATTCACCTCAGTCATTCTTATCAGGGCCTTCAGTTTTCCCATCGTACAGAAGGTTGCTTTAAGATCATACAAGTCATTTTGGAGCCTCTGGAAACATATACTGGGACTCACACGTTGGCATGTTCAACAGCAGAGCAGAAAAAGAAGCAGCAACTTTTGAATACAAAGCTGATTGTTTCTGGAGCAACACACAGGGGACTGGGTGGTTGTTCCCCAGGGACTGGGTAGGAGCCTGAGGGGGTTACTGAGAAACTGGGGGTGGATTACTGCTGTCCCTGGAAGAGACAGCAGAACCCAAACAATGGATGGGGATCAGAAAGGGGGCAGAGGAGCCAGCCTTGCCTAAGTCATTTCTCAAAGTTACACAATGGAGAATAATACTAATGTGCTTTTATAATGCATTCCTACAGAGATTTAAAATGCTTTGAAAAGGTAAGTAAATATTATATCATAAGATGACAGATGGACAATGCGGAGCGATGCGGAAGTAACTGACTTCCTTGTAGGTGTATGGAGAGTCAGAAGGGTGGTGGGGAGCAGAAGTAATGTCTCTAGAGCTCTTGGAGATCTCATGTCTGCTGGATAGAAGAAAAACTGGCAAGTTAGGAAGAAATTTTCCCTAAATCAGGAAGCAAATCAGAAGAGAAAAGCACATTTTTCAAGATGGGAAAAGCTGTTTGGTGAAAACATCCCCAGGATTTTATTATCTTTCTCTAATGCGAGCCAAAGGATCGTATCCAAGTTTCCAGGGTTGATTCTTCACAGGAAAACCAGAGGCTAATAAAAAGCACAGCAATTGCACAGTAAAAACAACAACAATTATAAAAAAAGATGCCTTTTGTTTAAGCACCTGGCCAGATCCAGCATGATGCAAATAAAACGTGGGATGACAAACTGCAAGAGGCAGCTCTCATCTACAGGGGCCAGTGAGACCAGGGCTGTAAAGTGAGGCAGAATGAGCTGCAGCAGGGGAATGAGGAGCAGCACACCCATCACCATGCTCCTGCCCGTGGTCTTCACACACAAGCTGCTACTTGTCATTGGTGCTGGGGACCCTCAGGAATTTTCTCCCCACCCTGGAGAAATGCAGAAATATCTGCCCAGTCATATGAAACTCGGTAACTAATAAATAATCATCTGTGTTTCTCTGGCTTCAACATCAGCAGCTATTCATGAGTGTGCTATGGTAACAGCTTGATGGCCAGACAGGCATTACCCCATTTCTTGTTGGTGAGGTTGCAATCTGCCAAAGCTTGCTCGCTTTTATGTGAGGAACGTGCATACACTTTGTCCTCATTTTTCATATATACAGCTATGACCTTCCTATCTATGCTACCTTCTGGGTACAGTGGGGTGCCTGACTCCATGTCATTCCTGCATGATATACACAACCCTCACCTTTCTCATTTTGCTGCACAGAATTTCTCCCTGTTTTCTCTTTCCAACCATATCCTGTTCACTGTTTGGAGGGGCAGAGCAAAGTCAACACTCAGGTGCTGTATTCAGGCCTCCTCCCAGTTATAATCCCTCCAGAGCATTATTGTTGCCGGGGAAGACGCCAGGAATGCCCGTGGTCTGTCTCAAGCTGCTGTTTTCCTCTGCTCAGTCTCATTGCAAACAGCTGAGGCTGGCACAGAGGGGGCCAAGCTGGCTGCAGGAAAAGCGTGTGGCTCTCCAAACATCTTGCAGAAAAAGCAAAACCAGCAGTTCTGACATGCTGTGAGCAATAAACAATGAGTTTTGTCAGCATGTCTAGAGGAAATGGTAATTCTTAGAGTGTGAATGATGAAATGCGAACCAAGGTGGAGGATTTGGACTGCATTGCAGTTAGAAATGCATATGTGCATCACTGTGGAAGAGCTGACACTAAGGCAAAGAGCCCTTAATTAAATCATTACATCTTCACAGCTACTCAACCCACTCTCCAGTGATGGTTTCTTCTGCTCCCTGAGTCAGGGGTAAAGCATGTCTTCTGCAGGAAGGGACATCTGTAACCAGCACCTGAATCTGCCTCCCTCCCTCCCCACGTGGATCTTCGTCACCAAGCACTCCGTGCTGTCATTCTGACCACTGAGACACACAAGTCTTGGTTCAAGTCAATTTACTATTGAATACGCATTACAAGATTGGCTGTCTCTCTTTCCCATTCTTTGTACTGATACACAACTCTGATTGCTCTGGTCTTTCCTCCTAAAGGTAAAGCTTACTTAATCAATGGGAGACTTTTTATAGGTGACTGTAGCCTTATCAGATACCTGGTAGCCCAGGATAGTTTCAGGACCAAAAAGAGTATTTGTCCCCTATGCTCAGAGGAGATTAGAACTAACCACTGCAAACCATTTGACATGTTTCCAATCACTCCAGCAACGGGTACCACCAGCGTGCATGTATTAGAAGAAAGCAAGAGTAAGAACAACTGAAATCGGAGACAATAACACAATTATTCAAACTAATAATACTGATTTCATTATGTCATTATTGTAATGGCAAAAATCACCTCAAGATTTATTCTAATGTGTGGGATGGAGGACTTGTATGTACCTGAGTGTGTACAAGATCTGATTAGGCAATAACTTGCTCCCAATGTACCCTAGAAAACACAGATCTTTGATCTCCCTCTCCAAGCACCATCTTGGGGTTGTTTTAAGAAAAGTGACAGCTGTCCCCATTATTCAATGCTCAAGTAAAAAACAAAAAGAGAGAAAAGAAAAAAAGAAAGAAAGAAAAATAAGGCGAAGCCCCAAGTGTTCTGCTATGGCTGGTGTTACCCTCAGGCATTTCTGGTATGTTTCTGTTATAAATTAATTTTATATGTGGCCAGGAAGCACAACATCTTATTGCATCATGTAAGAAAATACCCTATTTCTTCCCAGTCTCTATAAGCATCTGGTGGAAGCGTGTCAGAAGATCTGTCGTTAAGAGTTTTGTCTCTCAATGCAGTTTCATGCCCGGGCTTCATCTTGAAAGAATAAAATCAAATCATACTTTGGTTTTCTCTCTTTTTAACTGTGTCTTTTTGTTGTGCTTCGCTCTTTTAAATGTGACATCCATTTTCTTTCCTACCAATAACAGCTTTTCCCACTTCTATCTCTGGGCGATTTTCTTTTTAGTGAAGAGAAAAATTAACCCTGCTGCTTTCCAGGAGAATCCTAGCACTGTCCATTACCACCAAAGGCTGGACAACATTTGAACATCTCTGAGTCTTGAGGCACCCTTAGGATAAAAAGAAGCAGCACAGAAAAGACTTGCATTGTTCCTACAAAGCCAAGGTCCATGCTGCAGTCTGGAGCACTGTCTACTAGCATAGCTCCTGTCAACTCACTACCCCACACACACAGAGACTGAGCACTGCAGCAACAGAGTTGGATCATTTCTGCCCTGCTCTAGTCTTTCATCATATAAAGCCACGAGCTGCCCGTTTCTGTCACTGTGCCTCATCTCCATAAGTGTCTCTTTGTCACCTAGTTAATTTGGGAACTAAGATATAGATAGGAGAAGTTATGTTTCCTTGTGGTCAGAATAGTTCCTCTGACATAAGCCTCACAACTCATAATGGAAGCAGGAAAATGTGACAAAATGCATCTGATGTAATTAGTGTAACCTTTCTGCCAGGTGGTTAACAGCAGAGAAAATGTCTGGATTTAATATACCCATGGCTCCCCTTGATAAAGGACCAAATTCCAATCTCCACTTAGAAACCTGAGAAAACTAAACATACCCTCCCCGAGAGCTCTTAAAGAGATGGATTTCCACCACTCATATGCATTCCCAGCTCTTTATTAGGCTCGGGGGAGCACAGTCATAAAGCCAGGCAGAACCAGCAATGGCAATATATATCCAGATAATGAGTAGAAGACCCGTCTTTCTTGGTTTTGTTGGCAAGGGTCCGCCTGCCTCCACTCCCTCCCTCTAGTGAAGGTGTCCCAGGAGAGCCTCATAGCTCCAGCAGCATGCCCAAGGTCAGGACTGGTGAGCAGTTTCACTCCAGGCCGTGGTGGAGGACCCCAATTTCACTGCCTGTGTTACTGATAAAAGAGTGCCTGCTCAACCACTAAATGACCGTGTACACTGAGGTGCCACAACATCCTTGGGACTCATCAGTCCCTGTGTGGTGCAGAGCTGCTGAGTGGGGGTTTAGGCAGCAGAACGCCATCAACCCCCATCCAGTTATCAGCAAAACAGAATCAGTGTTGGAGTCACTATCATAAATGTGTCCACATCAGTATGCCCTGGGGACAAAGTCTCTGAGGCTTCCTGGTCTTAGGTGGCTGGAAAGAAATAGCTGTGGTTTCCAAAAGCAATTTATTTCCTCAGTTGTGCATGACTGGGAGGTTGCATCATCCCAGCTTCGAGACCGGACCTTCACCTCTCTGCCAGTTGGATTGCTATAACCTGCTCTGTCCGGTAGCTGGGTTTCAACCTATTTGGAAGCTACTGCTCCATGCTAAATGGTGCCCAAGGCCAGCTGTAAGAGGTATTTCCAAATGCATTCCATCATTTGCAACTGCTTATACATGATTTGGGATGGTGACGAAAGTGTTGATCTTCAGTCTGAAAGACTTAAAAAGATTTCACCCATTTAGTCAAACTTAGTCATATAGGAGATGGATGGCTTTTTAATTACAAAATGCACTGCTCTCCCCTTTCATCCTCTTATCCACCTTTCTGGGTCTGAAATACACAAGGGCTGGATATTTATTCAGTTCACTCTAGGCTGGATTCTTCACTGTATTCAGGTAAGCTCAAAACTAAGCATCACTCTTAGGGATGAAGATGTAGAGTTAGAAATGACTGGGAATGCATGTGTGGAAAACTCTGAGTTTGAAGGATGTGGCTGTTTTCCAGGTTTTGCACATGAAAGACTTTTGCCTGACTAATGTATACTTTGTGCCCACCCTAAATCTATAAACTTATTCAGACAACCTAAGTGACTCTTTCTGAGATCCTTTCCAAATACCTTCCCCAGATACGAGAAGAAGAGGAGGCTCTTTCTCCTTTCCTTAAATCCCTCACTAAAACAATACAAGGCCTTGACTCCAGAAAACAAAGGAGCTGAACAATAGTCAGGACCAAGGAAGGAGACGATAGGGAAAAGACAGAGCTGGCATCCTTGAGAAATAGTCCAACCAGTAGCAAAGAAACAACGGGAGTTGTCCACAGGCAGTTCTCCAAGCAGATCCACTCATCCCTCCATCCACACACCCAGATGAGGAGAGCTGGGACAAGTCAGTGCTAACAGCAGAGCTGTGCGGAGTGTTTGGATAACGCAGCCAGCCAACCTCCCGGCAGTCCAAACACATCTTGTGACGTGGGCTGAGGCAAGAGGGGCTGTCTGGACAGTTTCAGAGAGAACTCATCTTTCCCATCTGTATTGAAACAACTCCATTTAGTTCTGTTCTTTGCTCTCTTTTCCCCGACCAGTTCTTTCCATCTCTTTTTTCTTTCCAGAAGGCCCATCTCCATGGCCATCTGCAGCATAGCAGTTTTGCACTGAGCAGCATCAACCCGCAGCAGGGGAGCTCAGCAAGGGGAGCTGATGTGAGCAATCCAGTGCAGAGTTTGTGTAATGCTGTGGGAACTCCTGGAATGAGCAAGAGTTCTGTAAAGGGGAGATATTCCTGGGGTCATTACACACGGCAGGATGATCCTCAATCCCGTGAATTGCTTTCATTCATCTCAGCTGATGTCAACAGTCCAAAGCAATTTTAAGCACTTGGACCATACAGAATATATCACAATCCGATGATAAGTATGGCTCCCCTGTGAACGAACAGGATACCACAGACTTGTTTCATCATCCAGATGAGTTGGAGTTGATTCCTTCTCTGGGTTTTCACACATTTTCTCACAGTAGGTTAGTTTTTTACACGGAGAAAGCATTGCTACAATACTCAGGGTCATCATAAGCGCACAAACACCTCTGGATCTCCTGAAGATACTTAACCTGAACTTTTTATGACCTGCAATTCGTCTTCTCTTTCTGATGAATACCTTCATTTTTATAGACAGGCCTTAAAAATAAGACAGTGAGAGAAAACAAACTCCAGTCTTAGCTTGGAGAGTCTAATATGGGTTGTGTTTTCCAGTATATTGTGGCCCTTGTGTTCAACATACAAGGTATATTGTTCTCCAGATCGTTCAGATGGACTGTATTGGGTCAGAACTAGGTGATATTTAAGCTCCCTTCCAACCCAAGCCATTCTATGATGCTGTTTGGACTTGGAAGAACATGTGTGCAAATACACGTGCATGCGTATGTGCTTGTACATATACATAAAGCCAGACCTAAATCTGTGGTTACAGAATGCATCGTTTGTGCTGCTATTGTACGGGATGCCATGGTGAAGACTTCCAGTCAAAGATCTCAGTCGGTTCTGAAGTCATTCAAGAACCACAGAGACAATGGGTGTAGCCATGTGCTACAGGTTGCCTTGAAGCACCCTCATTAAAGCAGACTGCTTGTCAGAGGAGAAGCAAGCATGGTGCTCAGCAGCTGGGTGAGCCCCAGCAGAGGGCCACGAGGTTTCTGTGAGAGGCTCTGAAGAGCAGGGCACAAAGCAATCAGCATCCCAGATCTGCTCTGAGCTCTATGGGAAGGAAAACTAAGTTCTAAATTAACAACAAAAATAAAAGAAATCCTGTCAAGGTTAATCTTTCAAAAGCATTAGTTCAGCTGGGTGCCCTACTCCTCAATATTAATTATGAAGACTCTCCCTGCAATCCATAAAAATGAAATACGAGTGAAACGTAAGCTCACTGCAGTTGCATTTAATATTTTGCTTGCTAAATCCACCACGAGCAGTTCATCGAGCCTCAGGGGCTGCCTAAAACATGCAATCCCATTCAACGAGCGCTAATCTCCTCCACTGAATCTTCAAGCTCATGAAGCGATGCTAAAGGCTCATCTGCTCCCAGGCTTGGAAAGGCCAACTCCAGGTGCAGCAGTGATGAGCGCGTCCAAAGCAGCTGATTCCAGGCAGCTTGATGTTGGAGGCAAAGAGCACTCGGCTGAGTTTGTCAGCTGTGGGAATGCTGGCATAAAGAGCCCCCGCTAACAGTCCTGAGCAGTGAGATCAATAATCATTTCCACAAACGGCGCTGTTTCGCAGAGCTCCTTTCACATCCCCGTGGGACACACAGCTGGGCGCTGGGCTGACATTTTGCAGATGGGGCTCCGGGAGCAGCGATGGAGGCGGTGGGAGAAGGACACGGGAGGGGGAGAAGCGGCTGAAATTCATTACTTGGAAAGGTCGCTGGGGTCAGTGACAGTGGCACTGAATGGATTTTTCCAGTCGTTTCGAGCTGAGATTTGCGCTCTGTAATCTGAATGCTTTTATCTATTTCTGAAAATAGACAGGAATTTTTTCCACAGGCTGCTCCAATCTGGCCATGGAGATGCAGGGAAGGATTACAGGGATAAATTCAGGTTTTGTTAAGCAAGCAATGCTTTTCCAAACCAAACATAGACAGCTTCCTTGCAGCATAAACACACATACAAGAGCCCCCTGTGAAACAGATGCAATGTCGGGTGCCCTGCACTGCCCTGCAGTCCCTACCTCCTGCTTTGCACACTGTTGGTGCCTCTGGGCCAGCTGTGCTGGAACCAGAGAGAGCTCTCCAAGGCTGCAGAGTATGTTCTGCATTTGTTTTCCCTGCTGAATGAGCGAGTTTACTTGGTGATTATTTTCTGTTTCACTCGCCTTGTGCTGCATCTAAGCTTCCTCTCCTGCTTAGTCATGTCCTCTTCTGGCAGAGGTTTCTTTGAAAAGAGAACTGGTGTTAGAAATTAGGGCAAAAAACTATTCTAGTGGGGGGGTGGAGGGGGTAGATATAACACAGCAGTCTCAGGGCTGAGGAACTGACAGCTCTATTTACTAAGTAAGTCTTTTCTTTCTGTCCAGAACAGACAATACAATGCTAGGGCCTAGTTCTAGTGTTACTAAAGGACTTTGAGCTGGAAACTAGAACATGTACTTGGGTATTTGCATGCCAATACTTTGGGGTAAAATACTGCACAACCTGCAACCCCACAGCATCAGTTCTTCTCATGAGATTTTACCTCTTGGCATCCCTTAGTCTCACCAGTCCTGTCCTTGTGCAACTCACCTACCACCCTTGGCCTGGGCTCCTTCCAAGTGCCAGTGATGAACAAGCTATATTTTCTTCTTCCCCTGTATTTTAGCCACTCTCTTTACACACACAAACAAACAAAAAAGTGTTTATAATCCACTGAGATGCCCTTTTTGTGTGGCGAGAGTTAAGGACCGAGATACGACACTGCTGTTTCTGTCTGCAGGCTGGGCAGCAGATCCAGACTTGTGTTTCCCATGCTGCCATTGGGTGGCTCTGCCTAGCCATACCCACAAAGGAAACACCCTTGAGCAGTAATTACAGGGTGAAGTATAAAACAAAAGGTAATTCTATTAAGCATTGCAATTATTAATGACTTTAATTAGAAAAAAAAAAAAATCTTTCAAGTGAGGAGGTATAGATCTGCAGAGAAAACAGCGTATGTGGTTAGGCTCATCAGGGCCACATCAGGGCAAGCAAGAGTTGGAAAGCCATGCCAAGAGCAGCTAAAGCATTCTGACAGCTCTGAAAGATGGTGATGGCAAGGGACTGTCTCCTGGGAGTCTCCTCAGCTGGAGATTCAGAGCAGGGAAAGGGTCTCCTAGGAGGCAGCCAGAGCCTCTGAGCTTCAGCTGGTTGACAATAGAGGTTTAGATCAGCACTTCTCTATGCTATCCAGCATGTCCATCAAAACAAAGCAAACACACACTCACACAAAAATCCACAGCAAGTGCAAAAACCCATTGACATTCATCCCTGTCGTTAACATTTACACATTTACAGGCAGTCTCTCGCCACTCTCCTGTCTGTGCACCCTGCCATTTGCCTGAGATCAGAGCATTCTCATTGCAAGCCAACAGCGAGCACTGTCTTGGGAGCCAAATGCCTTCAGACACAGCCATTCTCTGGCACTGAGGAAGATACGTCAACCATTTCCCCCAGCCAGCTAATGCTGTCAATAAAATTACTTGAATACATAATTAGGAAATTAAGTTTCTGCAATTTCCCAAACTGGTCAGATTGGAACTTTTGAGATCCCCTTCTCCTGGGCAAGGAAAGAGTCTGAAAACAAGCTTTGAGGAAGTGTTCAAGGGAATTTGCTTGTGGGGCAGGAGGTCTGTGCAGAACACACCCCAGGGCCAAGAATATTAGCATAGTGCTTGGGCTCAAAGGACTCTGCACTTGCTCCCAAGGATCCCACCAGGTAGGGTGCCCCACACATCAGCCTTCCCACACCGACATGGATGGGCTCTGTGCTATAGGAACTCCAGCTGCTCTTCTGCCTTTCTCTCTACCCTCCCCAGCAAACAAATAACAGCAGACTCCTGTTTAGCCTTGTCTATTTTGGGATCTCTAACAGTCCTAGTTATAATCACTGATATAAATGTTTACACTGATAGGAGACTGGCCCGTATTGTGCAGAGATAATAACAGCACAATTTGATATTCAGGAGGTGCTGATGATCTCCAAATATAGAAACTGAGTAATTATTGGTGGCATTGCAGGCTGGAATTCAAAAAGCAGATAAATGGAGAAATGGATATGCTGTTTATCGCAGCTTCGACAGTTCACAACAGGAAAGCTGTCTTGATTAGGCAAGGGCCAGACTGCAGAAGGCAGAGCAGAGGGGTGAAGCACTGTGATACTCAATCAATGGGAGAGAAAAACACAAAAAATCTGAAAATACACCTAATGCCAAACTCGCTCTTTTGTGCATGACTGCGCAAGGCAGTGACAAAGCAGCTTGACAGTACCATGAATATCTATTGAGTAACTGAATGGGAAAAGCATTGCAGCCTTTACTACCAAGCCCACTTCAGGCAAGGCAAAACCTTTGGCCACCACAACCCATTCATGTCTGCAGTGAGAGCAGCCAACAAGGCTGTGGTGAGGACATGCTGAGCACCAACCCTGACCACCTGCACCACAAGCTGTGTTCAGTGGGCAGGTACAATAGCATCATGAAATCTCTGTTTTTGGATAAAGAGACACAGCCCTTTTCTCAGCGAGGTCTTAGGAGACAATGGTCCTGTGATCTTTTCCCTTCACGTAATGAACCACCCTCATTATGTCCAGTAAGAAAAGGTCAGTGTTTCAGAGACAGTCAGTCATATCATGACTGATAATGGCAGGAAAACAAACAAAACAACCAAAAAATACCACATGGGTTCCTAGTCTGTCATCCTTAGATCCATTATAAGGGTATTTATCTCTTACTGACAATAACAAAAACAATGGGTGCTCAGGCTTTTATTATACAGGCTGCTGGCTGACTACAGAGTCCTTACACACAGGTGTGAGCACTCAGCTTCACACTGAAACCACTGAATGACTTCCTGGCAGAAGCCCTCCGTTATCAGAAGTTGTGTGTTTGTGCATTTGAGAGCGTGCGTGTTTGGGGCTGTGACCTCCTCCCATTCTCAAAAGGGTACTGGTAGTATTAGATACCTAATGACTGGAAAGATATCCCTGTCTGTCTGTCCTTTGCAGTTTCCATGCAGCAGTGATACCCACAGGGCTGAATGCTGTGCTGTCTGGACTGCCAAAGTCACGCAGGATATAAAGGTATTTTGTGCAGCCCTTCTCTGCCACACAGACAAAGCAGGATCCACTTTGACTTTGACCTTTATTGCTGCTGCTGAAGACAGCACTCACAAGCTTCTGTTGCTAGAGAAGAGGACATAGAGACCATAGCCCACCTGTTCTGCAGTCCTAAGAGTTAAGCAGCAAACTGGAATCAGTGCTTACTTGTGAACTTCATGTGAATGAAGAACTAAAGTTTTTCACATGCAGTGCTGCTCTGCCCATCCTGTATCTTCTTTGGGAGTAGCCAAAGAGGGAAAGAAAGAAGTTAAAAAAGAGTTTCAAGTAAGGAATAAATAGACATAATGCTCCATAGCATGCATGTGACATCTAGTATGCTGTTACAGGCTTATAAATGTTGGCCAACTTCTGAACTGCACTATAGATTATGGAAGTGGGTTATTCTGTATTGTTGGAGCAGTGAGGGGGCAAGTCCCCAGGGCTTGTACAGCTTTCTGTCAGACAACACTACAGGATTTTTACTCAGATTTTACAGTCAGGGAAACAAAAGTGCTGAGAAGTTGCATGTCTTGGCCAGGGACCCACAGCAAGTCACTGGCATGATTTCCCTGGGCACTCAGCCTTGCTCTTGGTTAACAGCAATCTCAGACAAGAAGCATTTTGGTTCAAGTGGACAGGCATGGGGTTTCACACTAGATCTCCCCAGCATCATGAACTACGTGTGTCTGGGGATACTTTCATGTGTTTTGCTTGGCTCTGTATCAGTGATGAAGAGGGACGAGAGACTGCAACTGGCTCCGTGTCAGTGCGCAGAGGTCACAATGACTTGTCCAACGGACCCTGACCTCTCCAACCAGGTCCAGACTTGTCTGCACCAAGTCAACTCCCACACTGACAGATTCATCAGGCATTTTGCTCAAAAAAAAACTGGCAGGGGATGTTCTTCTTGTTGAACATGTGTTTCAGTTGGACGGAGATTGCTCAGCCTGTAGGGAATCTGTGCTGCGGCAAAGGCAGATGAGAATGGTATTTTTTAATTAAAACAAAACAAAAAAACAAAACAAAAACATTTCAAACATAGTTCCTACTCTGCTCGGGGAGGAGCTCTCTGCCCTCAGGGAGTTTTCAAGATGCTGAGCTGTGACAGCAGCTGTAGTTCTCCACTTCCTCTCTTAAACAATATATTGCTCTCCCAGGCAGGTGATGACAAAGGCAGAGCAACACCCTCCAATAGAATTGGAAGCTCCTAGTAACTATATATGTCTGAAGACCACCAGAGCCCTACAGCAACAGGCAGGGTTTCTCACCAAAGTCAGTTCTCTTCACCTGAGACCTCCCCTGCCTTTGCATCATAAAATCATAGAATCATTTGAGTTGAAAGGAACATTTAAGGACCATCTATTCCAACCCCTCTGCAATGAACAGGGACATACACAGCTTCATCAGGTGCTCAGAGCCCCATCCAGCCTGACCTTGGATATCTCCAAGGATGGGACATCCAGCACCTCCCTGGGCAACCTGTGCCAGTGCCTCACCACCATTACTGTAAAAAACTTCTTTCTTATATCCAACCTAAATCCTCCCTCTTTTAGTTTGAAACCACTTCCCCTCGTCCTAGCACAACAGACCCTGCTAAAGAGGTCTCACAGCCTCCCTTTGCATACTGAAAGGCTGCTCTCAGGTCTCCTTCTCCAGGTTGCACAGCCCCAGCTCTCACTGCCTGTCCTTGTAGTGGAAGTGTTGTGTTCTCTCCTCTGGATGCACTCCAACAGGTCCATGTTCCTCCTTTGCTGAGGACTCCATATCTGGACACAGTACTCCAGGTGAGGTCTCACAGTGCAGAGCAGAGGGGCAGGATCACCTCCCTTGCCCTGCTGACTGCACTGCTTTGGATGCAGCCCAGGATCCAGTTGGCTTTCTAGGCTGTGAGGACACGTTGCTGGCTTATGTCCATACTGCCATCCACCAGCACCCCCGTGTCCCTCACAGCAGGGCTGTGCTCTGTCCTTAAATCCCCTAGCTTGTACTGATCAGTCCTGTTACCTGAAACCAAGGGATTAAATAGAAGTGAAATAGGATTGGAATGAATATAACAGGCCCCGAGAGCTACTTTAGCTGTGTTTTATTTGTTACGTTTCCTCTGCTTCATAGTTGAGGCTGAGAGATGGTAACTTCTAGGGCCTGAAGTAACTCATCAATTTTTAAACATCATAACCATGCAACTCCTTTGAAGCACAATGCAGAGAAGTCAAGGCATGTACTGGAGATGAGGAGGGAATTCAAAGAACAGGAGAGAGTTGGGAAGAAAAAGGTGGAAATCCCAAATCTTCAGTTATAACTAATTACATAAAAATAAATCAAAAGCACGTCTTCACATGCAGCAGAAAGTCAGTTTGCTGTTTGGGACAGTGAGGGTGGGAAATGGAAATTATCATTGTTTTTTAGCTCAGAGTACACATCCAAACCAAACCTCCGCAGCTATCTTTCCTCATAACTTTTTCCACTTCCACTACCTGCAACCCTCACTTTGGAATGAATGGTGGAAACAGTCCTTGTGGGTCATGAGAAAGGATCAGACCTCTAAACATGTTGTAATTCCTGTTTTCCAGCTCTCAGCACCCACAAAAACAGATGATCGGATAGAGTAGGTAGCAGCCGACTGATCCAGCTCTCCCAGCAAGTAAAGAGCTTTTTCTGCCGAGAACAAAACCACTGGAGTCAACATTCTCCCTGTTGAAAATTTCTTTATGACCAAATCCATGCACGTGCTGCAAAGAAGAATCATCACCTTGCTGAAACACTTCCTGCATTTTTGCTCAGACTTATTACTAAATTACCTTGTCTGCATTGCTCTTCAACAAACTCATGAGCAAATTAGCATCTCTCTTGCTCGAACAGGGCAGAGTTTTGGAGTTCTTTTTAAGACAAGGCTCTTTCTTACATCTGCACAGGAGCTACATCTGTACAGAAGCTTACATTGTACAGAAGCCTTGTCTTTGATCCAGATTTCTGTCCAAAATAATAAGAATCAATAGTAACCACACACCTGTTATCTAGTACTGGCATTTCCGAATTTACTGTAGTCTTACCCCTTAGAGAAAAAGAACCAATAAAGACAATAAGTCTGTGTCATTCCTCTCACAAAGCCTTGGAGTCTATTGGATACCAATGCCAGAGTCCGTTTCCTGCTGATGCACCATCATCCTCCTCAGTAAGCTGACTGATATGGTACCTCTAACATTTAGACCTTTCACGGCAGTACTGTTTGCAAAACATACTTGTGTTGAATGGAAAAATAAACACTCAGTGGGCATTAGATTACCCCGTTGCTCATCATAACTTCATCTGTTGAGTAAGTTCCCTGGCATCTGCTGGGACAGGGGATGAAGTCACTTATGAGGCCAGGCAAGGGAGAAGACTCAAAGGCCTTTCCTAGCAGAGCCCTCTCCATGGGAGAGTCTGAAAAAGATGGAGAGGTTTCAGAGTAAATCAGTCTTCAAATCAAGAATTGCTTAGGAAGTCCTGAAGATAGATTCCTGCTCTGTTGGGATACACTCAGGTGGCCAGGACAACCTTAAAATAGACCTAATCCAGCCTCCTCTCCACTGAGCGCCCTCTGCTCCCCTGAAATGGACTCACAGAAGTATGAGTTATATATATAGCAATTCCAGCTCCACAACTGCCTCAGTCACCAAGCCTGGAGTAGAAGGTTCTGCAGAGGGTGTTCTGGTGCTAAGGTGGGGCAGAAACCAGGGCAGACATGTAGGACATCTGTCTCACACTCTGTCAACACCTCCAAACCAACAGTATGGGAAATGAATTATGCCAGCCCTTAGAGATGAAGCCTGAAGGAGAGTCCAGAGGTTTCCAAGCAGAAGTACATTCCATGACTCCACTCCCACTACACTGCCTCAATACTCTGCTACCCCCACCTTGGACATAAAATACCTCCCAGCAGGGCTGGCAGTGAAACCTGGCTGATAGGAAATTCATGGCCATCCCATGGGACACGCTCTTTTACTTCAGAAATACCAATGGTGTTTTCAGGGGGCCAAAGCCATCCCAGTCCTTAGGTATATGCACCCCTGTGGTGGCTCACTGGGGCCACCAGACCAGCTGATCTAGGAGAGGTAGCCTTGCTCAGGCCCCCACCTACAAACACTTCAATACAGTCATTTCTTTGCACTACCTGGATAGAAAGCCAAGGTCTGGCAGCCATGGGAGATGAGCAGTCAGGGTCACTCCACAAACAGCACTGCAAGTACAACAGCCCTGGTTCCAGGGGGGCCTAACTAGTGGCAGCGTTGCTCATGTACATATACAGCTGGGAATCATCCCTCTGCAATGGGAGAGTTAAAAAAAGCCAGACATTTTCCCTTTGTCCTTCATTTTTCTGCAGTGACACGATGCAAAGGGCGATGTTACACAGATGGTCA